>NW_026712187.1:0-600000 GCF_030504385.1 Musca domestica | reverse complement strand
GAAAATTTATATAGATGTCACTGTTCGTGTCTGTGGTTAATATATGGAGATGATTTTGGAAATAGGACTGGGTGAAGGAATAGAGCTGAAATTTGATGTGGATGGCACTGTTGGTGTCTGTGGTTGAGAAAAGGAACTGTTTTTGGATATGTGTATTGTAATTGTACTAAATGGTACAAAATTACGTAGTGGGAAAATTAAACATCTGAAATCTTGAAGTTTTTATTGATGTCGCTGCTGGTGTTTGTGGTTAAGATATGAAGGTGGTTTCGGAAAGTTCAAAAAGTACTAGGTGACTCTAAATTGAACATTTAATGAAGGGATGGAGCTGAAATCCCGAAATTTGGTACTGAGGTCTCTGTTGATATCTGGAATTGAAATATGGAGGTGGTTTTGGAAAAGTGTGCTATAATTGTTCGAAAAGAACGAAGTGCCACTAAAATGGACTTTGGGTGACGGGATAGAGCCGGAATCCCGAAATTTGATGTTAAGGTCATTCCTGGTGTCTAAAATTGAAATATAGAGGTGTTTTTTGGAAATGTATACTATAATTGTTCGAAAAGTACTAAGTGGTACTAAATTGGGTATTGGGTAAAGGGATAGAGCTAGAATCCTGAAGTGTGATATTGAGGTCTTTGTTGGTGTCTAGGATCGAGATATGGAACGGTTTTGCAAATATGTACTAAAATATACGAAAGGTACTTAATGTTACTAAATTTGGTATTGGGTCAAGGGAATACCAAATTTTTAAATTGCGGCCCTGCTGGTGTCTGTGGTTGAGAGAGAAGATACTGGTTTTGGATATTCGTTCAACAACTGTATTATATTGTACAAAATTAGGTAAGGGGAGAAATTGAAGATCTGAAATCCTGAATTTTTGTATAGATATCACTGTTGATGTATGTGGTTAAGATATGGAGGTGGTTTTGGGAATGTGTATTATAATTGTACTAACTGATACTAAATTGGGTATTAGGCGAGGGGATAAAGCTGGAATCCCGAAATTTGATATTGAGGTCTCTATTAGTATCTGGGGTTAAGATATGGTGTGTTGTGGAAATGTGTACTATAATTGTACGAAAAGTACTAACAAGTAATAAATTAGGTATTGGTTGAAGGCATAGAGCTGGAATCCCGAAAATGAAAGATTTTGAAGACATTTTGGTGTAAAAGGTAAACATTTTTCTCATATTCTTTCCGGAAAAGGAAAAACTTGAATGATATATAAAACATTGGAAGTCTGAAAATTTATTACGATGTGTGAAGTTTTGATTCAAAAAAATTGTCAATTGAACAAATTGTAAATATGAGTACTGAAAAAACCTAACACGAACAATTGGAGTGAACCTAAAATTTTAAGATAAACTTTTCTCTGGAGAAGTAGTTGGCATTTGCTAGTAGCTTATATATATGAAAGTCTACAGATTTCAATGCTGTTTCGAGCTCTCATCACAACATGGATTCATTCCAGTCGAAAGGGTTTCAAATATGCAGAAACTTTGCCACAAAATGTAGTGGTGTATGACATAACATGGACAACCCCGCTGAATATAACCTTTACTTACTTGTGTCAACATTATTTGACAATATTTTCATTTTTACGATTTCAGTGGCCTTCAATTTCCACCGAATTGCATTTCTGTCTTCTTCACTTTTGTAAGATAAAATTTCCAACATCGATAAATTTTATTTGAATGTAGTACTTCCCAATTAATTGAATTAAAATCGAATGCATGTCGATGCAATGCAAATATATATTTAATTTGTTTATGTATTATTCTCAACAATAATCCAAACCAAAACATTTTCAAATAAAGTTATGATACCATAACTTTACTTCATTCAAATTTCAACTACAAATTTAATTTCATATTTACTCTTGATCAAAATATTGCAAAATAAAAATGAAATGACTCTTCAAATAATTAACATTTTATTACATTTATTTTGAAAATTCATATTCCAAACAGAAATACTAAATAAATGCATTTTGGTGCTGGTTTTCCCAAAGCCATATTTATTTTCATAAATATTTTGTCAAATGTAATTTGCTTCCACTTAACCTCGGTAAATTAAATGTTGAAAATGTTTCTAAATTGCACAGGCCACACACACACTCATTATTAATTCCCATGGGTAAAAATATGTTTTTTTTCGGAAAATTATTAATATTATAGTGTCACATAGGTTACCAGTTATAAATACGGTAGGGAAAAATCAATACAGAGTGAAAAACTTTAGAATACCCTACAATGCTATGTCATCAGGGTGATATAAGTTTGATTGGGCCTGAAATTTTATAACACTTCGAAATATTGGTACTAGATTAATCACGTAGTAAATCGATCATCCTCTCTTCCCAAACTTAGTCTATCCATCTATCTGTCTGTCCATATTAATTTTGTAAACAATCTACAGCTAGCAATTATAATCAGGTTGTAATGAAATTTGGCAAGAACATAGGTTTAGAGTAGAAGTCAAATGCTTTTGGAGATGTTTCCAAAATATTTAGGAAATGACATGGACCAAAAACAGAATTGTTTCTAATTTAGTAGTCACTCAACAGGTCATTACTATAAATTAATCAATGCGGAACTTGAACTATGAAGTTAGAGCTTAGGGCAGAGAAAAGCCCACAATTTTGGATCGTCATTGGATAATATTTAGCGGATGAAATGGACCATAACATTCGTATAAAAAATAACGAAATTCTAAATTTTCAAATATTGTTTTCCCATCAACTCAAAAGAAGGAGTAATTGCCACGAAATTGTGTATGGTCTCATGGATGCGGTCCAAAAGGTATATATTACTTTTGCATGATTGTAAGACGTTTTTCAAGAATAAAATGGACCAAAATACACATATGCAGGATAATTAGATTAGTGGAACGTAATAATGACAACATCCGACTATTGCACTAGATATTTATACATCAGCCAAAAATTCTCCTTAAAATTTTTGATTCGTTCCAAGAATTCGTGTTAGGCCTTCATAGTACCCAAAATGCACAATTTCTTCATATATTGTTCAAAATTATCAGAAATTATCAATTATCAAAATTATCAAGGTTTTATATTTTTTTTAAGTTTTTCCTTTTTCGTAAAGAATAATAGGAAAATGTCTACCTTCTACACCAAAAAGTCTTCAAAATCGTTCATTTTTAAGTTTAAGTAAAACCATTGCACAATGGACCCATATCCAATTTTTCTGTCCGAAACTATTTTAACGTCTCCATATGTAAACCCTAGAAACCAACGGTGATCTAATTATCTAATTATAAAATTTCAGGATTTCAGTTCTGTGAATTCCCCCATTACCAAATTTAGTATCATTTAGTATCCACCAATTTCCAATACGCATATCCACAACCAGCTCCTTCTCTTAACAGCAGACACCAACAGTGACATCCATATCAAATTTCGAAATTTCAACTCTATTCCTTCACTCAATACCCAATTTAGAACTAATTAGCTCAATTACTACTAGTACTATCGTACAATTATAGTACACCTTACACAAAACACACCCCCATATCTCAATCCCAGATACCAACAAAGACCTCAATATCAAATTTTGGGATTGCAACTCTATCCCTTCGCTCAATACCTAAATTTAGTTTCATTTAATACTTTTCGAACAATTATAGTCCCCATTTCCAAAACCTCCATATCTTAACCACAAACACCAACAGTGACATCTATACCCAATTTCAAGATTTCAACTTCGTTAGTTTTTCCATTACTAAATGAAGTATAATTTAGTACAATTACAATACGCATATCCAAAGCATAACTGAAATTTCACTGTTGGTATTTGTGGTTGAGAGAAGGAGAACCACAAATACCAACAGTGAAATTTCAGTATTCTATCTCTATCGCTTCACACAGTACCCAATTTATTACCATTTAGTATTTCTTGTACAAATATGGGAAACATTTTCAAAACCACCTCCATATCTTTACTTCAGATACCAATAGTAACATCTATATAAAATTTCAGGAATTCAGCTTTATTCCTTCACCCAATGCAAAACTTCGTATTTTTCTTACAATTAAAGTATACATTTAAAAAAAACACCTCCACATCTCAGTGCTAGATACCAACAGTAACCTCAACATGAAATTTCGGGTTTCCAGTTCTATCCCTTCACCCTATACCAATTTAATGTCAGTTAGTACTTTTCGAACTGTCTCCATCAAACATCTTCATATCTAAACCACAGACACCAACAGTAATATCTGTATCAAATTTCGGGATTTCAGTTCACTAATTTCTCCCATTATCAAATTTAGTTACAATTATAGCACGCATATCCAAATCCAGCCCCTTTTCTCAACCACAGACAGTAACAATGACATCCATATCAAATGTCAAGATTTCAGCTCTATTCCTTCGCCCAATAGCAAATTTAGTACTTTTCATACCATTATAGTACACATTTTCATATCTCAATTCCAGATATTAATAGAGACCTCAATATCCAATTTGAGGATTCGAGCCTTATCACTTCACACAATACCAAATTCAGTACTGTTTAGTATTTTTCGTACAACTATAAAACACATTTCCAAAGAACACCACCATATTCTAATCACAGACTCCAACAGTGATATCTATACACAAATTTAGGATTTTAGGTCTTTTATTTCCATCATTACCAAATTTTGTACCATTTAGTACAATTATGGCACGCATATCCAAAACCAACTCTTTACTCAACCACAGACACCAACAGTAGCATCTATATCGAATTTCCGGATTCCAGCTCTCTCCTTTAACCCAATTCAAAATTTAGTACTATTTATTACTTTTCGAACAATTATAGTACACATTTCCAAAAACAGTGACATCCATATCTAATTTCAGGATTCCAGCTCTTTCCGTTCACCTAGTACCCAATTTAGTACCACTCAGTACTTTTCGAACAATCATAGTACACATTCCCAAAACCAGCTCCATATCTCATTTCAGGATACCAAAAGAGATCTCAATATCAAATTTGATGATTAGAGCTATATCCTTTCACCCAATACCAAATTTGGTACCATTTAGTACTTTTCTTGCAAATACAGGATGCATTTCCAAAAAACCGCCAAATCTAAAACACATAAAACACATATATAAAATTTATATCTATTCCTTCACCCAATGCCAAATATAGTACTAATTTGTACTTTTCGTACAATTATCGTACACATTTCCGAAACGACCTAAATTTATCCAGGCTATACATGAACAACCCTAATGTTATATTTCATATTTCAAGCCCTACGCCAAATTGTTCTAAATATAGTACTATTTAGTACTTTCCGGACAAATTTCCACAAACATATCTACCTACCTACCTACCACCAACAAAGATCCCAACACAAAATTTCAAAATTCCAGCTGCGTCCCTCCACCCTAAATCAAACGGTTGCAAATTTTGTACCATTTAGTACAGTTCGCATACTTGTTACACATTTTCATAACCACCTTCATATATCAAAATTACTTTCCAACCTTAGTTCTCATAGGATATTTCAAGTTTTTAGCTCTATCCGTTCACATAATATAAAATGGTGTCATTTTGGAAGTTAAGTACCATTTTAGAACCTTAGAGTTTAATTTCCCAAAAATCAATTGGTACATCTATCCTGCACTTCAACAGTGATTGTCATTCGAGACTTACTCGAATCCTGCAATTGTTTCTTCTAATAATTTTACATTAATATGCCTTGCTATGATGCCAAGCTACCCTCACCTTAGACAAATTTAAATCTTAGATTCTAACTTCAGCCGTTGATTATAACTGAGCGTTGATTCTAGGCCAATCAGTCAGTCAGTTATTTTACTACTCTTTTTTAATTATTTTCTTTAGTAGTCCAATTATTTATCCCAATGCCTTAAGGGGTTAGCTCATTTCAGTCGAAAGGCTATCAGATCTACACTAGCTTTACCGAAAATTATGGTGATTTAAGGTATAACATGATCGGCTCCTCTCAACTATTGCCTTTGCTTACTTGCTACTTTTTGCCCATAATATTTGCAGAATATTCTACCTCAAAATGAATCACTTGTTATAAAGAAAACGTATTTTTTGCAGCTCAATAATTTGTCATCCTTAACTTTTTTAGTTATTTGGAGTAAAACAATATTTTTTGCCATTTTTTGCCATAGCTCACTTTTTTGTTGCTCCACTTGAAATGAGATATTTCGTTGCCAACAATCATAAAATATGATAACAATAAAATGTTAAAAGCTTCAATAAATAACAACATTTGATATTGCAATGACAAATGGAGAAAAACACTAGTTTTGTAATTCGATTTATATTTTGCAATTAAAATATGAACAGCTGTTGTAACAATAACTTAAATAAAATGAAAACGATTTTGTAAAACACATGGGTGTGGGTTGAAAATGAACAAATGCAGGAATCGAGTTGCAAACAAATCTCATTTTACTTAAGATATTCTAATTGATTTTATTTAAAAATTGTTTAAAATTTGTTTTTAGGTCATATAAAATAAAACACATCATATTTATAGTTTGTTGAAGATAAATTAGAATTGAACCCCATATCGATTATAGTTTCAAGAAATTATACTTTCTTTAGAATTTTACAAAGATTAGGTGTTTTCAGTTTTTATTGCCTAATGTAAAAATTTGAAGTGATCCAGCTCAACTAACCGAACTTACGCAAGTACGGATGTTGATTTACCATACTTGGCTTTCCCCTGTAAGACCTTAGAGTGATGATGCCAAGCGGAGCAACTTGTGTTTGGAAGGTTCTCCATTAAAAAAGTTTTTTAGGTGGTCCCACTAACTGTGAAAAACAATTTATATCTATTAATCGACAACTGAATGACCTGCTTTATTTGTAGTGGATGTGTAATTTTTACTCAAAATATAAACTATCTTAAAAACATACAAGGTGAGATAAAAAAACTGCAACAAAGTCAAACGCCAATTTTTTAATTTTTTTTTTTTTTAATTTTATTGAATGAAGGCAAAAAATGTCGGAAATAGCATCAAATATTAGAATCAGTTTAGATTTGTTCGAATTGGTTTGGCACGAATTATGGCCTTTAAACCGCCAATGGAACCGTCACACGCTGCCCGAATGTTGCACTGTGGTATTTTGGCCCATTCCCGGCGAAGCGCTTGCTTGAGGTGATCGACACTTTGGTATTTTTTTGGCACTTGATTTCCACAATACTCCAGACACAATAGTCCAACCGATTGGTATCCGAAGATTTTGGAGGCCATTGTGCACTGGAAATGAAGCGAGGAACCTCATTTTGTAAACATTGTTGGGTGGCGTGTGCTGAGTCCTGTTGGAATGTCCAAGGTCTGCGGCCAAAATATTTGCGTACCCAAGGCTTTAATATACCCTCCAGAATATTTTCGCGATGATATTCGGAATTTACTCCGATTAATACGAACGGAGAGTGACCATCGGCTGTTATGGCGGCCCACATCATCACCATGGCCCGCGCCTGAGTTCTGGTGGTCAATCGAAGGTTCACATTTTCAGCTGACCTCTTTGGCAAGTTAACACGATCATTTTCTTTGTTTACAAACTGCTGGACAACGAATGTTTTCTCATCGTAGAAAACCAAATTCGGCTGTTCACCACTTTCGGCCAAGCGAAACAACTCTTTACCTCCTTTGAGTCTACTTTATTCTGTTGCGGTGTAAATTCTTGCACTTTTTAGAATTTCACTGGATTTACCCCGAGCTCATTTTTCAATATTTACCGAATGGAAAATTGCGATTTGTTCAGCTCACTAGCCATTTTTGGCAACTGCGACGCGGGTTTCGATCAAGTCGCTTCTTAACTTTTCGAACCATTTCTGCTGATGTTACTGTTTTCTTCCGTCCACTTCCTTGGCGTCAGGCTAAGCTATCAGTATCACAGTTACGAGCGATGGTACGAGACATAAAAGATTTATACAAATTTAATGCTGGAGTGCTCTAACGATTGCCACTTGTGGCTTTCCAGCCAAATATAAAGAAATCACACTATCACGCTCGAATTCCATCACGAATAACTTTTTTCTGGAAAATTCTCTTCAAAATGCTTTTGTAGGCTTGTAAACAATATAATGAGCTGTCACTGGAATAATTTTTAACAGCTGTCGGACGAGTGGTTTAGAAATGACAGCAGTATCACCCTGTATGAGATATGTACCATAGATATGGAAATTGTAGAAATATGGAATTGTGGAAACAGATATAGCGGACAGATACAGATTAAAATATGGGTGTGGGCCAAGAAATTGAAAGAAATCGAACATTTATATCCAATTTTATGGGAAATAATAAATTTCAACAAATTACATATTCATATCAGATTTCGGGTTAAGAAAAATATTTAGACATAGCAAGTTGTAAAGAATCGCCGACTTGTTTCGATGTGTTAATTTTGAAGAGAGTTGGATGCTTATTTCGCTCTGAGCGTTTTGTTTTTAGAAAATCTTGAACCCTAAGTGGGGGAGGTACCAGAAGAAATGGTCCGATTTCTACCATCTTTATAACAGATGTTGCGTTGATGGAAATATTGAGATGTACCAAGTCTGAATGGACTCGGATGTTAATTTCCCGTTTTATGAGCTTCGTGGATACTCCAAAATTTGACCCTTTGTGGGGGAGATACCACAAGGAATTGACCGATATATCCCATCTTCACACCAGACCATGGGTTAATAAAAATATTATGATCTGTGTAATTTGAAGAGAACCGAATGCTCATTTCGGGTTTGATGGTGGGTTTTGTGATACAAAAATTTGACCCTACCAGAAGAGGTACCAGAAAGAATGGTCCGATTTCTGTTGATGGAAACATTGAGATGTGCTAAATCTAAATAGAATCGGATGTTAATTTCGTGTTTTATGAGCTTTATGAGTATTCAAAATTTTAACCCTTTGTGGGGGGTGTATCAGAAGGAGTGGACCGAAGTATTCCATCTTTACACCAGACCTTGGGTTAATAAAAATATTGTGATGTGTTTAATTTGAAGATAATCAAACATAAACATCACATTTTATTACAGTTATAATTATTCAACATTTTGACCCTTTGTGGGACAGGTACTTGATGGAGTGAACCGATATTGTCCATTTTCGCACCTGACATAGCACTGGTGTAAATATTAGGATTTTTTTTTTTTTTTTTTGAAATGTTTTTTTTTTTTTGAAATGTTAACATTTTGTGGGGGAGGTATCAGAAGAAGTGGACCGACATTGCCCATCTCCGAACTCGATCAAGTTTGGACCAAATCGGCTGTTCCCTTCGAGAGATATCGTACGTACCAGATAGATGGACGGACACCGCTAGAATGATTTCAAATGACCTGAAAAGTATTTTGTCCAAAGAGATCTAGGGTTTAAAATTGTTTTTATCAAATTATATATACCCTATGTAGCTGAGGGATTAATAAAATAATGTTTAATAACCTTTCGAGTGTCTTGTGCTTATATTTCAATCGATTTGGCTGAAATTGTGTACTTTGATTTCTCCGGGGTAGGAAGCATTCCTACAGACCGCTATGACCCATTTTTTTAATGTTCCATATTAAATTTTGGGAAATATGGCTTATATATTAGGCTCCCTGATCTATGGCTATATATTGAGTGAACTGAACAAAGTTTGGTCTGGAACCCATACCCTTTTTGGGTTTATTGTTCCAATTGCTAGCCACGTCAGAATCTCGGTTTAGTTTCGATTTACATTTCGCCAAACTTTGTTTTAATATTTTTTTCTATAGAATCCCATTAATATTTTGGAGATCCATGACAAACAAGAGTTTTAAATCCCAGTACGTTGTAAAAACAAGTAAAAAAACAGCTAAGTTTGACAAGTCCGAATTTTTATTACCCTCCACCATTATGTAGGATTTTAGATATTTTCAAAAATATCCTTAAAAAATACAGCATAAATGAAAACTATTATATGGGGGCTATACGAAGACGACGACTTATATAAACAATTCTCTTCCAGGGAGTAAAGTACTCAAAAGGAACTCCTTGTGTGGATAATGGATTTAGATAAAAATTTAGCTACAATTAAAAAAATATTGGAAAGTACCGTTATGTGGGGGCTATATGATATCGTGGACCGACAGACAAAAGACGGGTCTGTGCAAAATATTAGCTTCCTATCTTAATACGTTTTGACTCTAGCTAAGTCGTCTTAAAGTTTTATGCCGATCATGAATATATATACTTTGTTGGATATGACGGATCTTAATGTATCCTCCATACTATGTATGGTGGAGGGTATAAAAATCGACTGTGCCTAATTTTGTTTTGTAAACCAAGAAATATGTACAGGTGGCGTATGATCATTATGGTGAAAACAATTGTTATTCATACGCCCAGGGTGCCCCAAATTGTTTATTCCTGTTTTTGAAATAACAACACAAGTATGTGTTTGAAATGTATGATTAAATCAATTTTTTTTTAATATTTAATGTTAAACATACTGACCACAAAAATTACTCAACAAATTCGGTTTTCCACAAAAAAATAAATATTGCTAAATATTGTAAATGAAAAACATTTGTTTATATTATTTATTGATTGCACCCATTTAAACATAATTTCGAATTGTAATTTACATCATCTAATGTTCGAATATTATATTGAAAATAGAATATTAAAAAAACATAAATTAATTTTCCTAAACACACAATCCTAATTAATAAGTTCTGTAGTGTTTCATTTTCGATAATTAATTGTTGATTTTTTATATTTAGTATTTGTCTCACATTGAAGGCTTCTCTGTGCCCAATACTTTGTTGGAAAAAAATATCGACCCTCTTCATTTGTTGTAAACCAGCATTTAAAGAAGAATAGCAAATGAAAACAAAGCAAACATTCAAACAAAATTAATTGTTTTGCAAATTAACATTAAAAAACATGGGTATGTTTTTATGCCATAAAGACAACGTCATTATTTATAGAACTCATTTAATGAGATGTTGTGTACTTTGGAAAATAACAACAACACCATTTATTATAAATGTTCCCAAACAAATGATAATCAGCAGTAGCAGCAACAACAACAATTAGAATAACATTTCATTATCCCGGATAATAAAATGGGGCCATGAGAGGGCCCCGATAAACGATTGCTAAACTGGCATCACTGCTTCAATAACAATTAAAATGAAATGCTGACTATTTTCTTGCTGTTACAAAAAACACTCGAAGGAGGCTTTGCAAGAAATTAAAAATAAAATATGGGCTGTTAACAGAAAAATAACAATTAAGTAGAACTGTAGAAAACCATCACAAGAAAATGTTAGGGGGATGGCTTCAATATAATTAAGGCACACCGACAAAGGGCAAAATATGGCCTACGATTCAAAAAAAAAAAAAAAAAATCGGTAACTAAGGTTTTGTTGTAGAACAAACAACGTTCTAGAGCGTGTATGTCGAATTCCCAAAAATGATGTTAGACAAGTCCGACTTTTCCAATTTCAAATTCTGGATCCACAATCAAGATATAAGATTCATCAATTGTGAACTGTAATAAGAACTCGTAATACCATAGGAAAGGCAATTGTTATTTAGAACCAGAACTTGACTTTCAATCCTATGAATACTAAAAATCGAAAGATTCCATAATTTGAAGATATGCAGGGTGAGATAAAAAAACTGCAACCAAATTCAGACTGCTGTCATTTCTAAGCCAATCGTCCGACAGCTGATAAAATTATTCCAGTGACAGCTCATCATATTGTTTACAAGCGTACAGAAGCATTTTGGTGAGAAATTTTCCAGAAAAAAGTTATTCGTGATGGAATTTAAGCGTGATATTGTGATTTCTTTATATTTGGCTGGGAATCCACAAGTGGCTATCGTTAGAGCACTCCAGCATATAAATGTGAATAAATCTTTTGTGTTTCGTACCATCGCTCATTACCGTGATACTGGGATATTACCGGGATACACGGTGATGGTGTGGGCCGCCATAACTGCCAATTGTCGCTCTCCGCTCGTATTAATCGACCGTGGGTGGCATCAGAATAAATTCCGAATATTATCGCGCAAATATTCTGGAGGGTGTATTAAAGCCTTAGGCACGCAAACATTTTGGCCGCAGACCTTGGAAATTCCAATAGGACTCAGCACCATTGAATTCAGCACGCGCCACCCAAGAATGATTACAAAATGAGGTTCCTCGCTTCATTTCCAACGCAGAATGGCCACCAAAATCTCCAGATACCAATCCGTTGGACCATTGAGTCTGGAGTATTTTAGAAAGCAAGGTTCGCACTAAAAAATACCAAATGTCGATCACCTCAAGAAAGCGCTTCGCCGGGAATGGGCCAAAATACCGCAGAGCAACATTCGGACAACGTGTGTCGGTTTCATTGGCCGTTTAAAGGCCATAATTCGTGCCCAAGAATGGTTACAACATTTGGTTCCTGGCTTCATTTCCAGCGCAAAATGGCCACCAAAATCTCCGGATACCAATCCGTTGGACAATTGTGTCTGGAGTATTTTGGAAAGCAAGTTTGGTACTAAAAAATACCAAAGAGTCGATCACCTCAAGAAAGCGCTTTGCCGGGAATGGGCCCAAATACCGCAGAGCAACATTCGGGCAGCATGTGACTGTGTCATTGGCCGTTTGAAGGCCATAACTCGTGCCAAAGGTAACCAATTCGAACAAATCGAAACTTTTTCTAAAATTTAATGCTCTTTCCGACATTTTTTGCTTTCATTCAATAAAATTTAAAAAAAATGTTAAAATTATGGCGTTTGACTTTGTTGTAGTTTTTTTTTATTTCACCCTGTATTTCTCTTAACCAGAAACCTGATATGAATATGGAATTTATGATTTCGCTTAAAATTGGACATAAATGTTCGATTTTCTTTTCATTTTGTCCATATTAATATTTTCATCTATATTAGATGAAGTATGAAAATGGAAATATTTCGGTTGACTATATTTAGTATCACACGCACATTATCACATATCTCATATAAAGTGAAGGCAATGACAAATATAGTCCAAATCTGGCACGTCGAAATGTTTATGTCATATATATTCTGGTTAGATACGAAATGGGTAATATTGGTGCATTCCCACTCCACAGAGGGTCACAAATTTGAATAATCATTACAGAAGTGAAAATATATTTAAATAATCGAACATTGGCTAAGAGTATACATCTGTCGGCAAAACCGAATTATACTTTTTAACTTGTTTTTCCTAAATATCAAAATGTAAAATTTGTACCTATCCCCCACTTTATGAGAGTTATTCCATTACCCTTTTTATACCCTCCACTTTAGTATGGAGGGTATATTAAGTTTGCCATTCCGTTTGTAACACTTCGAAATATACATTTTAGACCCCACAAAGTATATATTCTTGATCAGCATAAAATTCTACGTCGATTGTGCAATGTCCGTCCGTCAGTCCGTCTATCCGTCTGTCCGTCTGTGGAAATCACTCTAGCTTTCAAACGAAATGAAGTATGTTGATAAAAATTTACCCATTTACCCATTTATGTCTGTAGGACTTTTGGTATTGAAAATGAGCTACGTCTTCGTATAGACCCCCCCCCCCCCCCCCTCGGTATTTGGATGATTTTAGCGACATTATTTACCGGAATTCTTTCAAATTTGGTATTTAAAGTTCGTAATAGATACTACGGCTTAAGACAGAAAATGGTCTGTGTAGGTCTACGTCTTCGTATAGCAGCCATATAACGGTACCACATGATATTCGGTATTTTGATGATTTCAGCGACATTATTTACCGGAATTGTTTCAAATGTAGTATTTGAAGTTCGTTATAGATACTACAGCATAAGACAGGAAATCAGCCATATAGGTCCACGTCTTCGTATAGCCCTCATATAAGGGTACCCTCCGATATTCGGTATTTTGATGATTTTAGCGACATTATTTACCGGAATTGTTTCAAATTTGGTATTTGAAGTTTGTATTGGATACTACAGCCCATGGCAGAAAATTGTCTGTGCAGGTCTACGTAATGTACCTCCCTATATTCGGCATTTTACTTATTTTAGCTACATTATAAACAGATATTTTTTTCAAGTTAAGCATTTTAATATTATAATAGCTTATGACAAAAGTTACGTATGCAGGTCCACGTCATCGTATATACCCTAATATACGGCTGCAATCGGTATTTTTAAGATTTTAACAGAATATTTAATGGATTTTATTTTTTTGAAAATTGCCAAATTTGTACCGAATGGTGGAGGGTGTTCAGAGTTCGGCCCGGCCGAACTTACAGCTTTTTTACTTGTTACATTTCATCTGCATATTTATTTCATGGGTTTGGACCATAGACACAATCATCTGAAAATCAATTAAGCTAAAATAAATATTTTTGAATTAAAAAATATCTACAAAGTCTTAAATGCTTCCTAAAAACACTTTCAAATTACTTCTCAAGATAAATTACATTTTAAAATTTATTAAAAGGAATTTCTTAAAAAAAAACAAATGACGTTTTGTTAGAGAGAAAAAAAAACTTTTATAAAATTGTCAAACTAACACAAAAACAAACATTTGATAAATGATTTTCCTTATTTTTTTCTTCCACTTTTTCAGAGCTCAAAATTCAGGACATTAAATACGGCAAAGAAACCCGTGAGCCGCCACGAAAACACTAAATTGCTTAGAAAAGGAAACTTTGTCAATGTCTTCATTTAAGTAAGTGAAAGATAAACGCCAGAGGATAATACGTCATTTGTGGCTGTAGTGGTGGTGGTGGTGCTGCTGCTACTGCTTCTGGTGCATTAAGTCCAACCAACAACCTTGGCTTCACTCAGCTCAACTCAACTTCCAACAGCAACAGGAGAGGGTGCTGCCAACACAAAAAAACCAAGTAACCATCCCTTGCCTCCAATGCGAATGACAAGAAAAATGTTCTAAATAAATTTAAGAAAAAGAAGAAGAAAAAAACCGACGCTGAGAACGAATAATCCAACACGTCAAGAAAAGATTTTACACGACATTAATTTATTGCAAGACAAAAGACGGAAGGAATTCCCCCTCTACCCGTGTGGATTGTCACCATCATTATCATCAACCGTATTATTCTTAAAACTCAAGATTGAAGAGTAACATTTTGTCCAAGAAAACCGGGAGAGAATTCTAGCAGCATCTTTAAGTACGCCATACATTGATACACAAACATATTACAAAATGAGAGGCCGCCATTTACGTAGACGTTTCAGTTTACAGCCATCCTTTATGAAGGATGACCATGCCGATGATAAAACCAAACGTGACAAGTAAGTGATGCCTTAAATATTTTTTTAAGGATGTTATTCTTAAGTTTTGTGATTTTAAATTTGAATTTTGTGATTATGAATGTTTGCCCACTCTATCTCCAATGGGTAGTAGGTGGGTGTACGGGTTGGCCAAAATTCGATTTTTGAACGGGAGACGATGGACGCAGTCGTTAGACGACGGGTGGTCTATAACATAAAGTTGACCTGGTATAGCTATAAATCAATTACAGACGAGATGTTTAAGTGGTCATAGTCATGGCGTACATGCCCGCAACTTCGTCAACGAAAAGTCCATCTTAAAATTTTAGATTCGACCTAACAGTTCGTGTGAGTCCTTTTCACTACTCCAAATGCACAAGATGTTTACCTTTTATACCAAAAAGTCATCAAAACCTTTCATTTTCCTGTTTACATCTAATTTATCTATCCAAAACTATTCCAACGCCTCCTTATGTTAACCCTGGAAACCAACAGTCTCTTTAAAATCAAATTTCAGGATCCTAGACCATCCTAGACACCAGTGAGTCAAATTTAGTACCATTTAGCAACTTTCTAGCAATCATAGTACGCATTTGGGAAACCCCACAACCAGATATCAACAGAGACAACAATATCAAATTTCGGGATTACACCTCCATCCATTCACTCAATACAAAATACAGTACCATTCAGTACTTTTGGTACTATTATAGTAAATATTTCGAAAAACCACTTTCATATGTTAGCCACAGACATGAACAGTGACATCCATACAGAAATTCAGGATTTCAGCTCTATAATTTCCCCCATTACCGAATTTAGTACCATTTATTATGGATAGAAGACCTTCTAACGGTTTTCATGGGATATAAGATCTTTTAATGGCCTTCTAGGGAGAGAAGACCTTCTACAGGTCTTCTAGTGAGAGAAGACCTTCTACAGGTCTTCTAGGTATAGAAGACATTCTACAGGTTTTCTAGGTATAGAAGACCTTCCGCAGGTCTTCCAGATTAAAATGCGCATTTCCAAAACCAGTTTTTTTATTAACCACAGACACCAACAGTGACATCTATATCAAAATTCGGGATTTCCCTTAACCCAATACCAAATTTAGTACTTTTCGTACACCTCCATATCTCAATTCCAAACCAAATTCGGGCAAATAAATTCCAGATATCAACGGAAACCTCAATGTCAATTAAATGATTTTAGCTCTATTTCCCTACCCAATACCATATTTAGTACCACTTAGCACTTTTAGTATAGTTTTAGTACTCATTTGCAAAACCGTTCCATATCCTAATCATCGACACCAACAGAGACATTTATATCAAATTCACCCAATACCAAATATAGTACTATTTAGTACTTTTAGGACAATTATAGTACACATTTCCAAAATGTGAGATAAAAAAACTGCAACAAAGTCAAACGCCATTATTTTTATATTTTATTAAAAATTTGACAATGATATTTCTGAGCTGTATTTGATTTATTTCCCTGAATATCGTTGTTACGGAGTACATATTACGGTTATGGGTAAAAAATGTAACAAATCGGATGAACAATATATATGGGAGCTTTAGCTATATCTGAACCGATCTTCACCAAATTTGACAGACTAGCTTCTAGACTCAATTCGGTCGTAAGTGCCAAATTCCATCCAATTTGGGCAAATATTAGAATTTAGAATTTTTACCGATTATCTCCAATTTCAATAGGGTTCGTCCTTGGGCCAAACAAATGTTCTGTGCAAAATTTCATCTGGATCGGGCACTAAATGCGACCTGTACTTTGTTTACAAAAATACATGGACAGACGGACGGAAGGACATGCATAAATCGACTCAGAATGTGATTCTATGCAGATCATCAAAAGGAACTATGGATCTATCTTGTTTCCTTTTGTCTGTTACAAACAAATGCACAAAGAGATAATACCCTGACCACCTTGTGGTGTAGGGTATAAAAAGCAAAAAATGTCGGAAATAGCATCAAATTTTAGAATAAGTTTGGCACGAATTATGGCCTTCAAACGGTCACGCTACCCGAATGTTGCTCTGCGGTATTTTGGCCCATTCCCGGCGAAGCGCTTGCTTGAGGTGATGGACACTTTGGTATTTTTTAGTGCCAACCTTGCTTTCCAAAATACTACAGATATAATAGTCCGACGGATTGGTATCCGGAGATTTTGGTGGACATTGGGCGCTGGAAATGAGACGAGGACCCTCGTTTTGTAACCATTGTAACCGATGTTGCTGACTCCTGTTGGAATGTCCAATGTCTGTGGCCAAAATATTAGCGTGCCCAAGGCCTTAATACACCCACCAGAATATTTTCGCGATAATATTCTGCATTTATTCTGATGCCACGGCCGATTAATAAGATCGGAGAGCGACAATCGGCTGTTATGGCGGCTGACACCATCACCATGGACGGCGCTTGAGCTCTGGTGGCCAACAGAAGGTGCACATTTTCAACTGACCTCTTTGGCAACTAAACACGATCATTTTCTTTGTTTACAAACTTCTGGAAAACGAATGTTTTCTCATCGGAGAAAACCAAATTCGGCAGTTCACTACTTTCGGCCAAGCGAAGCAACTCTTTAGCTCTTTTGAGTCTATTTTATTTCTGTTGCGGTGTATATTCTTGCACTTTTTGGAATTTCAATGACTTTACCCCGAGCCCTTTTTTCAATATTTGCCGAATAGAATATTGCGATATGTTCATCTCACGAGCCATTATTCGGCCACCGCAACGCGGTTTTCGATCAAGTCGCTTCTTTACTTTTCAAACCATTTTGTTTTCTTCCGTCCACTTCCTTCAAGTCGGGCTACGCTACCAGCATCACGGTAACGAGCGATGGCACGAGACACAAAAGATTTATTTACATTTAAATGCTGGAGTGCTCTAACCTTTGGCCCTTGTAGATTTCCAGCCAAACATAAAGAAATCACACTATCACGCTTGAATTCCATCACGAAAAACTTTTTTTCTGGAAAATTCTCACCAAAACACTTTTGTACGCTGGTAAATAATATAATGAGCTGTCACTGGAATAATTGTAGCAGCTGTAGGACGAGTGGCTTAGAAATGACTGCAATCTGAAGTTGGTTGCCCATAAATAGTACAGACTTCTTTTTTAATTTTTTGAATTACTATTTTCTAAAAATAAAAATCCCCCAAACCCCAAAGCCGCCAACTTTCGCCGTTTGTATCAAAAATCACAATTTTGTACAACACTTGCTTTCAACGATACCCTCTGCACTCCTCCCATCCACTTGAGGCGTTTGTGCCATTGTTATCATTGTTTTAGTTAGATTAGTTGTTACCCGCCCACTTTGGTTTAAATAATTACACGAGGCATTAAATTGTCCCCACGATTCCGACGTTGTCGTTGGAATTACGGTGGGATTTCATTTAATACCCATTTGAATTTCACTTCCTTCCTCCCGCCAGCTCCCTCTTAATTTGGGGGGTGTGTGTATATATCTAGGCAGCCATCCCCTTGAAGTAACCTTCAAAAACCGTTGTTGTTGTTGCTCCTGCTGCTGCTATTGTCCCTGTTGAATGTTAATGCCACAATTTGTAGCAATTAATTTGGGTGTTTATTGTTCATAGGATTCACAGAATTCTAATGGAAGAGAGAAAAACTGGAATCTACGAATCTGGAATGGAAGCCAGGCGCCCAAGCGAAATATGAGTTACTTTCTTTTGTTGTAGGTTAGACACCCAACCAACCAACCGAGCAGTTAGCCAGCCAGCCAGCCAGCCAGCCAGCCAGCCAAAGTCGCTTGGCAAATAATAACCGAAAAATCAAGCTCATAAATTATGCTTGAAATCAGACCACAACAGCTAAGAGCAAAGTTTGTTTTTTTCTTTGCAGAAAGGGGGGGCGGGAGGACGAGTTGGAGGGCTTACATATTTAGAAATAATAAACCAAAAAAAGGACTATTCTCGGTTCTTAACTGGTCTTATTGTCTATAGATTTTGTGTGTGAATTGTAGCAGCATTACCGTGGTAATAAATATCAAAGGAGTGAAAGAGGAAAGAGGGAGGGAGTATGGCATTGTTGCAAATAAATAACAAAAAGCAACAGAAGAGAATACAAAACAATGCAGAATATTTTTATGCTACTTATTATTTATTCATTTCATGTAATTGAAAACAAATGACAGGCCTTCAATGGCCTTACATCGAAGACAATAATAATGCCAGCGGCTCAGTGTCATTGACAATGAATGGCACCATTGGCCACGCTCTGTGGTCAGTAAACTTTGGTATGGTTTTGTGGTATGCCATGATTATGATTTTTTGAAAAAATCGTTGAATTTGCTAGTTGGTTGAGGTTGAGATTGGGGGGTGAAAATTATTATATATTTGACAATGTAGCAGATAGTTCTAACATAATTTAACTTTTTGATTTTTATTTATTTTATTCGACCTTTATTTTAAATTATTTTAAATTTAAGTTTACTTAAATTGAGCTAGGGGTCTTTGTTGTATTTTAATATTATTTATTTATTATTTTCGATATTTCGACGGCAAACATAATCAGGAACAATATTTAATAAAATAAAATAAAAATATACAAAATTTTGCCAAGTACCGACGCACAGTGGGGGTGAGAATTTTGCACTAGTGTCAGTCAGTCCAAAAATGGTACAAAAATTACTAAAATGAACCAAAAACAAGTTAAAAAGCAGTAAGTTCGGGCGGGCCGAACTTCGAATACCCTCCACCATTTGGAACGAATATTCAAAATTTCAAAACATAAAATCCTTAAAAAATTCTATTTAAATTTTAAAAATAACGAATATAGCCGTTTTATTGGGAAGACCTGGACCTGTACAGACAATTTTCTGTATTTGGCTGTAGTATCCACTATGAACATCAAATCTCAAATTTGAATGAATTCCGGTGAATCATGTAGCTAAAATCATCAAAATACCGAATATCGGGGGGTACCGTTATATGGGGGCTATACGAAGACGTGGACCGGCACGTACAATGTTCTGTCATAGGCTGTAGTATTCGTTCCAAACTTCAAATACCAAATTTGAAACAATTCCGGTGAATAATGTCGCTAAAATCAACAAAAAACCGAATATCCGGAGGTACTGTTATATGGGGGGTATACGAAGACGTGGACCTGCACAGTCAATTTTCTGTCATAGGCTGTAGTATTCATTTTAAAATTCAAATACCAAATTTGAAACAATTCCTGTGAATAATGTATCAAAAATCATACAAATACCAAATATCGGGAGGTGCCAGGTGGCTATACGAAGACGTGGACCTGGATAGACAATTTTCTGTCGTAGGTTGTAGTACTTAATACAAACATTTATTATGAAATATTAAACAATTCTGAAGAATAATGTAGTTAAAATCCTCTAAATACCGAATATAGGAAGGGGGCAATACAAATACCTGGACCTGTATAGACAATTCTCTGTCATAGGAACTTCAAATTCGAAATTTAAAACAATCTCCGGATTGCGATGAAATTTGGCAAACAATATTTGTCTGGCCCAAGGACGAACCCTACTGAAATTGGTGATAATCGGATCAGATTTAGATATAGCTTCCATATATCTAAAACCGATTTCGGGTCAATTGTGCACCAAATGGCTAATAAAAGTCGGAATTCAGTCTAGAAGCAAGTGACACAAATTTGGAGAAAGTCGGTTCAGATATAGCCATAGCTCCAATATATATGTTTCAACCGATTTGGGATTTTAAGTCCCTCACATGCGTAACATACACTCCAGAAGAATGATATTTGGTACCGGATATCAGATACCGCTCTAAAATACCTCTGATAAATTTCAGGTTTATTGTGCAAATAATGGCCCAAATGGAGTGAATTTCAGGACGTACGTTTGCGTTTTGTGCATATAATCCTTCTCGAAGTGATAGCACTCTATAGAAAACTATAACTGCTCCAAAGCCAAATGTTCATAGGTGGTATGATCTACTTCAAATAAATTCTTTGGTTACGGAAGCTCTACTACATATGGATAGTGGTGTAAAGTATCATTTTTTTTTTTTTTTTGAATATTTCCAAATTCGTTCGAAATGGTGGAGGATATTTAAAGTAATATATAAGTAATAATAGTAAATAATTTGAAATATATTTTTGTATGCGTTATAATAATTCAAAATGTTGGGCCTTTTTAGCGGATGTACCGAAGGAGTGGGCCAATATTGTCCATTTCGCATCTGATACTGGACCATATCGAATACTTCCTATACTTTACAAGAGATATCTGAAAATGCTTAACTTTTGTGGGGAGTTACCAGAAATATTTGACCCGGCATATCCTCTAATTGATAAAAATATTGAGTTACAACATGTTTGAAAAAATCGACAACTTTTTCGCATATATAAGGGTCATAATTCTTCAAAATTGTGACCGACAGAGGGAAAGATACCAGAAAAAGTGGACCGATAAATTCATAATTCACATCAGATCTCTGGTGGAAAAAAGTGTTGCGATAAACAAAGTTTAAAAAGTTTTTTGATTTGTTTTGCATGTTGTGAGAGTTATAATTGTTCAAAATGTTGGGTGGAAATATCAGAAGGATATATTCCATCTTCACAGTTGATATTGTGTTAGAAGAAATACCAGATCTGTTATATCCGTCCATCATAAATTTAAAAAAATAAATAAATATCGGTATGTGGCAAATTTGGAGGGAATGTGATGCTTATTTCGCATTTCATGAGAGATAAAATTATTCAAAAATTTGACCTGTTGTGGGGGAGGTACCAAAAAGAGTAGTCCAATGTATTTCATCTTCACACCACATATTTTCCTGATAAATATTTTGAAATTTTCCAAAGTTTGAAGGAAATCGGATATTAATTTCACGTTTTATGAGCTTCATGGATATTAAAAATGTTGACTCTTTGTGAGGGAGGTACCAGAAGGAGTGAGCCGAAGTATCCCAGTTTCACACCAGATTTTGAGCGATTTAACTCCGTCGGTCTATCCGTCTGTCCTAACTTCCTAACAAATTAAAGTAGATTGACAAAATTTTGCTCAAAAGTATGTAATGTCTGCAGGACTTTTGGTATTGAAAATTGGCCATGTAGGTCCACGTTTTTGGTATAGCTCCCATATAACGGTGCCTCCCAATATTCGGTATTTTGATTATTTTAGCGAATTTATTCACTGGAATAGTTTCAAATTTGGTATTTGAAATTTGCAATGAATACTACAGCCTAAGACAGAAAATTGTCCGTGCAGGTCCACGTCTTCGTATAGCCCCCATATAACGGTACCTCCCGATATTCGGTATTTTGATGATTTTAGCGACATTATTCACCGAAATTGTTTCAAATTTGGTATTTGAAGTTCGCAATGGATACTACAGCTTACGACAGAAAATTGTCTGTGCAGGTCCACGTCTTCGTATAGCCCCCATATAACGTTGCCTCCCCATTTCCGGTATTTTGATGATTTTAGAGAATTTATTCGAGGGAATTGTTTCAAATTTGGTATTTGAAGTTTTTAATGGATACTACAGCCTAAGACAGAGAATTGTCTGTGCAGGTCCACCTCTTCGTAAAGCCCCCATATGACGGTACCTCCCAATATTCGGTATTTTGATTTTATCGACATTATATTGTAATGGCTTATGACAAATATTTCCTTCGCAGGTTCATGTCGTCGTATAGACCCTACAATAATAGCTACATTCGGTATTTTTAAGATTTTATCAGAATTTTTAACGGATTTTTATACCCTACACCACATAGTGGTAAGGGTATTATGTCTTTGTGCATTTGCTTGTAACATGGAGAAGGAAGCGAATCACTTTCTGATTCGTCCGTCTGTCCATGTATTCTTGTGAACAAAATGCAGGTCGCATGTATTATCCGATTGAGATGAAATTTTCCAAACAACATTTATTTGGCCCAAGGACAAACCCTATTGAAATTGGAGATAATCGGTCAAAATTTAGATATAGCTCTTCGTCCGATTTGCCTTTTATTGTGCACCAAACGTGTAATATTAGTCCGAATAGTATGGCATTTTGCACATACAACCAAATTAGGCTTGAAAATAAGTATGCCAAAATTGATCGAAATCGGTTCAGATATAGCTATAGCTCTTATATATATTGTTCATCCGATTTGTTATTTTTGTCCTCCGCAGCCGTAATATGCACTCTGTAACAACAATATTTGGGGAAATATATCAAATGAAGCTCAGAAATACATTTGCTACATTTAATCGAGATCGTTTCAAATTTGGATATAGCTCCCATATATAACTTCGTCCGATTTACTTTTATTGTGAACCAAAAGTCTAATATTTGCCCAAATGGGATGAAATTTGGTACTTACGACCGAAATGAGTCTAGAAGCTAGTATGTCAAATTTAGTGAAGATCGGTTCAGATATAGCTATAGCTCCCATATATACTATTCATCCGATTTGTTGTATTTGTTACCCACAGCCGTAATATGCACTCCGTAACAACGATATTCAGGGAAACATATCAAACACAGCTCAGAAATATCTTTGCCAAATGTTATCGAGATCGGTGCCGATTTGGATATAGCTCCCATATATATCTTTATCCGATTTCAAATTAATTGTGCACCAAATGGACAATACATGTCCGAATTTAAAAGATACAAATGCTTCGGCATATTTAGTCCTTTGAACTTTAAATTATAATTATAATCATAGCGTGTGTGATTGAATACTCCCATAAATACTTTTAATTGTTATGCGGAGCTCTACTAAATTAGAAAAGTGGTGTAGGGTATCATAAAGTCGGCCCCGCCCGACTTTAAGACTTTCTTTACTGTTTTTACTTTTTTAGTTTCTAAATCCGAATGAAGAGCACAAGGTTATACCCAATTATTTATATAAGAACTGCAAAGAATGGAACATTTTACCCTCCGTTTTCTCTAATGTTTTTCGAAAATGTGATATAATTAAAACAAAAATGACAATTTCATTCCAAATAATCTTTTAATTTCCTTCCCTTGCTAAAGGTTACTATCAACAAATGAAAATAGCTTGAAACACCCAGCGACTGATAAAAGTCCATGTCATTGTTCCTATTATTGAGATTATTTCGTTAATAATTTATTCAAGTCCATTAAATCAACAGAGAGTGTTGCTAGTCGGTAATTCATCATCAATTCTTTATGCATTCGCAACTATCCCAATGAGCGAACTGTTGTTGCTTATAAAGTAGGGGAACGTTACGAGTGTGTGTGTGTCTGCTTGTATGTGAGTGAATGATTTGATTGAACAGGTCCCTTTTGTGCTTGTCGCATAAAACTTTTTGCCTTTAATATATTCCATTATTGATGTGAATAACATTATTTCAATTTCTTGTTGTCCGTCTCCACATACCACAAAAATCGTATTCTCCCGTTTTGGGTATCTGTGGTATCCTGTTGATGGATAAATTTAGTTGTAGTTATTTATTTTACTCCCCCCAACCCCCTTGACTCAGTCACAGTTGGGGGAATACGAAATGGGATAAAAGGTCAAATGTTAATTAATTTCGGAAGCACCAATGACATTTTATTGTCTCAATCGGTCAGTCCCTGCGACAGTGGATGGGTGGGTGGATGGCTGAAGTGAAGTGAAGCCAATGGCAGGAATGGCAGCTAAAATCAATCATTTGCTTGTTTAAATGTATTCTGTCTAGCCATGTCCCTTCGCAAAATGGGGGATACAGTTGATTGCTAATGAATGATTACAGAACTCATTGGATTTTAAGTAAATTATTTTGTTGCCATGCCTTGATTTAGATTTTCTTTACTCTCTAAACAGAGAGTTAATTAAAAGGGCTTCACACACACACACAAGCACATATGCTTCAAATATTTATTGATATATTATATTTAATTTGCAAATAACGAAATTTGAATTGAAATTTTTGAAATTAAAATTATTTTAACAGAATAAACAGAAAAATGAATTAGATTTAACAAGCAAGTGTCCGCTACTTCGTCAGAGAAAAGTCCACCTTAAAATGTTTAATTCGTTCCAAAAATTCGGATTAGGCCTTTTTATACTGTGGGGGCTATATTAACTTTGAGGGCTATATTAACTACGAATACTCATCAATGAATTAAATTCTTGATCAGCATGAAATTCTAAGTCGATTTACTCATGTCCATCTGTCTGGTTTAATCACGCTCTCTTTCGAACGAATTGAGATAGGAGGCTATAATTTTGCACACAAGTGTATTTTGTCAGTGGCAGGTTATGTTCGTGAATGGGCCATGTCGGCCCATATATAAATGCCATATCAATGTAGCTCCCGATATTCCATATTTTGACGATCTAGGCCACAATTTCTAAAAGAATTTTTTAAAATTCGGTACTTAGAGTTTATAAGGGGTTCCACCTCCCGTGGTAGAACATTGTATATAGAGCTTTACGTTTTCCTACTTATGACCTCATGTAACGGTACCTCCTGATATTCTGATGATTTAAGACTCACTTTCTTTCTTTCGAAATTATTTAAAATTCATTCGTAATGATTTCTACCACCTCCAGATTTCTTAAAAATGTTTAAGCCCTCCATCATGCATAGTATGGAGGATATATTAAGTTCGTCATTCCCTTTGTAACTCATCGAAATTATAATTTTAGACCTAAGAAAGTACATATATTCTTGATTAGTGTAAAATTCTAAGACGATTTAGCCCTCTCCGTCCGACCCGATCTGTTGTAATCACGCTAGAGTCAAAATGAATTAAGATAGGAATCTACAATTTTGCACAGATCTCTCTTTTGTCTGCAGGCAGGACAAGTTCGAAGATGGGCTATATCAGTCCAAGATATCGTATAGCCCCCATATAACGGTACCCCCGATATTCCGTATTTTGATGATTTTAGCCACATTTTCAATGGAATTGTCAGGAATTCAAAAAACGGAGATGTTTGTGAGTACTTTACCCCCTGGAAGAGAATTGCCTACATAGGCCCACGATATCTTCTACCTCCGATATTCGTTATTTTGATGATTTTAACCACCTTTTTCAATGGAATTGTGTGAAATTCTATACAAGGAGTTTTTCGTGACTACTTTACCCTCTGAAAAAGAATTGTCTATATAGATCTATGGTATTGTATATCCCTCATATAACTTTAACTCCCGATATTCGGTATTTTGGTAATTTAAACTACATTTTTCAAATGGAATAGTCTGAAAATCCAAACAAGGAGTTCCTTCACAGTAATTTACTCCCTGGAAGAGAATTGTCTACATAGGTCCGCGCTAAGCACCCATAGAACGGTATCCCCAAATGTTCGGTATTTAAATGATTTAAGCGACATTATTCAGCGAAATCGTTTCAAATCACGTATTTGAATTTCGTAATGGGTACTACGACCTATGACGAAAATTTGTCTATCCATGTCCACGTCTGTGTATAGCCCACATATAACGGTACCTCCCTTTATTCCTTATTTTGATGATATTAGCGACATTATTCGCCCGGAATTCAGAATCTTTACTACAGCCTATGACAAAAAATTACTCATGCAGGACCACGTCTTCGTATTTCCCCAATATTAAGGTTTTCATTTGAGCGGTATTTTCGACGGTTTTTTTTTTTTATTTTTCAAGTTCCTTCCAGATAGTGGACGGTTTAAAAAGTTCGACCCGGCCAAACTTAGCTGCTCTTTTGCCCGTTTTTTTATACCCTACACCACAAGGTGGTCAGGGTATTATGTCTTTGTGCATTTGTTTGTAACATGGAGAAGGAAGCGAGATAGACCCAAAGTTACTTTTGAGGATCTCCATAGAATCACTTTCTGAGTTGATTTATGCATGTTAGTCCGTCCGTCCATGTATTTTTGTGAACAAAATGCAGGTCGCATTTATTATCCGATTGAGATGAAATTTTCCAAACAACATTGGTTCGGCCCAAGGACGAACCCTATTGAAATTGGAGATAATCGGTCAAAATGTAGATATAGTTCCCATATATATCTTCGTCCGATTTGCCTTTTATTGTGTACCAAACGTCTAATATTTGCCCAAATGGGATGGAATTTGGCACATACGACCGTCTAGAAGGTAGTATGCCAAATTTGGTGAAGATCGGTTCAAGTATAGCTATAGCTCCCATATATATTCTTCATCCGATTTGTTGAATTTGTCCTGCGGAGCCGTAATATGTACTCCGTAGTAACGAAACTCGGGTAAATATATCAAATACACCTCAGATATACTTTTGCCAAATTTTATCGAGATTGGTTCAGATTTGAATATAGCTCCCATAAATATAAAGATATTCAAGTCAATTGTGCACCAAATGGGTAATACAAGCCCGAATTGAAAAGGCACAAATGTCTCGCCGAATTTAGTTGATATCGATTCAGAGGAGGATATTCCTTTCATATATTAGTTCCTTTAAATTATAACTATAATCATAGTCGGTATGATTAAATATCAAATTCCCCATAAAAACTTTTATGTGAAGCTATACTAAATATGTAAAGTGGTGTTGGGTATCATAAAGACTTTCTTTATTAATTTTAATATAAATTTTCAGAATTTCAGCTCTATCCTTTCACCCAATTCCAAATTTGGTAACATTTAGTACACATATCCAAAAAAAAAACAACATCTCTCCATTCTAGATACAAACAGAATTCCTAAATTAGTACAATTTAGTACATTACGAACAATTAATTTATACATTATCAAAACCATCTCTATATCTCAAATTTCAGCTCTATTCCTTCACACAGTACCAAACTAAGTACCACTTAGTACTTTTCGTACAATTTTAGAACACATTTCAAAAACCATCTCCATATCGCAAATCCCAGATACAAAAAGGGACCTCAATATCAATTTTAGGATTCCAGCCCTATCCCTTCACCCTATACCAAATATAGTAGCATTTCGTACTTTTCGTACAATTTTAGTACACATTTCCAAAACCACCTCAATACATCAAATTTCAATTCCTGATACAGGGTTGTCCATATTCGACGGACACATCTGGCAACGCCATAACTTTTGACAAAGATGTCACATCGCTTAATGACATACCGCGTTTGAAGCGTCAGTCCAAGCAGGTTTTTACCATGAACCAACACACGCCACTCGAGCGTGTTGAAATTTACATTCAACAGAAGAAGTCAATTGTGAAAAAAAAAGAAAAGAAAAATGTGAGAAGTGCGTCTTCTAAGAACACCATTAAGCGTTTATACGAAAAATTTTCGACTGGTAAAAAATTTTCTTTCTAATCCGAAGAGGCCATATAAAAGTCGACCAAGGCGATCGGCCGAGAATATCGCTGCCGTACGAGCCACTGTTGAGAGGTCCCCAAGAACATCCCAAAAACGCCGTTCTCAGCAGTTGGACATGGCTCGGTCCACTTTACAACGGATTATTCGCATTGATTTGCATTTGTTCCCGTACAAAATTCAATTGACGCAAAGATTGGAATGGGCCCAAAGAGTCATCGAAATGGCCGAAGATGACGAGCAATTTTGGAACAAAATTATCATGTCCGATGAAGCCCATTTCACATTGAATGGGACCGTAAATAAGCAAAATTGCCGTTTTTACGCCACTGAAAATCCTCAGGAGATTCAAGAAGTGCCTCTTCATGACGAAAAAATCACAGTTTGGTGCGACGTTAGTGCGAAAGCGGTCATTGGGCCGTTTTTCTTCCAAAATGAAAATGGCCATGCTGTTACCATCAATCAGCAGCGTTATCGCGACATGATGACCAATTTTGTGATGCCAATTATTCGTCGAAAGTGTATGAGGCAGTTCTGGTTTCAACAAGACGGCGCTCCACCGCATACAAGTCGCATAACAATCGATTTTCTGAAGAATTTGTTTCTGGGCCGTTTGATGTCGAAAAGTGGTGATTTGGACTGGCCACCGCGTTCGCCCGATTTGACGCCGCCTGACTTCTTCTTGTGGGGATATTTGAAGTCAAAGGTTTACGTTAACAAGCCAAGGAGCGTAGAAGAGCTCAAGGACAACATTCGTGAAGAAATAGCCGCTATTCCGGCCGAAATGTTGGCAAAAACGATGGAAAATGCAGCAAAAAGGGCACAATACGTCATCAACGCCAGAGGCGGCCATTTGAGAGATAACATATTCAAAAATTGATGTAAACAAATCTATTTGGAACAAATTAAATGATTAACATTGCCAACCGCCAAATTTTTATTTTTTTCTTTGATTTAAAAAAAAAAAAAAAACATTGGTCCGTCGAATATTAAATTTGATGACTCCATCATATCCCTTTCCCCAATATCAAATTTAGTATCATTTAGTACTTTTCGTAAAATTATAGTACACATTTTCAAATCCACCATACCATTTAGTACTTTTCGTAAAATTATAGTACACATTTTCAAATCCACCTCCATATCTCAATCTTAGATAGCAACAGAGACATTTAAATCAAATTTCAAGATTCCACGATTCACTCAATACCAAATGGTACAAATACCAAATTTAGTATCATTTAGTACTTTTCGTAAAAATATAGGGTACATTTCCAAACCACCGCCAAATCTCAAACAAAAATACCGTCAGTAATATAAATATTAAATTTTAGAATTTTATCGCTACCACTTTACCCAATATCAAATATAGTACCATTTAGTACTTTACGTACAGTTATAGTACACATTTCCTAATAACCACCTTCATATTTCCAGGTTATACATGAACAGCGAACCTAATACCAGATTTCAGGCATTATATATTCACACAATACCAAATTATACCAAATATAGTACTATTTAGTAATTTTCGTGCAGTTTTAGTACACTTTTGCAAAACCATCCACCACCATAAATGTTAGAAATATTCCATTTCAGTATTCAAATGCTGAACAATTTTTGTTAATATATATTTCTAAAACTATAACATCGCCTTAAGTAAATCACCCCAAAGCCATGTTTAATGACGTAAAAATAGCACAATGGCTAACTTTATGAAAAATTATTCTATCGACAACCTCAACTTTTTAAATGCCACCACGGTGACGAGCAGAATGGTTTTAACAAAGTTTCGGTTCTCTCCCCCTCCTCTAACCGCATACAGTTTAATTAATTACAGTATGATCGTGAAAATGGATAGAATGTGCTTAAGAGGTTGATTTCTGAATCATTGCAAGGCGTTTTGGCTCATTGCCATTTTCATTCAAGGAAGCATTCGGCTATCGTTGTCCTTGTTGTTGTTTGTATGCTTTGGTGTTTATTTATGGCGAACAACATCAAATTGATGACTGTAATTTGTCATTTTCAGGGAAAATGTAAAAAAATGCAAGAATAAAGAAATTGGGGATTGGAATGTGCAGTGAACTAGAAAATTGGAAAGGAAGCGTAATTTTGTCAATGCATAAAATGAGAAGATTTTTCCTATTATGTGTCCTTTAATCCAGGTATTTCAAGAAGCCAGGTGATTGTTACTTAAATTTATTCTTAATTAAAGGGGCGGTAGCAATAGGTATGCCTTTTAGGGAGAATTGAGATAAATTTCCTAGCTATTTTTAGATACGTAGATCAACCTCAATGATGTTACTGAAGCAGAAAAAACTGATGGTAAAGGGCTTAAGGTATAATAAAACCAGTAAGGATAAGTCAAAAGTCAGGCGGGGCCGACTATATGATACCCACCACCACTATGCGTATTAAGTAGAGCCCCCTTAAGAAAACAATTGTTTTGAAGTAGAACAAACCATCCAATCAACCTTTGGCTTTAGAGCAGTTATAATTTTGTTTTAGAGGGAAGGCATATCCTATTCTGAATCGATTTTCCCCAAACTTGACGAAGACATTTTTACACCAAATAACATTGCTATAGAGTGCAGGATATCACTTCGAGAAGGATTATATTAAAAAAATATATATATCGGAATGGAAACGTAAGTCCCAAAAATTCGCTCCATTTGGGCTGATATTACCCTATATTTGCACAATAAACGTGAATTCGGATTAATATATGGAAGGTATATCCAAATCTGAGCCGATCTTGATAACATTTGGCAAAGGTATTTCCGAGCTCTATAAGATATCGGGAACCAAATATCATTGTTCTGGAGGGCATATTACGAATGTGACCTAAAGACCAAAACGGATGAAACATATATATGGAAGCTATAGCTACATCTGAACCGATTTTCAAAATTTAATGTACTTGCTTCTAGACTGAGTTTGGTCGACTGCACCAAAATTCTGATCATTTGGACTGATATTGGTCACTTGGTGCACAATTAACCCGAAATGGGTTGAAGAAATACAGGATTAGATGAAAAAACTGCAACCAACTTCAGACTGCTGTCATTTCTAAGCCACTTGTCCGACAGCTGTTAAAATTATTCCTGTGAGAGCTCATTATATTATGTACAAGAGTACAAAAGCATTTTGGCGAGAATTTTCCCGAAGAAAAGTTATTCGTATTGGAATTCAAGTGTGATAGTATGATTTCTTTATATTTACCTGGGAAACCGCAAGTAGCTATCGTTAGAGCACTTCAGCATTTAAATGTGAATAAATCTTTTGTGTCTCGTACCATCGCTCGTTACCAAGATATTGATAGCGCAGCCCGACGTCAACGAAGTGGACGGAAGAAAACAGCAACATCAGCAGAAATGGTTCGAAAAGTAAAGAGGCGATTTGATCGAAACCCGCGTCACAGTGGCCGAAAAATGGCTCCTGAGCTGAACATATCGCAATATTCCATCCGGCAAATATTGAAAAATGAGCTCGGGGTTAAGCCATTGAAATTCAAAAAAGTGCAAGAACTCACACCGCAACCGAAAGAAAATAGACTCAAAAGAGCTAAAGAGTTGCTTCGCTTGGCCGAAAGTGGTGAACTGCCGAATTTGATTTTTTTCGATGAGAAAACATTCGTTGTCCAGTAGTTTGTAAGCGAACAAAATTATCGTGTTCACTTGCCAAAGAGGTCAGCTGGAAATGTACACCTTCGGTTGGCCACCAGAGCTCAAGCGCCGGCCATGACGTTAGTGTGGGCTGCCATAACATCCGAGGGTCCTTTCCGCTCGCATTAATCGACCGTGGCATCAGAATAAATGCCGAATATTATCGCGAAAATATTCTGGAGGGTGTATTAAAACTTCGGGCAAGCAAACATTTTGGCCGCAGGCCTTGGACATTCCAACAGGACTCACCACCATCGCACTCAGCACGCGCCACCCAAGAATGATTACAAAATTAGGTTCTTCGCTTCATTTCCAGCGCACAATGGCCACCAAAATCTACGGATTCCAATCCGTTGGACTATTGTGTCTGGAGTATTTTGGAAAGCAAGGTTGGCACTAAAAAATACCAAAATGTCGATCACATCAAGCAAGCGCTTCGCGGGAATGGGCCAAATACCGCAGAACAACATTTTGGAAGTGTGACAGTTTCATTGGCCGTTTGAAGGCCAAAATTCGTGTCAAAGGTGACCAATTCGAACAAATCTAAACTTATTCTAAAATTTGATGCTATTTCCGACATTTTTTGCCTTTATTCAATCATTCAGTTTTTTTTTTATCTCACCCTATATATGGGAGCTATATCAAAATCTGTGCCGATCTTGATTTGGCAAAGGTATTTCCGTGCTCCAAAAAATATCTGGTACCAATTATCATTCTTGTGGAGTGCATATTACGAATGTGACTTAAAAACCAAATCGGATGAAGCATTCATATTGGAGCTATAGCCATATCTGAACCGATTTGGATTTACTTGCTTCTAGAGTAAATTCGGTTGGATGTGCCAAAATGCAAGTCATTTGGACTAATATCGGCAATTTGGTGCACAATTAACCCGAAATCGGTTGAATATATGTATATCTAAATTTGAACCAATTCTCACCAATTTCAATAGGGTTCGTCCTTGGGCCAAACAAATATTGTTTGGGAAATTTCATCTTAATTGGATAATAAATACGACCTACATTTTGTTCACAAGAATACATGGACAGGCGGACGGACAGACGGACTGGCATGTATAAATCGACTCAGAAAGTGATTCTATGAAGATCCTCATAAGTATATATGGGCCCATCTCGCTTGCTTCTCCATGTTATAAACAAATGCACAAAGTCATTTTTAGAAGAAATCAGATGCTTATTACGCAATTTATGAGAGATATAGTTTTTCAAAATTGTTTACTACTTTGGGGAAAAGCTACTGGAAAGAATGGACCGATACATCCCATCTTTGCCCCAGATCTTCGTTTAGAGGAAATATTGGAATGTGTGAAATTCGTGAAAGAGAATCGGATGTTTTTTTTACATTTTATGAGCGTTTTTTATACCCACGACCATAGTATGGAGGGTATATTAAGTTTGTCATTCCGTTTGTAACATCTCGAAATACACATTTTAGACCCCACAAAGTATATTTATTCTAGATCAGCATAAAATTCAATGTCGATTTAGCGATGTCCGTCCGTCTATCCGTCTGTTCTTCTGTGGAAATCACTCTAGCTTCCGAACGAATTGAAGTAGATTGATAAAATTTTGCTCAAATGTATGTTATATCTGAAGGACTTTTGGTATTTTGGTGTAGCCCCCATATAACGGTACTTCCCGATATTCGGTTTTTTATGATTTTAGCGACATTATTCACCGGAATAGTTTCACATTTGGTATTTGAAGTTCGTAATGGAAATTACAGCCTAAGACAGAAAATTGTCTGTACAGGTCTACGTCTTCATATAGCCCCCATATAACGGTACCTCCCGATATTCGGTATTTTGATGATTTTAGCGAATTTATTTACCGGAATTGTTTCAAATTTGGTATTTGAAGTTCATAATGGATACTACAGCCTGAGGCAAAAAATTGTCTGTGCAGGTCCACGTCTTCGTGGAGCGGTACCTCCCGATATTCGGTATTTTGATGATTTTAGCGAATTTATTCACCGGAATTGTTTCAAATTTTGTATTTGAAGTTCATAATGGATACTACAGCCTAAGACAGAAAATTGTCTGTTCTGGTTCTCCTCTTCGTAGAGCCCCCATATAACGGTACATCCCGATATTCGGTATTTTAATGATTTTAGGGAAAATTTTCACCAGAATTGTTTCAAATTTGATATTTGAAGTTCGTAATGGATACTACAGCCTACGACAGAAAATTGTCTGTGCAGATCCACGTCTTCGTATAGCCCCCATATAACGGTACCTCTCCTGATATTCGGTATTTTGATTTTATTGACATTATAACCGATTTTTTTAAGTTTCGCATTTGAATATTGTAATGGCTTATGACAAATGTTACCTACGCAGGTTCATGTCGTCGTATAGACCCTAATATAAAAGCTACATTCGGTATTTTTAAGATTTTAACAGAAGTTTTAACGGATTTTATTTGTTTATAGAATTGCCAAATTCGTTCCAAATGGTGGAGGGTATACAGCTTTTTTGTACTTGTTATTCCTAGGGAGGTAGCAGGAGGGGTGGGCCGATATCTATCATCTTCACACCAGATCTTGTGTTAATGAAAATATTGAGACAGACGTACTTCGTTAGATCGACTCTAAATGTCTTCCAAAAAGACCTGAGTCTAAAACCGTTATTTAGATCAGAACGTTTGGCCTTAGTTTAGTAAAAATATTACGATGCACCATATACCACCACACCAGACGGCAAGGCCGATGGTTATGACTAGGTAGAATGTCCTGAAACGATTTTCATCAAACACAATCGATAAAGTCATTTAAATACCGATCATAGATTGGTACTCAAATAATCACTGTAAACATCGGTAGGAGATAATTAAACCCTTCACACCAAAGAATATGTTTCTTAATTCAATCGGAAAATGGAGTGATTGCAAGAGACAGACTAACAGAGAGGGCTAAATATTCTTAGAATTTTGCGTTGATCCAAATAAATTGCTGTCACCATATGTCGATTTTCGTAACTAAAAATTTTCATTTTTTGTGGGGGAGGTACGAGAAAAATAGTTTAGGTCAATTTTCAAATCTGACAAATATAGCGTTTTGCAAAAATTTGATAATATCGGGCAATCGTTATATAGAATCCCTTAAATTTTCAAGGTTTTCAAGAAAATATAAATTTTTATTAAAACATTTCTAGTTCTGCTAAATTTTCCCTTTCCTTATAATTTGATTTCAAACGAGAAACTACTATTCGATAACCATTCCGAGTGAAAGAAAATTCTGCCATCTAATGCAATCATCAACGACCATAACTAATTCTCTTCGATAATCCAGTTAGGTGGTGATTCAAAACCAAAGCAAATGGCACAAACCACATTTGGGGTTAAACTTGTTCTTGTACATCTGTCCCACCCTCCCACTCTCCGACTAGTTTTATTTTATTATAAATTTATTTAACCACCCAACAGAACTAAATACGCACACACCCACTAACACACATACAGACATACAGACACATGTATCTACGACGATGACAACAATTATAATTGAATTTGTTTTGTATGGCATGGGGAAGAGGCAACAACATGCCACAGTTACCGCCAGCTAAAACCAAACAACAACATCTCCTCTGTCTGAGAACGACAACGTACAACCAACCGACAAAGTGAAAACAATCTAAATCCATTATGGAACCATTCAACAACACCGAACCACACAACACCGCACTGCACCATACCACAGCTCAACGCTCAACGATGCACACCTCGGCGAACCCATTGAACGAACAGCTGTTGCCAATGCATCAAGGTTGCAGTTACCGAAGTGAATCTCTCATTCTATCTCCTCTCTCGCTGTTTAGCTACTCTTTGGTAGTTATTATGTCATCACCCACATTTACATGTAACTCGGGAGGACATTCATCCAAGTGAACATCAATCTCTATTATGGACGGGAAACATGCATGCATACAGACATATGTAGCAGATGATGTGACTAGACAGCCAGCAGCTAGCTGGCTTTTTTGGATATCTTTGTGCAGTGTGGTATGTGTGGGTAATAGAGAGATTGAAAAGATTTATAATTCTTCGGAAAGATTTCGTCGACCGATCATATGGTCTTAAAAATTGGATCCGATTCCAAACAATAAAAACAGTGTCCCATTGGCGTTGTTGTCTGAGACTTAGACCGATTTCGCTCCAAGTCAATTAGATCTCGACAATATGTCCCTGTCATGTCTAACATCATCCAGTAAAAAAAAATAAGTAAAAAGCTGAAAGTTCGCCCGGGACGAACTTTGAATACCCTCCACCATTTGGCACAAATTTGGCAACTTTCAAAAAAATAAAATCCGTTAAAAATTCTGTTAAAATCTTAAAAATACCGAATATAGCCGTTTTTTAGGGTCTATACGACGACGTGGACCTGCATAGGCAACTTTTGTCACAAGCTATTGCGATACTCAAATACGAAACTTGAAAAAAAAAAATAATGTCGCTAAAATCATCAAAATACCGAATATAGGGAGTTCCGTTATATGGGGGCCATACGAAGACGTGGACTCGCACAGGCAATTTTCTTTCATAGGCTGTAGTATTCATTACGAACTTCAAATACCAAATGTGAAATAGTTCCGGCAAATAATGTCACTAAAATCATCAAAATACCGAATATAGTGAGGTACCATGGGGGTTATAAAAAGTGGACCTGCATAGACAATTTTCTAGCATAGGCTGTAGAATCCATTGCGAACATCAAATACAAAATGTGAAATAATTGGGTAAATAATGTCGCTAAAATCGTCAAAATACCGAATATCGGTGGATCCGTTATATGGGTGCTATACGAAGACGTAGACCTGCACAAACAATTTTCTGTCATAAACTGCAGTATCCATTACGAACTTCAAATACCAAATTTGAAACAATTCCGGTGAATTATATTGCTAAAATCGTCAAAATATTGAATATCGGGAGGTACCGTTATATGGGGGATATACGAAGATGTGGACCCGCAACCGACACTTTTCTGTCATAGGCTGTAGTATTTATTACGAACTTCAAATACCAAATTTGAAATAGTTCCGGTAAATAATGTCGTTAAAATCATCAAAATACCGAATATCGGGGGTAGCGTTATATGGGGGCTATACGAAGACGTGGACCTGCAAAGACAATTTTCTGGCATAGCCTGTAGTATCCATTACGAACTTCAAATAAATAATGTCGCAAAAATCTTAAAAATACCGCATAAAGGGGGGGTACCGTTATATGGGGGCTATACGAAGACGTGGACCTACATGGCCCATTTTCTGTTTTATGCTGCAGTATCTGTTACGAACTTCAAATACCAAATTTGAAATAATTCCGGTAAATAATGTCGCTAAAATCATCAAAATACCGAATATCGGGGGGTACCGTTATATGGGGGCTATGCGAAGACGTGGACCTGCACAGACAATTTTCTGTCATAGGCTGTAGCATCCATTACGAATCTCAAATACCAAATTTGAAACGATTCCGGCTAATAATGTCGCTAAAATCATCAAAATAACCGAATATACGGAGCTATACGAAGACGTGAACCTACATGGCCCATTTTCAATACCAAAAGTCCTGCGACATAATACACATTTGAGTGAAATTTTATCAACCTACTTCATTTCGTTCGGAAGCTAGAGTGATTTCCACAGAAGGATAGACGGACGGACATTGCTAAATCGACATAGAATTTTATGCTGATCAAGAATATATACACTTTGTGGGGTCTAAAATGTATATTTCGAGGTGTTACCAACGGAATGACAAACTTAATATACCATCTATACTATGATGGATCGTATATCCTTAAATCGAATCATCCTCTAAAATATAAAATATATCATTCTCAACATTTCCACTACACCCTTTTATAAAAAAAAAAAACCAAAAACCATTCACAACAATTTGTATTCAAACTTTATTTTGTTCTCATGTTTTCCAGAGTTGGCCGGAATAATGCTGTGGACGATGCCATCGGCCCGACAAATGCCCGTCACAAAATCGTTGTCATGGGCGCTGCTAAAGTCGGCAAAACCTCAATAATTACACAATTCCTTTACAACACATTTACGGCCAAATACAAGAGGACCATCGAAGAGATGCATCAGGGTAACTTCTCCATAGCCGGTGTCAGTCTCACGCTGGATATTCTTGACACAGCTGGTTCATATGAGGTAAGTTAATGCAAAAATCATATATTCACACCAATTAGGTACCATGGCCACATTTTTTTTCATATCGTAGCTTGTATATGTCGGTATGATTCCAACTGTGCCAAAATTAAAAAATCAATGAACTTATATTTTTAAAGTTATACTTTTATGAATATCCGCCCTCCTTCGGTCCATATATTGTTGTAAACAAAGTACAGGTCGCATCTATGACCCCATCAAAATGTAAAGTTGCATTAATCATTTGTTTGGCCCAAGGACGAATCCTATTTAAATTGGAGATAATCGGTCAACATTTAAACATAGCTCCCATATACAGGGTGAGATAAAAAAAACGACAACAAAGTCAAATTCCATAATTTTAACATTTTTTTTAAATTTCATAGAATAAAAGCAAACAAGTAAAAAGCTGTAAGTTCGGCCAGACCGAACTTTTAATACCCTCCACCACTTGGTACAAATTTGGCAATTTCCAAAAAATTAAATCTGTTAAAAACTCTGTTAAAATATTAAAAGTACCGAATGCCTATACGACGACGTGGACCTGCATAGGCAACTTTTGTCATAAGTTATCACAATATTTAAATGCGAAACTTGAAGAAAAATCTGTTTATAATGTAGCTTAAATCATCAAAATACCGAATATAGGGGGTACCGTTATATGGGGGCTATACGAAGACGTGAACCTGCACAGACAATTTTCTGGCATGAGCTGAAATATCCATTACGAACTTCACATGCGAAATTTGAAACAATCCCGGTAAATAATGTCGCTAAAATCATCAAAATACCGAATATCGGGGGGTACGGTATATGGGGGCTGTACGAAGGTGTAGACCTACATGGTCCATTTTCTGTTTTATGCTGCAGTATCTATTACGAACTTCAAATACCAAATTTGGAATGATTCCGTTAAATAATGTCGCTAAAATCATAAAAATACCGAATATCGGGGGGTTCCGTTATATGGGGGCTATATGAAGACGTGGACCTACATGGCTCATTTTATGACTTAGGATGTAGTATCCATTACGAACTTCAAACACCAAATTTGAAAAGATTCCGGTAAATAATGTCGCTAAAATCATCAAAATATCGAATATCGGGGGGTATCGTTATATGGGGGCTATACGAAGACGTGGACCTTCACAGACAATTTTCTGTCTTAGGCTGTAGTATCCATTACGCACTTCAAATGGGGCTATATGATAACTTGGACCTACATGGCCCATTTACGAACTTAACCTGCCTACTGGCAAAATATACATGTCTGCAAATATTTAGCCTTCTATCTCAATTTGTTCGAAAGATAGCGTGATTACAACAGACAAACGGACAGACAGACAGACAGACAGTCAGACGGACATGGCTAAATCGTCTCAGAATTTTGCGCTGATCAAGAATATATATACTTTGTTGGGTCTGACACGACTATTTCGAGGAGTTACAAACAGAATGACAAAATTAATATACCCTCCATAGTATGTGGAGGGTATAAAAATGTCGGAAATAGCATCAAATTTTAGAATAAGTTTAGATTTGTTCGAATTGGTCACCTTTGGCACGAATTATGGCATTCAAACGGCCAAAGAAACCGTCACACGCTGCCCGAATGTTGCTGTGCGGTATTTTGGCCCATTCCCGGCGAATCTCTTGCTTGAGGTGATCAGCAATTTTGTAGTTTTTAGTGCCAATCTTGCTTTCCAAAATACTCCAGACACAATAGTCCAACGGATTGGTATCCGGAGATATTGGTGGCCATTGCGCGCTGGAAATGAAGTGAGGAAGCTTATTTTGCAACCATTCTTGGGTGGCGCGTGCTGAGTGCGATCGTGCTGAGTCCTGTTGGAATGTCCAAGGCTTTAATACCGTGCCCAAGGCACTCTCCAGAATATTTTCGCGATAATATTCCGCATTTATTCTGATTGCACGGTCGATTGATACAAGCGAAGAGCGACCATCGGCTGTTATGGCGGCCCACACCATCGCCATGACCGGCTCTTGAGTTCTGGTGGCCAACAGAAGGTGCACATTTTCAGCAGACCTCTTTGGCAAGTAAACACGATCATCGGCAGTTCACCACTTTCGGCCAAGCGAAGCACCTCTTTAGCTCTTTTGAGTCTATTTTCTTTCTGTTGCGGTGTAAGTTCTTGCACTTTTTGGAATTTCAATGGCTTTAACCCGAGATCATTTTTCAATATTTGCCGAATGGAATATTGCGATATGTTCAGCTCACGAGCCATTTTTCGGCCACTGCGACGTGGGTTTCGATCAAGTCGCTTTTTATTTTCGAACCATTTCTGCTAATGTTGCTGTTTTCTTCCGTCCACTTCCTTGTCGTCGGGCTACACTACCAGTATCATGGTAACGAGCGACGGTACGAGACACAAAAGATTTATTCACATTTAAATGCTGGAGTGCTCTATCAAAAGCCACTTGTTGTTTTCCAGCCAAATAATAGGAAATCACACTATCTCGCTCGAATTCCATTTCGAATAACTTTTTTTCTGGAAAATTCTCCACAAAATTATTATCAAACTTAGATCGAGTTCGGAGGTGGTTTTGAATTCTAATAACATGCGAAACGAGCTAGAGATTTTCATCAAATTTCGTGTCTTAATATTTCTGTTAGACATAGTTCTAATAGACATTTAGGTCCACTCCTTTAGGTGGAGTATCCGAATTTTCTGAACTTTCCATATAGTTATATCTCAAAGTGGACTCCCCAAATGGAATTCGAAACAACAGGTTCATATTTTGATGTGGTTCACAGTTCTATAATCCATCTTCGACATTTTAAAGTATAGTAAAGGTTCTTTCTGAATTTTTGACCAGTTTTCCGATTATAGGTAAATAAATTGGAAAATATAACTAAACAGTAAAAAAATGCTTGGAGTCGGGGTTTACTTTACATGGGAGTTATACCAAACAGTAAGGAAAAATCAAAATTCGCACGGGGCCTAATATATGATACCCTACACCACTATGCATATTTAGTAGAGCTCCCGTAACAAACGAATTTATTTGAAGTAGAACATACCACCTATCAACCTATAGCTCCAGGGCGGATATAATTTGGTTTCAGAGAGAACTAATATATGGGAGGCACATCCAATTCCGAATCGATTTTCAACAAATTTGATGTACTTGCTTCTAGACTGAATTCGGTCGGATATGCCAAAATTCAGGTCATTTGGACTGATATTGGACATTTGTTGCCCAATTATCCCGAATTTGGTTGAATATATATATGGGAGCTATATCCTAATCTAAACCAATCTCGATAAAATTTGACAAAGGTATTTTCGGACAGTATCTGTTATCCGGTAGAAAAAATATCATTCTTGTGGAGTGCATATTACGTATGTAAGGGACTTGAAACCCAAAATCGAATGAAACATATACATGGGAGCTATAGCTATATATGAACCGATTTTCACCAAATTTAATGAACATGTTTCTCGACTTGTTCTGGACTTCTAGAATTCTGTTGAATATGCTAAAATGCAGGCCATTAACCCAAAATGGGTCGAAGATATATGGGGGCTATATCTAAAAGTGATGTGATGAATGTGATCACCAATGTCAATAGGGTTCGTCTTGGGGCCAAACAAATAAATTTCATCTCAACCGGATAATAACTGCGAACTGTATTTTGTCCCACACATTCGTAATATGCATTCGACAACAATGATATTTGTCCAGAAATACCTCTGCCACATTTTATAAAGATCGACTCAGATTTGGATATAGCTCCCACATATATCTTTAACCGATTTCGGGTTAATTGTTCACCGAATGGCCAATATCAGTCCTGAATTTTGGTACATCCGACCGAATTCAGTCAAGAAGCAAGAACATGAAATTTGGTGAAAATCGGTTCAGAATGTTTTGTCCGATTTGGTGTTTAAGTCCCTCACATTCGTAGTATGCATTCGACAGCAATGATATTTGGTACCAGATATCTTATAGAGCTCGAAAATACATTTGCCAAACTTTATCGAGATCGGCTCCGATTTTGATATAGCTCCCTTATATACCCTTAATCCTATTTCAGGTTTATTGTGTCATTATTTGGCTGATATCAGTCCAAATGGAGATAATTTCGGGCCGTAAGTTTCCATTTTGTGGAACTCGGCTCCGATATATATTTTTTTAATATAATCCTTCTCCAAATGATATCATGCAAATGTTGATAGGTGGTATGATCTACTTGAAATAAATTCTTTTGTTACGGGAGCTCCACTAAATATGACTAGTGGTGTAGGGTATCGTATAGACGGCCCCGCCCGACTTTTGACAGTTCCTTACTGTTTTTTTAGGTTATTTGTTGGCTCTTGGTGGTCTTTGGTAAATATTCACTTCCTGTGACATGCCCATGTCATAAAAAGGGGTAAGGATGTCGTTTTGTAAGTAGTTTTTAATGCCAAAATTGATTCAAATCCAGTTGAGATAAGGAAAATTTACCTCAAAATATAACATGCATGGCACTAACGAGCTCCCAGTTACATTTCATAGTCCAGTCCCCACATCTTCTAAGAAATGGAATTTATTTCCCAAAATATTGCTAACAATCAAATAAACGATAATATCCCGCCTACAAGTCAAATGAGACTGTTATTATAAAAATATATGATGATTTATTCAAAATAAATACTGTCAAACGCAAACATTCCAATTATTTGAATGATTTCCAATGTTTGACCACAAATAATACAGGTTGCCACATAAATCAAAATTCTAACACAAATTGAAATGTTTCCCAATGCTTTGGCATCATTCGTAGAAGAAGGTCATGTTGATGATGATGATAACCTGCTGTTCTTGCACACACACACTCACACGTTTACATTTTTTCATTCTTTTCATACCATGGTATCATTTTAATGAACTTAGTTTTATTAATACCCCTTGTAAAGGTTAAAAACAGCTTCCCGATAAATATGTGAAAAGAGTATATGTATGTATATTCAAGCATTTCATTTTATTTCGGTCGACACATAAATATATAAAAATAATCGTTACAACCTTTTTTTTTGTCGAGCCATCCATCATTAAATTTTGCCGGTTCTCCACATGAACTAGGCAGCAGGCAGCTACATTCGAACAAGTGAAAAGAAAAAACACTCAACAAAGAAAGGAAAGAGAGGAAGAATATAAAAATAACAATGAGTAAAATGTTTCAAATAGACAGAATTATTGCTTGTTAAAAACCACCTCCGGCTTGTTGTGCCAGCTGTCATAACAATTCATGGCAAAGGAGAAACACAGGATATCTATCAACAGGCCATGCGGAGACGGGATGCTGCCGCTGATGCTGGTCACTTGCCATTAGCATTTCTGATAACAAGCTTTTAAATAAGCCATCAACGAACATTGAAAATAATGACACAAATAAGTGTATGCTGACAAACAGCGGAAATATATGTTATAAATTAATGAGGGTCGGTATAATGAAAGTAAAAGGTGATTTTTTCCCCTCCAATTCCAGGTTATATCTTTTTGTGCGAAAGTGCAAATATTTGAAAATAATTGGACATTGGACATTAGACATTTTTACTCAATTCCCTTTAACATTAAGCGATTGGTGCATTTACACGATTATCATAAAAACGTAAGCAAACAAAACACATTTTGAGATATTTGGCTAGTGAGCACATTTATTATTAAAGAGAGAATCCGATTGAGCCCTTTCACCCTAACAGTCAAAATAATAACAAGAAACCAGTAAGGAAAAGTCAAAAGTCGGGCGGGGCCGACTATATGATACCCTACACCCCTATGTATATTTAGTAGAGCTCCAGTAACAAAAGAATTTATTTGAAGTAGATTATACCACCTATCAATATTTGGCTTTAGAGCAGTTATAGTTTGCTATAGAGTGTTTGATATCACTTGGAGATGGATTATATTAAAACAAGTAAAAAAACTAGTACCCTCCACCATTTGGAATGAACTTAAAAATTAAAAAAAAAAAACTTGAAAACGTGGCCTTACGAACTTCAAATGCCAAATTTGAATTAATTCCGGTGAATAAGGTAGCTGAAATCATCAAAATACCGAGTATCGGGAGGTACCTTTATATAGGGGCTATACGAAGACGTGGACCTGCACACGAAATTTTTTCCCATAGGTTGTAGTAACCATTGACATCTCCCAATACGAAATTTAAAACGATTCCGGTGAAAAAAGTTGCTGATATCATCAAAATACCGAATATCGGGAGCTAACATTATATCAGGGCTATACAAAGACGTGGACCTGCACACAAAAATGTTTGTCATAGGCTGTAGTACCCATTACGAATTTCAAATACCAAATTTTAAACAATTCCGGTGAACAATGTCGCTAAAATCATGAAAATACCGAATATCGGAAGGTACCATTATATAGAACTATACGAAGACGTGGACCTGCATACGAAATCTTTTCCCATAGGTTGTGGTAACCATTAACATCTCCCAATACAAAATTTTAAATGATTCCGGTTAAAAATGTTGCTGAATTAAAATGTTTCTCATCAAAATACCGAATATCGGAAGCTACCGTTATATGGGAGCTATACGAAGACGTGGACCTGCATACGAAAATTTTTGTCATAGTCTGTAATACCAATTACGACCTTCAAATATGAAATTTGAAAGAATTCCGGTAAACAGTGTCGATAAAATCATGAAAATACCGAAATATCGGAAGGTATCGTTATATGGGAGCTATACGAAGACGTGGACCTGCATACGAAAATTTTTGTCATAGGCTGTAATACCAATTACGACCTTCAAATATGAAACTTGAAAGAATTCCGGTAAGTATTGCCGATAAAATCATGAAAATACCGAAATATCGGAAGGTACCGTTATATGGGTGCTATACGAAGACGTGGACCTGCATACGAAAATTTTTGTCATAGGCTGTAATACCAATTACGACCTTCAAATATGAAATTTTAAGGAATTCCGGTAAATAGTGTCGATAAAATCATGAAAATACCGAAATATCGGAAGGTACCGTTATATGGGGGCTATACGAGAACGTGGACCGACATGGCCCACTTACGAACTTAACCTGCCTGCTGGTAAACTATGCATGTATGTAAATTTTAGCCTTCTATCTCAACTCGTTCGAAACAACAGACCGACAGACAAACGGACATCGCTAGATCGTCTTAGAATTATACGCTGATCAAGAATATATATACCATATATATCAAGAATATATATCCAAATCTGAACCGATCTCGATATAATTTGGCATACGTATTTTCGAGCATTATCTGATTATCATATCATCATTCTTGTGGAGTGCATATTACATATGTAAGGGACTTAAAACCACAAATCGGATGAAACACAAACCACAAATCGGATGAGAGCTTTAGCTATATCTGAATTGCTTTTAATCAAATTTTATGTACTTTCTTCTAAACTCAATTCGGATATTCGGATATGCAAAAATCCAAGTCATTTTGACTGATATTGGCCATTTGGTGCACAATTAGCCCGAAATCGGTTGAAGATATATATGGGAGCTATATCTAAATTGAACTATAGCTTTCAGGGAGGGACACAAAGAAATTCAAGGCTATGGTTGCTAGATACCTTAATAAGTATTCAATCACACTACAAGGATATTCCAGGATAATAAAAGGACACACTGGACTTACGAAGGATGTCTAAGGACTTCCACAAGATTTTTAAAGGAAGTCTACAGGATATACAAAGATATATACAGCTCGACACTACAATAGTTTGTTGAAAGTAGTGGCATGGAAAAAAGGCAAATAATTCTCATTAACTTTGTAATGCCGTTCATGATGAGACGGACTTGCTACTGCAGGGAGGCTTGTCATAGGGTAGTAAGTGATTTCCTGATTTCTGTCCTCTGACTAACAAAATCGTTAGCTGGGATTACCATTTTTAAGACTTGTTCTCATTAAGTAGTTATTCATTACACAGGGGCTTCGACTTGTTGTTCCACAGGAGCGTCGGCACGCTGTTCCGTATCATAGCACAAACATTTGTAGTGGATTAGAGGCAGTCATAAACTGTAATGCTAGCTATAATAGTATCCTAGCCATTGTAGACGACCCAAATAGCTAAGCCCGAACATACGCACAGTGAGCTGTCGAACCCGAATATGTCCCGATAAATCTGCGAAGGCATAGACATCGGCTTCCGAGCATATCCACAGTAATTTAAGGAATCCCGATCCATCTTAGAAGACCTGGACAGCTGCTCTCTACAGTGAATTGCTAACGATTATACAAATAGTTCCCATCCTGCCTCTAAAGACTTGGACATCAACATTTTAACCACCTATATCTAAGCCCCGATTATCTGCCACTCATCAGACCTATGATCATTTACTGATGTTCCCAATTACCTTTAAATCTTCAACCACCCGAAAGTCGACGTCACTTAGACCACCAACCTCATTTTTCCTTATACCATTCAACCCAAACGACCAAAAGTTCCCTTCCATTCCGAACACAACATTGTAATTTTCGATCTTCCCATTAATCAATATCTGGCGACCTTCCCTCACTTGTCAACATCCGACGGTCACCCATATGTACCTTCGTATAGTCGGCTAATCACACTTCACAACAACCACCCAAATACCAGTCGTGAACAACCCGACAACAATACATCATAGTTTCCGATTGTCCACGAGTGGTTTGCCATCTTACCTACGAGAGAGCGTAAACGTTGAATTCCCAATCATCAATTGAACAGCTTTATGGAGACCCAAGATACTTCTGAGCTTACCCCAGTCAACACATTACAGTAGAGATTTCATCACTAATTCTACTACCCTCAACACGTATATTTCGAGGTATAATATTGTGTTCTGCACTCGTTACCTTGATGCCCATATAGTCCCATAACACCCCAGCGCTCGGCGATTTTTCTTATGTGGGTGCCAGCCCAGAGTTTTGAATATTTTTGGGTACAGAAGCATCAACTCATCAGTCTAAGGTTCATTGGCACTCGGATATTTAAGCCGAGACTCTCCACTCAGTATATCTACTGGACTTTCCACTACCCCCTCTACCATAGTATAGAGGTGGTAAGTTTGTCATTTCGTTTGTAACACCTCGAAATATACCTTTTAGACCCCACAAAGTATATATTCTTGATCAGCATAAAATTCTATGTAGTCCGCTTGTTCTTCTCTGGAAATCAATCTAGCTTCCGAACGAAATGAAGTAGGTTGATAAATTTTTATTCAAACATGCGTTTGTTCTGCAGTTTTTTGGGTATTGAAAATGGGCCATGTATGTCCACGTTTTGATATAGCCCCTAATATAATGGTACCTCCCAATTTTCGGTATTTCGGTGACTTAAGCGATATGCAGGTCCACGCCTTCGTATAGTCCCCATGTAACGGCACCTCCCGATATTCGGTATATTGATGATTTTAGCGATACCGGAATTTTTTCAAATTGGGTATTTGAAGTTTGTAATGGATATTACAGCCTATGACGGAAATTTGTCTTTACAGATCCACGTCTTCGTATAGCCCCCATATAATGGTACCTCCCGATTTTCGGTATTTTTATGATTTTAGCGACATTATTCACCGGAATTGTTTCAAATTTGGCATTTGAAGTTCCTAATGTATACTACAGCCTATGACAGAAAATTGTTCGTGCACGTCCACGCCTTCCTATAGCCCCCATATAAGGGTACCTACCGATATTCGGTATTTTGATGATTTTAGCGACATTATTCAGCGGAATTGTTTCAAATTTGGTATTTGATGTGATACTACAGCCTATGACAGAAAAGTGTCTGTACATGTCCGCGTTTTGGAATAGCCCCCATATAATAGTACCTCCCTATATTCGGTATTTTGATGATTTTAGTTACATTATTCACCGTGTTTTTTTCAAGTTTCGCATTTGAATATTCTAATGGCTTATGACAAAAGTTGCCTAACAGATCCACATCGTCGTATAGACCCTAATATACACATTCTACATTCGGTATATTTAAAGTTTAAACAGAATTTTTAACGGATTTTATTATTATTATTTTTATTTATTTATTTTTATTTATTTATTTATTTTATTATTTTTTTTTTTTTGAAAATTGCCAAATTGAATTGAAAATGGTGTTAATAAAAATTTAGTGTTATATGGTACTACACTGTCGATCACGCCCATCTATATCTCTATATATATAACTTTGCATATTATTCCTCCTGAAGACATTTCCCCAGTTTTAGATACTTCGGAGAATCGATCAATTCTTCTTCCTTCCCCAAAATTAAATTATGTAGAAGTCTGTTTAGTTTAGTTATTTCACAACACAGATGTTGGAATCTATCTTGTATTTCAAATGTATTCTACAAAAAACACTACTGTCTGTAACGACTTTAGAAAAAAAGAACTTCCTTCATTTCCAATAGCCTTTCTTATGAAACATCGCTCGTTTTTCGCATTACTGCCTAAGTAACTGTAAAAACATTCAGTTTTAGACTTCTTTTTTGTCTCTGTCTCTATTTTTGTTTTTAATTCAATTCACCACTGCAGCGGAAATTAATGTTCGCCATTCATATTGAAAAGTTTTTTGTCCTCCATTTTTTGTCTGTGTTTTTACTGGAATAAATGGCCATTGTATAATGCTTTCACACACACAAATGCTTTCGAAAATAATGGGATGAAGAAGGGAGGAGGGAGATACCGGCTACGTAATAGAAACACATTTCCACTCCTGCAATATGCTACAGGATATAAAATCTTGTAACCAGAATTCAGGTTATTCAATACACAAAAACCACCTGGCAATTGGCTGGCTTGCGGTTATTATGACAAAAAAGCACAACAAAAAGGAAATTACAATGACTGCTGCTGCTGTTGGAATTTAAAATTAAAAATCAGAAAAACTAGCTGGCAATTAAAGGCTATATATTCACGGAAGGTGAAAATTTGATACGGAAAAAACTGAATATCTGTTAAAGTGTTTTTATAGAGAATATTAGAAGGTAGTAAAGAATTTAAGTTTTTTTTCTGTGTTTCGTTATAGTCACGTATATTTATCTAGGATTCAGGTATATGAAGGGTTCCAATATCCTGATATACTGATTTTTAAATTTTATGAATATTAAATACTTCATTTTTAAGGAATCCCCAAAGAGGGGGTTTACAGGCAACATTGCATCTACAATTCTTGTTCTTATTGTATACTTTATTTTTTATACCCTGCACCATAGTATGGAGGGAATATTAAGTTTGTCATGCCATTTGTAACACCTCGAAATATTCATTGTTAGACTCCAAAAATTATGTATATTCTCGATCAGCATAAAATTCTATCTCGATTTAGCGATGTCTGTCCGTCTATACGTCTGTGGAAATCACTGTGGCTTCCGAACGAAATGAGGTACGTTGATAAAATTTTACTCAAATGTATATTAGTCTGCAGAACTTTTGGTATTTGGAAATGGGTCATGTAGGTCCACGTTTTGGTATAGCCATCATATAATGGTACCTCCGTATTTTCGGTATTTTGGCGATTTAATCGACGTTATTCACCGGAAAAATTTCAAATGTTGTATTTGAAATTCGTAATGGATACAACAGCCTATGACAGAAAATTGTCGGTGCAGATCCACGCCTTCGTATAGCCCCCATATAATGGTACCTCCCGATATTCGGTATTTTGATGATTTTAGAGACATTATTCACTGGAATTGCTTCAAATTTGGTATTTGAAGTTCGCAATGGATACTACAGTCCAAGACAGAAAATTATTTGTGCAGGTCCGCGTCTTCGTATAGGCCCTCTATATAACGGTACCTCCTGATATTCGGTATTTTGACGATTTTAGCGACGTTATTCACAGGAATTGTTTCAAATTGGGTATTTGAGGTTCGTAATGGATACTACAGCCTAAGACAGAAAATTGTCTGTATAGGTTCACGTTTTGGTATAGGTACGGTACATCCCTTTATTCGGTATTTTGATGATTTTAGCTACATTATTCACCGAATTTTTCGTTTAAAGTTTCGCATTTGAATGTTGTAATGGCTTATGTCAAAAGTTGCCTATGCAGCTCCACGTCGTCGTATAGACCCTAATATAAAGGCTACATTCGGTACTTTTAAGATTTTAACAGAATTTTTAACAGCTTTTTTTTTTTTTTTTTTTTTGAAGATTGCCAAAATCTTTGAAGTGACCGAACTTACTGATTTTATACTTGTTAGTACTTAAAATTCAGTTTGACCACATTTCTAATAAAACTTTTAAGGTTTTTAAACTCGCATTTATTGTCAGGTCGCATTTATTGTCTGATTGAGATGAAATGCCTATTAAAGACCAACTTTTCCTGAAATGGGAAAATGTTAACCTTTTACATCAAAAGTCTACAAAATCTTTCATTTTGAAAAAAATACAGCAGATGTTGACACCAGATACCAGCAGAGACCTGAATATCGAATTTCGGGATTCGAGCTCTATCCCTTCACGCAACATTCAATTTAGTACCACTTAGTTCTTTCATTAACAAATTGGCTGCCATTTAGTGCACTTAAGTACCCTTAACCAAAACTAGCTCTTTCTCTTAACCACAGATACCAACAGTGACATCCATATCAAACTTGAGCATTTCAGCTCTATTATTTCACCCCTTCAAAATTTTGGTACTATTCGTACAAAAATAGTACATATTTCAAAAACCACCTTTCTATCTTAACCACAGACACCAGCAGTGACATCTATATCAAATTCGGGATTCCACCATATTTGCTCAATGCCAAAAGCTTAGTAACATTTAGTACTTTTCGTACAAATATAGGACGCATTTCCAAACCATCGCCAAATCTCAAACGCTGAAACAATTAGTAATCTAAATATCAAATTTCAGAAATGTATCTGAATCCTTTCACCCGATACCAAATACAGGGAGAGATGAAAAAAACTGCAACAAAGTCCAAAGCAATAATTTTTATATATTTTTTTAAATTTTATTGAATGAAAATGTCGGAAATATCATCAAATTTTAGAATAAGTTAAGATTTGTTCGAATTGATCACCTTTGGCACGAATTATGGCCTTCAAACGATCAATGAAACCATCACACGCTGCCCGAATGTTGCTCTGCGGTATTTTGGACCATTCCCGGCGAAGCGCTTGCTTGAGGTGTTCGAATTTTTGGTATTTTTTAGTGCCAACCTTACTTTCCATAATACTCCAAAGACAATAGTCCAACGGATTGGTATCCGGAGATTTTGGTGGCCATTGTGCACTGGAAATGAAGCGAGGAACCTCATTTTGTAACCATTCTTGGTTACAACGGATTGGTATCCCGAGATTTTGGTGGCCATTGTGCGCTGGAAATGAAGAGAGGAACCTCATTTGGTAACCATTCTTGGGTGGCGCGGGCTGAGTGCGATGGTGCTAAATCCTGTTGGAATGTCCAAGGTCTGCGGCCAAAATGTTTGCGTGCCCAAGGCTTTAATACACCTTTCAGAATATTTTCGCGATAATATTCGGCATTTTGTTTGGTCGATTAAACAAGCGGAGAGCGACCATCGGCTGTTATGGCGGCCCACACCATCACCATGGCCGGCGCTTGAGTTCTGGTGGCCAACCGAAGGTGCACATTTTCAGCATTTTTATTTTCTATTTTCTTTCCGTTGCGGTGTAAGTTCTTGCACTTTTTAGAATTTCTATGGCTTTAAGCCGAGTTATTTTTTTCTATATTTGCCGAATGGGATATTGTGATATGTTCAGCTCACGAACCATTTTTCGGCCACTGCGACGCGGGTTTCGATCAAGTCGCTTCTTTACTTTTCGAACCATTTCTGCTGATGTTGCTGTTTTCTTCCGTCCACTTCCTTGACGTCGGGTGCACGAGCGATGTTACGGGACAAAAAAGATTTATTCACATTTCAAAGCTGGAGTGCTCTAACGATAGCCACTTGTGGTTTTCCAGCCAAATATAAAGAAATCACACTAACACACTTGAATTCCATCAGGAATAACTTTTTTTCTGGAAAATTTCTCACCAAAATGCTTCTGCACGCTTGTAAACAATATAATAAGCTGTCACTGGAATAATTTTAACAGCTGTCGAACGAGTGGCTTAAAAATGACAGCAGTCTGAAATTGGTTGAATTTTTTCATTTCAGCCTGTATATGTATATATAGATATATGTATCTATAGATTTAGCTCCCAACTATAAGCTTCCTCTGATTGCAAATTACATCTGCTCTAAAGCTATAATACGCATTCAAAAAATGTTCATAATTGGTATGATCCACTTCTCATTAATTCTCAATATAAACGTTTATTTGCAACCTGCAGCACTACTAAATAAGTATACTGGTGTATGGTATCATAATGTCGGTCCACCGACTTTTGAACTTTTTTGTTGGCTTTCATAACAATTTAAATCTCAATTTGTTTATTTATTCATTCATTTATGCATTTATTTATTTAATTTTTGTAATAATTTAACTATTAATTTATTTATTTATTTTTCTCCTCTGACCATCTTAGTGCTTAGGGTAATCGTAGCAGCTAAACATTTCCCAAAAAAAAAAAAATTAAAATCCAATAAAAATCCCTTTACATATCTTCTCATTTGATTGCCGCCTAAATACCAAAATAAAAACCGTCAATAATTGAAATAAAAATAGCTTAGCACACATATACACAGCTAAGCACACATACAAAACCAACTTATGGTCAATCCTTTTTTGTTCAAAACGAAAATGCCCATTTAAATTTAATTGGACGTGGGCATGGACACACAAGTATTTCAATTTTAACATTAGGTTCGGTGAATATTTTCTGCTTCAGTTATTAAATCGAATTATGCTGCAAATAAGCCACCCAAAACCACAGGCCTGCAAATAATTTTGTATTTGAAATTGCCAACATTTTGATGTTTTTATTTTTGATTCGAAAATCATGTGAATGGCCCTGAGAGAGTTGATTCGAACTCATATTGGCATTTACACACACCCACATACAAAGATATCCAAACGAATCAATCCGAAAGGAATGTCATAGGATGATTAGTTCGTTTTCGGTTTGACAAATCTATGAGATACCTGGTACAAAATATGATTATGGCAGAGTGCATATTCCGCAAGTTCCATTTCAAATCGGATGAAATATATATATATATATATATATATATATATATATATATATATATATATATATATATATATATACATATATATATATATATATATATATATATATATATATATATATATATGGGAGCTAAAGTTATATCGGAAGCGATTTTCACCAATTTTAAGTATTAACTTCAAGAATGAAAAAGATATATAGGGGAGCTATATCCAAATGTGAACCGATTTTGATAAATGTTGAATCATGTATTGTTGGACTGAATCTAATATCTGGTATAATATATGGGGTGTATATTACGAATGTAAGGGACTTAAACACCAAATCGGATGAAACATATATACGGGAGCTATAGCTATATCTGAACCGATTTCCACCAAATTTAAAGTACTTATTTCTGTACTAAATTCGGTAGGAAGTGCCAAAATTCACACCATTTGGACTGATATTAGCCATTTGGTGCACAAGAAATCTAAAATCCGATGAAGATGTATATGGGAGCTATATCCAAATCTGAACCGAACTTAATAAAATTTTATCTAAGAATTGCTAGGCTGTATCTGATTTCTGGTGCTAAATATCAGACTTTTGGAGTGCATATAACGAATGTAAGGACTTAAACGCCAAAATCGGATGACACATATATGGCAGCTATAGCTATATCTGAACCGATTTTCACCAAATTTAAAGCACGTGCTTGTAGGCTGAATTCGGTCGGATGTAGCAAAATTCACATCATTTGGACTGATATAAGCTATTTGGTGCACAAGAAACCTAAAATCGGATAATGATATATATGGGAGCTATATCTAAATTTCAATATGGTTCGTCCTTGAGCCAAACAAATGTTATTTAAAAAATTTAATCTCAATCGAATAAGAAATGCGACCCGCATTTGGTTTACAAAAATACATGGATAGACGGACAGACTGACGGACGGAGCTGTAAGTTCGACCTAACTTTGACTACCCTCCACCATTTGGAACAAAATTGGCATCTTTCAAAAAAAAAAAATTAAATCCGTAAAAAGTTCTGTTAAGACCTTAAAAATACCTAATGTAGCCGTCTTATTAGGATCTAAACGACGACGTGGACCTACATAGGCAATTTTAGCTACATTATTCACCGAATTTTTCGTTTAAAGTTTCGCATTTGAATGTTGTAATGGCTTATGTCAAAAGTTGCCTATGCAGCTCCACGTCGTCGTATAGACCCTAATATAAAGGCTACATTCGGTACTTTTAAGATTTTAACAGAATTTTTAACAGCTTTTTTTTTTTTTTTTTTTTTTTTGAAGATTGCCAAAATCTTTGAAGTGACCGAACTTACTGATTTTATACTTGTTAGTACTTAAAATTCAGTTTGACCACATTTCTAATAAAAACTTTTAAGGTTTTTTAAACTCGCATTTATTGTCAGGTCGCATTTATTGTCTGATTGAGATGAAATGCCTATTAAAGACCAACTTTTCCTGAAATGGGAAAATGTTAACCTTTTACATCAAAAAGTCTACAAAATCTTTCATTTTGAAAAAAATACAGCAGATGTTGACACCAGATACCAGCAGAGACCTGAATATCGAATTTCGGGATTCGAGCTCTATCCCTTCACGCAACATTCAATTTAGTACCACTTAGTTCTTTCATTAACAAATTGGCTGCCATTTAGTGCACTTAAGTACCCTTAACCAAAACTAGCTCTTTCTCTTAACCACAGATACCAACAGTGACATCCATATCAAACTTGAGCATTTCAGCTCTATTATTTCACCCCTTCAAAATTTTGGTACTATTCGTACAAAAATAGTACATATTTCAAAAACCACCTTTCTATCTTAACCACAGACACCAGCAGTGACATCTATATCAAATTCGGGATTCCACCATATTTGCTCAATGCCAAAAGCTTAGTAACATTTAGTACTTTTCGTACAAATATAGGACGCATTTCCAAACCATCGCCAAATCTCAAACGCTGAAACAATTAGTAATCTAAATATCAAATTTCAGAAATGTATCTGAATCCTTTCACCCGATACCAAATACAGGGAGAGATGAAAAAAACTGCAACAAAGTCCAAAGCAATAATTTTTATATATTTTTTTAAATTTTATTGAATGAAAATGTCGGAAATATCATCAAATTTTAGAATAAGTTAAGATTTGTTCGAATTGATCACCTTTGGCACGAATTATGGCCTTCAAACGATCAATGAAACCATCACACGCTGCCCGAATGTTGCTCTGCGGTATTTTGGACCATTCCCGGCGAAGCGCTTGCTTGAGGTGTTCGAATTTTTGGTATTTTTTAGTGCCAACCTTACTTTCCATAATACTCCAAAGACAATAGTCCAACGGATTGGTATCCGGAGATTTTGGTGGCCATTGTGCACTGGAAATGAAGCGAGGAACCTCATTTTGTAACCATTCTTGGTTACAACGGATTGGTATCCCGAGATTTTGGTGGCCATTGTGCGCTGGAAATGAAGAGAGGAACCTCATTTGGTAACCATTCTTGGGTGGCGCGGGCTGAGTGCGATGGTGCTAAATCCTGTTGGAATGTCCAAGGTCTGCGGCCAAAATGTTTGCGTGCCCAAGGCTTTAATACACCTTTCAGAATATTTTCGCGATAATATTCGGCATTTTGTTTGGTCGATTAAACAAGCGGAGAGCGACCATCGGCTGTTATGGCGGCCCACACCATCACCATGGCCGGCGCTTGAGTTCTGGTGGCCAACCGAAGGTGCACATTTTCAGCATTTTTATTTTCTATTTTCTTTCCGTTGCGGTGTAAGTTCTTGCACTTTTTAGAATTTCTATGGCTTTAAGCCGAGTTATTTTTTCTATATTTGCCGAATGGGATATTGTGATATGTTCAGCTCACGAACCATTTTTCGGCCACTGCGACGCGGGTTTCGATCAAGTCGCTTCTTTACTTTTCGAACCATTTCTGCTGATGTTGCTGTTTTCTTCCGTCCACTTCCTTGACGTCGGGTGCACGAGCGATGTTACGGGACAAAAAAGATTTATTCACATTTCAAAGCTGGAGTGCTCTAACGATAGCCACTTGTGGTTTTCCAGCCAAATATAAAGAAATCACACTAACACACTTGAATTCCATCAGGAATAACTTTTTCTGGAAAATTTCTCACCAAAATGCTTCTGCACGCTTGTAAACAATATAATAAGCTGTCACTGGAATAATTTTAACAGCTGTCGAACGAGTGGCTTAAAAATGACAGCAGTCTGAAATTGGTTGAATTTTTTCATTTCAGCCTGTATATGTATATATAGATATATGTATCTATAGATTTAGCTCCCAACTATAAGCTTCCTCTGATTGCAAATTACATCTGCTCTAAAGCTATAATACGCATTCAAAAAATGTTCATAATTGGTATGATCCACTTCTCATTAATTCTCAATATAAACGTTTATTTGCAACCTGCAGCACTACTAAATAAGTATACTGGTGTATGGTATCATAATGTCGGTCCACCGACTTTTGAACTTTTTTGTTGGCTTTCATAACAATTTAAATCTCAATTTGTTTATTTATTCATTCATTTATGCATTTATTTATTTAATTTTTGTAATAATTTAACTATTAATTTATTTATTTATTTTTCTCCTCTGACCATCTTAGTGCTTAGGGTAATCGTAGCAGCTAAACATTTCCCAAAAAAAAAAATTAAAATCCAATAAAAATCCCTTTACATATCTTCTCATTTGATTGCCGCCTAAATACCAAAATAAAAACCGTCAATAATTGAAATAAAAATAGCTTAGCACACATATACACAGCTAAGCACACATACAAAACCAACTTATGGTCAATCCTTTTTTGTTCAAAACGAAAATGCCCATTTAAATTTAATTGGACGTGGGCATGGACACACAAGTATTTCAATTTTAACATTAGGTTCGGTGAATATTTTCTGCTTCAGTTATTAAATCGAATTATGCTGCAAATAAGCCACCCAAAACCACAGGCCTGCAAATAATTTTGTATTTGAAATTGCCAACATTTTGATGTTTTTATTTTTGATTCGAAAATCATGTGAATGGCCCTGAGAGAGTTGATTCGAACTCATATTGGCATTTACACACACCCACATACAAAGATATCCAAACGAATCAATCCGAAAGGAATGTCATAGGATGATTAGTTCGTTTTCGGTTTGACAAATCTATGAGATACCTGGTACAAAATATGATTATGGCAGAGTGCATATTCCGCAAGTTCCATTTCAAATCGGATGAAATATATATATATATATATATATATATATATATATATATATATATTTATATATATATATATATATATATATATATATATATATATATATATGGGAGCTAAAGTTATATCGGAAGCGATTTTCACCAAATTTTAAGTATTAACTTCAAGAATGAAAAAGATATATAGGGGAGCTATATCCAAATCTGAACCGATTTTGATAAATGTTGAATCATGTATTGTTGGACTGAATCTAATATCTGGTATAATATATGGGGTGTATATTACGAATGTAAGGGACTTAAACACCAAATCGGATGAAACATATATACGGGAGCTATAGCTATATCTGAACCGATTTCCACCAAATTTAAAGTACTTATTTCTGTACTAAATTCGGTAGGAAGTGCCAAAATTCACACCATTTGGACTGATATTAGCCATTTGGTGCACAAGAAATCTAAAATCCGATGAAGATGTATATGGGAGCTATATCCAAATCTGAACCGAACTTAATAAATTTTATCTAAGAATTGCTAGGCTGTATCTGATTTCTGGTGCTAAATATCAGACTTTTGGAGTGCATATAACGAATGTAAGGACTTAAACGCCAAAATCGGATGACACATATATGGCAGCTATAGCTATATCTGAACCGATTTTCACCAAATTTAAAGCACGTGCTTGTAGGCTGAATTCGGTCGGATGTAGCAAAATTCACATCATTTGGACTGATATAAGCTATTTGGTGCACAAGAAACCTAAAATCGGATAATGATATATGGGAGCTATATCTAAATTTCAATATGGTTCGTCCTTGAGCCAAACAAATGTTATTTAAAAAATTTAATCTCAATCGAATAAGAAATGCGACCCGCATTTGGTTTACAAAAATACATGGATAGACGGACAGACTGACGGACGGAGCTGTAAGTTCGACCTAACTTTGACTACCCTCCACCATTTGGAACAAAATTGGCATCTTTCAAAAAAAAAAAATTAAATCCGTAAAAAGTTCTGTTAAGACCTTAAAAATACCTAATGTAGCCGTCTTATTAGGATCTAAACGACGACGTGGACCTACATAGGCAACTTTTGCCAAAAGCCATTACAATATCCAAATGCGAAAAAATCGGTGAATAATGTAGCTAAAATCGCCAATATTTTATGGGGCCTATACCAAAATGTGGACCTGCACAGACCATTTTCTGCCTTAGGCTGTAGTACCCATTAAGAACTTCAAATACCAAATTTGAAACAATTCCGATGAAAAACAAATACAGAAACAATTCGCTAAAATCATCAAATTACCGAATATTGGGAGGTACCTTATATAGGAGCTATATGAAGACGTGGACCTGCGCGGACAATTTTCTGTCTTAGGCTGTAGCATCCATTACGAACTTCAAATACAAAATTTGAAACAATTCCGGTGAATAATGTCGCTAAAATCATCAAAATGCCGAAAATCTGGGGTTCCGATATATAGGGTCTCTACGAAGGCGTGGACTTGCATAGACAATTTTCTGTCATAGACTGCAGTATCCCTTACGAACATCAAATACTAAATTTGAAACAATCCCAGTGAATAATGTCTCTAAAATCATCAAAATACCGAATATGGGGAGGTACCGTTATATGGGGGCTATACGAAAATGTGGACTTGCACAGACAATTTTCCGTCATAGGCTGTAGTATCCATAACGAACTTCAAATACTAAATTTGAAACAATTCCGGTGAATAATGTCGCTAAAACCATCAAAATACCGAAAAAAAGGGAGGTACCATTATATGGGGCTATACCAAAACGAGTACCTACATGACCCATTTTCAATACCAAAAGTCCTGCAGACATAATACACATCTGAGTAAAATGTTATCAACCTACTTCATTTCGTTGAAAAGCTAGAGTGATTTCTACAGACGATCAAGAATATATATACTATATAGTCCGTTATATGGGGGCCATTCCAAAAAGGGTGGCCATTTAGACAACTTTATACTACAAGGATTGTTATCTATTGCAAGTCTTAAATGCCAATTTTAAAAAAAATCCGTGCGAAAAATGTGAAGGATTATTAAAATACCGAATATCAGTGGGTACCATTATATGGAGGCGAAAGGAAAACATGAGCCTAGCCATTAAGAAGTACAAATACCAATGTTTTGACAAAAATCGTCAAAATACCGAATATGGCAAGGTACCATTATATGGTGGCTATACGAAAACGTGGACCTATACATATAATGTTCCGCCACCAGAACTAGAACACATTATGACCTACATAAACCAATTGTTAGAAAAATCTGTTGAAAAATGTGACGGAAATCATAAAAATACCGAATGTCGGGTGATACCGTGAAAACGTGGACCAATTTATCTAATTTTCCTACCAATACCAACCATCCTAGACACAACACAAATTGTTCTGCCAACTATTGAAGCTCTAAGTCAAATAATGTGGCCTGTATCGTAATTTCAACTGAGGACATTCTCAAATCGACTTAGTATTTTTTGGTGATCAGAATTTTATAAACCGAATGACGAAGTTAATATAGCTTCTTTTTAAAGTGGAGGGTATTAAAATGATTTCCCGCGCGGTCATTTCCTGTCGGTCATAAGTTAATGACTATTGACGATTGGTTACGTATAGTACACCCTCCGCCATACCTAGGGTGGAGGATATAAAATGCTTGTTGCATGATTAATGATTTCTTCTCCACGTCTGAGAAATCTTTACAAAACAAATGTCATATGAACTTTTAATAAGATATGTCTGGATTGCAATTTTTGTCCTTGGCAAAAAAAAACATCAAGGAACGATCAAAAGTCGGGTGGGGCCGACTATATGATACCCTACACCACAATGCATATTTAGTAGAGCTCCCGTAACAAAAGAATTTATTTGAAGTAGATCATACCACCTATCACCATTTAGCTTAAGAGCAGTTATAGTTTGTTTTTAGAGAGAACTAATGTATAGGAGGCATATCCAATTCTGAATCGATTTTCACTAAATTTGACGGAGACATTTTAATCTTTTATAACAAATAACAATGCCATAGAGGGCATTATATCACTTCGAGAAGGATTGGAGCCATTTGGACTGATATTAGCCATTAATTGTACAATAAACCTGAAATCGGATTAATGAGAGCTATATCCAAACCTTAGTCGTTCTCCATAAAATTTAACAAACTATAACTGCTCTAAAGCCAAATGTTGATGAGTGGCATGATCTACTTCAAAAAAAATATTTTGTTACGGGAGCTCTACTAAATATGCATAGTGGTGTAGGGTATCATATAGTCGGCCCCGCCCGACTTTTGATCGTTCCTTGATGTTTTTTTGCATCATTGACAAAGGTATTTCCAAGCTCTATAGCATATCTGATACCAAATATTATTGTTGTCGAATGCATATTACGCATGTGAGGGACTTAAAACCCCAAATCGGTTGAAACATATATATGGGAGCTATAGCTATATCTGAACCGATTTTCTCCAAATTTGATGTACTTGCTTCTAGACTGAATTCGGTCGAATGTACCTAAATTCAGGTCATTAGAACTGATATTGGCCATTTGGCGGACAATTAACCCGAAATCGGTTGAAGATATATGTGGCAGCTATATCCAAATCTGATCCAATCTTAATAAAATTTGGCAAATGTATTTCCGAGCTCTATAAGATATCTGATATTGAATGCTTATTACGAATGTGAGGGACTTAAAAAGACCAAATCGTAGGAAACGTAAATATGGGAGTTATAGCCTGAACCGATATTCACCAAATTTTCCAGAGACTGAATTCGGTCAGATGTACCAAAATTCAGGTCATTTGGACTTATATTGGCCATTTAGCGCACAATTAACCCGAAATCGGTTGAATATATATATAGCAGCTGTATCCAAATTTGATCCAATCTCGATAAAATTTGATAGGGTTATTTTTGAGCTCTATAAGTTACATGGTACCAAATATTATTCTTGTGGAGAGCATCTTACGCATTTGAGGCACTTAAAACCCCAAATCGGATGAAAAATTTATATGGTAGCTATAGCTATATCTGAACCGATTTTCACCAAATTGTATGTACTTCCTTCTAGACTGAATTCGGTCGGATGTGCCAAAATTCAGGTCATTTGGACTGATATTGGTCTTAATTCCCTTACCACTATGTGGTGTAGTGTATAAAAATGGACAATATCGGATTCCATCTCAGCATTTAGAATATTTAACACTCTTATAAAATAAGCATTTGAAAATCTCTTCAAATTTCGCACAATCCAATATTTCTATCAACTCAAGATGAGGCGTAAAGATAAAAGATATCGCCCTACCCCTTCTAATACCTCCCCCACAAAGCGTCACAATTTTAAATTCTAATATCTCTTATAACTTTCGAAGCAAGTCAGCGATTTTACTCAAACTAGGTATATCAAAATATTTCTCTCAACCAGGAATCTGATATGAATATGGAATTTATCGGCCCACTCCTATTCGTACCGTCTTGAGAAATGGTTACCATTGTGATTAAATATTATTCGCAAAAAATTGGATATAAATGCTCGATTTTCTATAATTGTGCACACCCTAATATTATATATAAACACTAGATTAAAATATAAACATTTTCCAAAAAATATCAGATGTCTCATAATAAGTGAAGGAAATAGTCGAAATGGTCTAAATCTGGCACGTTGTGATATTTTAATCAGATAAACTTGTAGAATATTTTGACTTGCTACGATCCCGTTTTAAGGGAGTTTTTAATAATAATTTGAAAAAAGGACCCAAAAGACCTCTTTGTGGCCAAAAAAAATCCTCGTATTGTTATCTATAATATTGCTAAAGACTCTATATACCTGATATGAGCGGATTCCAAAGATTCTTAAGCTGAAAATTTAAAGAAATGTGGAAGAGGTGAAACTTGCCTCTGTCTTTTGTTTACTTTGCTATGTAAACTTTCAAAACGCTAAACACGTGTCTTCTATTTTTAGCTGGACTTTCATAATCTCGTAATTATTATAAATTTTTATATCCTCCACCATTTTATGCAGGGTATATTAACTTCGTCATTCCGTTTGCAACTCCTCGAAATAATCATATTAGATCCTACAAAGTAAATATATCCTGAATCAACGTAAAATTCTAAGTCGACTTAATGATGTCCGTCTGTTGTTATCACGATATCACATTAAGTTTGTAAATGGGCCACGTCGGTCCACATTTTCGTATTTTTCGACGGATTTTTTTTTTTTTAAATTTTTAAGTATCTTCCAAATGGTGGAAGGTACTATAGTACTTCTATTTGCTTGTTTATATTAATTTTCTCACTTTGTTTATTTTCCGATTAATATTCGACTCCTCTATTTATGATCCTGTGATTATAAAATTTGTGCCATGTGCGTCGGTTTATGTGTCTGTCTGTTGTTATCACGCTATCTTTAAGGCTAAAATTTTGCACATATTTTGCAAGTTTATAAATGGGCCATGTCGGTGCACATTTTTGTACAATCTCCATAAAACGATAGATCCCGATATTCCGTATTTTGATGATTTTAGCGACATTATATTCCGGGGGAATTATTTCAAATTTTATATTAGAATCATTGGAAAACTATAGCATATGACAAAAATTGGTATGCAGGTCGACGTCTTCGTATAAACTACATAAACGGTACCACATTTTATTCGATATTTTGATCATATTAGCAACATTATCACAGAAATTGATTCGAATTTCTTATTTGTAGTTCGGAATGTGTACTACAGCCTATGGCAGAAAATTGTGTGTGCAGGTCCACGTCGTATATCTCCCACATAACGGTTTTCATTTAAGCGGTATTTTTCAAGGTATTGTTATACTCTACACCACAAGGTGGTCAGGGTATTATGTCTTTGTGCATTTGTTTGTAACAGGCAAAAGGAAACGAGGTAGACCCATAGTTCCTTTTGATGATCTGCATAGAATCACATTCTCAGTCGATTTATGCATGTCCGCCCGTCCGTCAGTTCGTCTGTCCGTCCGTCTGTCCATGTATTTTTGTAAACAAAGTACAGTTTGCATTTATTGCCCTATCCAGATGAAAATTTGATCGAAATCGGTTCAAATGTAGCTATAGCTCCCATATATATTGTTCATCCGATTTGTTATTTTTGTCCTCCGCAGCTGTAATATGCACTCTGTAACAACAATATTTGGGGAAATATCAAGTATAGCTCAGAAATACATTTGCTAAATTTTATCAAGATCGGTTCAGATTTGGATATAGCTCCTATATATAACTTCGTCCGATTTACGTTTTATTGTCCACCAAACGTAATATTTGTCCAAATGAGATGGAATTTGGCACTTACGACCGAATTGAGTCTAGAAGCTAGTACGTCAAATTTGATGAAGATCGGTTCAGATGTAGTTATATCTCCCATATATGTTTTCATCCGAATTGTTATATTTGTTACCCACAGCCGTAATATGCACTCTGTAACAACAATATTCAGGGAAATATATCAAATACAGCTCGGAAATATCTTTGCCAAACTTTCGAGATCGGTTCCGATTTGGATATAGCTCCCATATATATATTTATCCGATTTTAAATTAATTATGCACCATATGGGCAATACAAATCCAAATTTAAAAGATACAAATGCTTCGGCATATTTAGTCCTTTGAACTTTAAATTATAATTATAATCATAGCGTGTATGATTGAATTCTCCCATAAAAACTTTTAATTGTTATGTGGAACTCTACTAAATTAGCAAAGTGGTGTAGGGTATCATAAAGTCGGCCCGCCCGACTTTAAGACTTTCTTTACTGTTTTTTTATACCCTCCACCATACTATGGAGGGTATATTAATTTTGTCATTCCGTTTGTAACTCCTCGAAATATTCATGTCAGACCCAACAAAGTACATATATTCTTGATCAGCGTAAGATTCTACGACGATTTAGCCATGTCCGTCTGTCTGTCTGTGTGTCTGTCTGTCTGTCTGTCCGTCTGTCCGTCTGTCTGTCTGTTGTAATCACGCTATCTTTCGAACAAATTGAGATAGAAGGCTAAAATTTTGCACACATGTATTTTTTCCCAGTAGGCAGGTTAAGTTCATAAATGGGCCATGTAGGTCCAAGTTATCATATAGCCCCCATATAACCGTACCTCCCGATATTCGGTATTTTTATGATTTTAGCGACATTATTCACCGGAAATATTTCAAATTTGGCATTTGGAGTTTGTAATGGATGCTACAGCCTAAGACAGAAAATTATCTGTGCAGGTCCACGTCTTCCTGTAGCCCCCATATAACGGTACCCCCCGATGTTCGGGTTTTTGATGATTTTAGTGACATTGTTTACCGGAATCGTTTCAAATTTGGTATTTGAAGTTCGTAATGGATACTACATCCTAAATCAAAAAATGAGCCATGTAGGTCCACGTCTTCATATAGCCCCCATATAACGGTGCCCCCCGATATTCGATATTTTAATGATTTTAGCGACATTATTTACAGGGATTGTTTCAAATTTCGTATGTGAAGTTCGTAATGGATACTTCAGCCCATGCCAGAAAATTGTCTGTGCAGGTCCACGTCGTCGTATAGCCCCCATATAACGGTACCCCCATATTCGATATTTTGACGATTTTAGCTACATTATAAACAGATTTTTCTTCAAGTTTCGCATTTAAATATTGTAATAATTTATGACAAAAGTTGCCTATGCAGGCCCACGTCGTCGTGTAATCATTCGGTATTTTTAAGATTTTAACGGAACTTTTAACGGGTTTTATTTTTTGGAAATTGCCAAATTTGTACCAAATGGTGGAGGGTATTAAAAGTTCGGAACGGCCGAACTTACAGCTTTTTTACTTGTTTTTTTTTTTTTTTTAATTTTTTCAAATTCCTTCCAAATTTAGAAGGTATTAAATGTTAGGTCCGGCCTTTTTTACTTGTAAATATTAATTAAAATCTCACTTTGGTTATTTTCAGATTAAGATTAGGCTCCTCTATCCTCAAATCACTTCTACTATTTTAATCTCTACTTTCAAAATTGAATTTTTCCCATAATTATTTTTGTTGTGTTTATTTTTCATTAAAAACCTTTTGTTGGGACGTAGCGAAGAATGACACACTCATTTGCCTATCTCCAAACCCGACCTAAGCTTGGAATGGACGGACATACGGTCATCGCTTGATCGACTACAAATGTCCCCAAACGGATTTGGTAGAAAGAGATCTAGAGTCTAAAATACCGTTTTGTCAATAGGACACCTTTTTTCCGTATCTAATTATGTTGTATATCCTCTGAAGCCATTTGGCTGAGAATATAAAAATGTCTAAGATTTTTTCTAGGAAAACCATTCTGAATCACTGTCCGTCGTAGCCCAAAGATATAACTTACCCTTTGATGTTATAAATCATTAGACCCTTGTGACGTATGACTTCTGTCATTACGTATTCGTCACATGGCACACCGAGTTGAGTTTAATAGAAAGGTTAATATATCCGTCATTTAAATAACGCCCTAATGACCGTCTGGGGCATCTGTTTACAAACTCACTGATTCCGGTGTTGCTGCAGGATTTAATTCATTTTACCTTTTTCACTCCTAAATGGACGTGAATAAAACAGCAACAAACCATTACAGACACCATTAGTCTACCCATGTGATATATCTTTCTAAAATGCAAATTTACGCTACAAATTATAGATGCCACTCATGGCAGCATCATTTTCATGGGTCATTTAGAAAGTTTTACAGTTTATGTTTTTGTATTAAGTTTTGCTCCTCGAAAAAAACCCAAGCTAGCAACAGCCACCAACTGTGCATAAATTTAAAAAAGCCACTTTGTAGTTTGGGGTCACAATATTGCTTGCTTTTTATTTCAAAATGCAACTTCTGTGCCAAAGGATGGCCATGATGAGAAAATAACTGAAACGCCCATTAGGGAAGGAAAATATAAGAAAAAAAACACGGAAATCAATCGAAGATCTTGGAAAATATTTTGAACTGGAATTGATTGATTTTTGATGACAATTTTACAATTTTGGCTCAATTTTTTTTTGTACCCTTAGTCATATGGCTAGAGAGCCTATATATCATTTAATACGACCAAAAGTGCCTCATCGAAATAACGGTTTTAGACCCTAGGTATCTTTGGACCAAATCTGTTTCAGGACATTTGGAGTTGTTCTAGCGTTGTCCGACCTTCTGTTCATCTCCTGGCTGGGTTCGCACGATAACTCTCGAAGGGAGTATCCGATTTGATCCAAACTTGGTACATCGTAATATTATTGCCAAACTTAGATCGAGTTCGAAGATGGGCAACATCGGTCCACTCCTGGTACCTCCCGCATAAAATATTTTACTGCGCAAAAAGCGAAAGGATAATCCGATTTTGCTCCAACTTTGCAAATCCTAATATTTGCATTAGTGGTAAAAATGAACAATATCGGTCTACACCTTCTGGTACCGCCACGACAAAAGGTCAAAATTTTCAGAGAAAATAATTTACCGCATAGGAAGAGAACGGATAATTTAATTTTGTTCCAACTTTTAAAATCGTGATATTTACATTACCACAAGATTGGGAGCAAGAATGGACTTCTTCTAGAACCTCCCCCCACAAAGGGTCCGAATTTGGAATATCTAAAACGCTAAAATGCGAAATGCTATGCAGCTTCTCTTTAAATTTCACATACCAATATTTTTTACCATTACAAAATCGGGTGTAAAGATGGAGTATAGCGGATCGCTCCTTCTGGCACCTTCTCCACAAAGAATCAAAATTTCATAAAAAGCGAAATAGACATCCGATTCCATTCAGACTTGGTACATCTCATTATTTTCATCACCAAAAGTTGTGTTAATAGATGCTAGATGCTCCTTCTGGTACCTGCTCCACATAGGGTCAAAGTTTTGAATAACCAAAACGATAATAAAATCCAAAATAAGCATCCGGTTCTCTTTAAATTGCACATATCCCATTATTTCTACTAACACAGGATCTGCTGTGAAGATGAGTGCCCTCCTTTGGTACCTACCCCCCTAAGGGGCAAAATTTTGAATATTCATGAAGCTCCTAAAAAGCGAAATCACCTTCTGATTCAATTCAGACTTGGTAAATCTCAATATTTCTATCAACACAAGATCTATTATAAAAATGGTAGAAATCGGACCATTTTTCTACTATCTCCCCCACAAAGTGTCAAAATTTTGAATTACCAAAACGATTATAAAATCCGATATTAACATCCGGTTCTCTTCATATTTCACACATTCCATTATTACATCATTAACATAAAATCTGCTGTGAAGATGGAAAATGTCGATCCAGAAGGTCAGAGGTTCAGAACTTGGAATATCCATGAAGCTCGTAAGCCGCAAAATTAGCATCTAATTCTCTTCTAATTTCACACATCTCAATGTTTCTGCTAACAAAAAGGATCTGCTGTGAAGATCGGATATATCGATCCACTCCCTTTGGTACCTCCCCCACAAAGGGTCAAAATTTTGAATATCCATGGAGCTCATATGGATTTTATGATTTCGCATAAAATTGGATATAAATGATCGATTTTCATGTAGTTTTGTTAATACCAATATTTATACCCTACACCACATGGTGGTCAGGGTATTATGTCTTTGTGCCTTTGTTAGAGGCAAAAGGAAACGAGATAGACCTATGATCTTCATAGAATCTCATTCTAAATCGATTTATGTATTTCCGTCTGTCCATGTATTTTTGTAAGCAAAGTACAAGTCACATTTATTGTCCTACCCAGATTAATTTTTGCACATATCACTTGTTTGACCCAAAGGCGACCTCATTGAAATTAGAGATCAAAATTTCGTCAAAATTTTGTTATAGCTCCCATTTATATATCTTCATCCTATTTGCCGTTTATTGTGCACCAAATGTGTAATATAAGCTCAAATAGGATGGAATTTGGCATATACGACCAAAATAAGCCTAAAAAAAGAGCATGTCAAAACTGATCGAAATCGGTTCAGATATAGCTATAGCTCCCATATATATTGTTCCTCCGATTTGTTATTTTTTTCCTCCGCAGCCGTAATATGCCCCCTGTAACAACGATATTTGGGGAAATATATCAAATACAGCTCAGAAATACATTTGCTAAATTCTATCGAGATGGGTTCAGATTTGGATATATCTCACATAGATAACTTCGTCCGATTTACATATTATTGTGCACAAAACGTCTAATATTTGCCCAAATGGGATGATATTTGGCGCTTACGACTGAATTGAATACAAAAGCTAATATGTCAAATTTGGTGAAGATCGGTTCAGATATAGCTATAGCTCCCATACATATTGTTCCTCCGATTTGTTATTTTTTTCCTCCGCAACCTTAATGTGCAATCCGTAACAACGATATTCAGGGAAATATATCAAATACAGCTCAAATACATTTGCTAAATTTTATCGACATCGGTTCAGATTTGGATATAGCTCCCATTTATATCTTTATCCGACTTCAAGTTAATTGTGCACCAAATGGGCAATACAAGCTCGAATTGAAAAGGCATAAATGCCTCGGAAAATTTAGTAGAAATCGATTCAGGGGAGGATATTTTCTTCATATATTAGTTCTTTTGGACTTTTTTATACCCTACACCATACTCCTCGAAATACTCATGTCAGACCCAACAAAGTATATATATTCTTGATCAGCGTAAACTTCTAAGTCGATTTAGCCATGTCCGTCCCTCTGTCTGTCTGTCTGTTGTAATCACGCTATCTTTCGAATGAATTGAGATAGAAGGCTAACATTTTGCACACATGTTTATTTTTCCAGTAGGCAGGTTAAGTTCGTAAATAAGCCGTGTAGGTCCACGTTTTTATATAGCCCTCCTATATAACGGTGCCTCCCGATATTCGGAATTTTTATGATTTTAACGACATTATTCACCGGAATTGTTTCAAATTTGGTATTTTAAGTTCTAAATGGATACCACAGCCTAAGACAGAAAATTGTTTGTACAGGTCCACGTCTTCGTGTAGCTCCCATATAACGGTACCTCCCGATATTCGGTATTTTTATGATTTTAGCGACATTATTCACCAGAATTGTTTCAAATCACGTATTTAGAGTTCGTTATGGGAACTACAGTCTGCGACAGAAAATTGTCTATGCAGGTCCAGGTCTTCGTATAGCCCCCATATAACGGTACCTCCCGATATTCGGTATTTTGATGATTTTAGCGACATTATTTACGGAATTGTTTCCAATTTGGCATTCGAAATTCGTAATGGATACTACAGCATAAGACAGAAAATGGGCCATGTAGGTCCACGTCTTCGTATAGCCCCCATATAACGGTACCTCCCGATATTCGGTATTTTGATGATTTTAGCGACATTATTTACCGGAACTATTTCAAATTTAATATTTGAAGTTCGTAATGAATACTACAGCCTATGACTGAAAATTGTCTGTGCAGGTCCACGTCTTCGTATAGCCCCCATATAACGGTACACCCCGATTTTCGGAATTTTGATGATTTTAGCGTCATTATTCACCAGAGTTGTTTCAAACTACGTATTTACAGTTCGTTATGGGAACTACAGTCTGCGACAGAAAATTGTCAATGCAGGTTCAGGTCTTCGTAAAGGCCCCAGATATCAGTACCCCCCTATATTCGGTATTTTGACGATTTTAGGTACAATACCCACCGAAATTGTTTGAGATGTCGTATTTGAAGTTCGTAATGGATGCTACAGCCTGTGATCGAAAATTGTCTATGCAGGTCCAGGTCTTCGCACAGCTCCGATATAAGGTACCTCCCTATATTCGATACTTTGATGATTTGAGCTACATTATTTACCGTTTATTTCAAGTTTCGAATTTGAATATGGTAATGGTTTATGACAAACAATACCTATGTAGGTCCACGTCGTATAGACCCCAATATAACGGCTATATTTGGTATTCTTAAAATTTTAACTGAATTTTTTAAGGATTTTATTTTTTGAAAATTTCGAAATTCGTTCCAAATGGTGGAGGGAATTCAAAGTTCAGCCCGGCCCAACTTACTGCTTTTTAACTTGTTTTTTTAATCGTCTTAAAATTATAACTATAATCATGATTGGTATGATTTAATTCTTCCAAATTCCCCATAATTTTTTTTTTATTTTTTATGTAAAGCTCTACAAAATATGCAAAGTGTTGTGGGGTATCATAAAGTCGGCCCGACCGACTTGAAGACTTTATTTACTGGTTTTATCTGTATTAGATGAAGGATGGAAATTGAATACTTCGGTCGAGTATTTGGTACCTTATGTACATTTTAAAATTTCTTTAAAAATTATCACATATCTCATACAAAGTGAAGGAAGTAGTCGATATAGTCCAAAGCTGGACCGGGCAATATCCCACAATATTGAAATAATATTTCTTTTAATTATGTTAATTTTTCTTTCATTTTTTTAGCAAAACTTTTATTCTATAGCAGGTCAAATGTTTATTGATGTTGAATACTCACAACAAAATTTAAAAATCCGTTCTCCGAATTTAAACCAGTAAGGAAAGCTCAAAAGTCGGGCGGGGCCGACTATATGATACCCTACACCACTATGCATATTTAGTAGAGCTCTCGTAAAAAGGTTTATACAGGGCATTTCAGAGCTCTATGAGATATTTGGTACAAAATCAAAATCTATCTAATTCTATCGTGCATTTTACGAACATAGCTATCTCTGAACCGGGTTTCTCCAAATTTTACGTATTAGCTTATAGACTGGTGATTTGGGCTGATATTGACCATTTAGTGCACATTTAACCCGAAATCGGATGAAGATATATATGAGAGCTATATCCAAATCTGAACCGATTTCGATAAAATTTAAAACAGCTATTCCTGTGCTCCATCTAATACCTGGTACCAAATATCACGGTTGTGGTGTGAATATTACGAATGTATGGGACTAAAACTCTAAATCGGATGAAACATATATATGGTTGCTATATCTATATCTGAACCGATTTTCACTAAATTTGATATACTTGCTTCTAGACTGAATTTGGTCCGATGTACTAAAATTCAGTCCATTTGGACTTATATCGGCCATTTGGTGCACAATTAACCCGAAATCGGATGAAGATATATATGGGAGCCATATCCAAATCTGAACCGATTTCGATAAAATTACAAACAGCTATTTCTGGGCTGTATCTTATATCTGGTACCAAATATCATTCTTGTGGAGTGCATATTACGAATGTGAGAGGCTTAAACACCAAATCGGATGAAAGATATATATGGGAGCTATAGCTATATCTGAACCGATTTTCTCCAAATTTGATATACTTGCTTCTAGGCCAAACTCGGTTGGGTGTGCCAAAATTCAGGTAATTTGGACTGATAGTGGACATTTGGTGCACATTTAACCCGAAATCGGATGAAGATATATATGGGAGCTATAGCTGTTTCTGAACCGATTTTCTCCAAATTTGTTGTATTTGCTTTGAGGCTAATCTCGGTCACATGTGCCAAAATTCGGGCCATTTGGGCTGATATTGGTCATTTGTTGGTCAATTAACCCGAAATCGGATGAAGATATATATGGGAGCTATATCCAAATCTGAACCGATTTCGATAAAATTTAAAACAGCTATTTCTGTGCTCCATCTAATACCTGGTACCAAATATCACGGTTGTGGAGTGCATAGTAGGAATGTGAGGGACTTAAAGATCAAATCGGATGAAAGATATATATGGGAGCTATAGCTATATCTGAACCGATTTTCTCCAAATTTGATATACTTGCTTCTAGGCCGAACTCGGTTGGGTGTGCCAAAATTCAGGTAATTTGGACTGATAGTGGATATTTGGTGCACATTTAACCCGAAATCGGATGAAGATATATGGGAGCTATAGCTGTTTCTGAACCGATTTTCTCCAAATTTGTTGTATTTGCTTTGAGGCTAATCTCGGTCACATGTGCCAAAATTCGGGCCATTTGGGCTGATATTGGTCATTTGTTGGTCAATTAACCCGAAATCGGATGAAGATATATATGGGAGCTATATCCAAATCTGAACCGATTTCGATAAAATTTAAAACAGCTATTTCTGTGCTCCATCTAATACCTGGTACCAAATATCACGGTTGTGGAGTGCATAGTAGGAATGTGAGGGACTTAAAGATCAAATCGGATGAAAGATATATATGGGAGCTATAGCTATATCTGAACCGATTTTCTCCAAATTTGATATACTTGCTTCTAGGCCGAACTCGGTTGGGTGTGCCAAAATTCAGGTAATTTGGACTGATAGTGGATATTTGGTGCACATTTAACCCGAAATCGGATGAAGATATATATGGGAGCTATATCTAAATTTGATCCGATTCTCACCAATTTCAATAGGGTTCGTCCTTGGGCCAAAAAAATATTGTTTGGAAAATTTCATCTCAATCGGATAATAAATGCGACCTGCATTTTGTTCACAAGAATACATGGACAGACGGACGGACGGACGGACGGACGGACAGACGGACTGACATGCATAAATCGACTCAGAAAGTGATTCTATGAAGGTTCTCAAAAGTAACTATGGGTCTATCTCGTTTCCTTCTCCATGTTACAAACAAATGCACAAAGACATAATACCCTTACCACTATGTGGTGTAGGGTATAAAAAAAACTAAATTATATCACATCTCAATATGACACTTCCTCCAACCCCGGATGGCGTATTCGTTACGCCAACACTTATACGCCCTATGTTACCTTAATAATTCCCAGAAAAACTTTCCACTCACAATTAATCTCCCCGAAAATAATATCACTTTTTTAAATGTCCTTCAAACAAAAATAAAACAAAAACTTTGACCATTTTGTAACCTATTTAGTTAGTTGATGATTTATTAAAGTTTCCGAAAAATGTTCTAAATTTGTTCTAACTGTTCTCTAAATACCAACGCCAATGGTCGGTGTTTTATTCTGTTCCATGAACTGCAGTTGTAACTATGCTTTGTGAGCTGTTATGATTTATGTTGTCGGGGATAGCGAGAGAACACCATGTGGTGTATGTACCAGTACACGCTTGCCTTTGATAAAGTCAACGAATATAAGTCCATAATTCAATTTACCAAATATATTTTCATGCAATGCCATAAATGTGGTCAGCATTGAACTTTTACCACAGTGGAAGAAAATTAAAAAAATGTAGTGTTTTTAAATAGGGAACCTCAACCCATCTATACATAAAAGAACTAGGAAGTGCCCCGCTACTTCATCAGCAAAAAGTCCAAATTAAAATTTTAGATTCGTTGCAACATATCGTGTTAGGCCTTTTTTTACCCTCCACCATACTATGGAGGGTATATTAATTTTGTCATTCCGTTTGTAACTTCTCGAAATACTCATGTCAGACCCAACAAAGTATATATATATTCTTGATCAGCGTAAAATTCTAAGACAATTTAGCCATGTCCGTCTGTCTGTCTGTGTGTCTGTCTGTCTGTCCGTCTGTCTGTTGTAATCACGCTATCTCTCGAACGAATTGAGATAGAAGGCTAAAATTTTGCACACATGTATATTTTGCCAGTAGGCAGGTTAAGTTCGTAAATGGGCCATGTAGGCCCAAGTTATCATATAGCCCCCATATAACGGTACCTCCCGATATTCGGTATTTTGATTGATTATTCACCGGAATTGTTTCAAATTTGGCATTTGAAGTTCGTAATGGATACTACAGCCTAAGACAGAAAATAATCTGTGTAGGTCCACGTCTTCGTCTAGCCCCTATATAACGGTACCCCCGATATTCGGTATTTTTGATGATTTTAGCGACATTATTTAACGGAATCGTTCCAAATTTGGTATTTGAAGTTCGTAATGGATACTTCAACCCATGTCAGAAAATTGTCTGTGGGGGTCGTATAGCCCCCATATAACGGTACCCCCTATATTCGGTGTTTTGATGATTTTAGCTACATTATAAACAGATTTTTCTTCAAGTTTCGCATTTAAATATTGTAATAACTTATGACAAAAGTTGCCTATGCAGGTCCACGTCGTCGTATAGGCATTCGGTATTTTTAAGATTTTGACAGAATTTTTAACGGATTTTATTTTATTTTATTTTATTAGTAAAACTATTGCACAATGGGCCCACATCCAATTTTTCTGTCTAAAACTATTTTAACCCCTAAGTATGTAAACCCTAGGAACCAAAAGTGACCTCAATAACAAATTTCATAACAATCTACATCTCTCCATCCTAGACAGCAATAGCGAAATTTTTGGGATTTCAACTGTATCGGTTCACCCAAATCGAAAATTTAGTTCCATTTAGTACTGTTCGTACACATAAGTACAGATTTCGAAAACTACCCCCATAACCCAACCCTACACTCTGCCTTCAAATTTCAAACTCGATTTGTTTTCATTGCAAATTTTAATTTTTTAGCTCTGACCGTTCACATGATACGAAATTGTACCAAATATAGTACAATTTAGTACTTTGCGTACACTTATAGTGCGAAATTCCAAAAACCAATAGACCTCCAGTGACCTTCATTCCAAATTTAAGAGTTCTAGCTCTGCTGGTTCGTCAAGTACAAATGTCACTATATTCAGTACATTTTAGTATTTTTCGTACCGTTCAGGTACGAGTTTCCAAAAACCAAGCCTTATGTGACAACTTCAGACCATGAGTGACCCTCACCCAAAATGCCATGATTCTAGATCAAGTCGGAAAAAGATTGGAAATTGATTTGAAGATTTATTAAAAGAAGATATATTCATTCGTATTTTTCAACTTTTTGTGGGGGTGGTACAGGAGTGACTAGACCAAGTTCGGATTAAGTCTGATAATACTATCGAAAGTTATGGTGCGCACGCCATGTCAAGTGTCCCAAAATAGTAATTCTGTAACCATGCGCTTGAATGTATAAATATTACATTATGTCTAGGACAATAAGAATTGAAATGGGCTAAATACGATCACGTTTGATATAGCCCCAAAAAACCTTACCTCTTGGCTCCCAATCTACAACCAAATCAGCTGTAATTTGATATTTCGGGCTCTCAGTGGGTCTTTTAAAGTCAATTTATTTAATATATATCCACAATTGTATGGAGGATATATTAAGTTTGTCATTCCGTTTGTAACACCTCAAAACATAAGTTTTAGACCCCACAAAGTAGCATAAAGTTCTATGTAGATTAGCGATGTCCGTCCGTCTGTAACGTAACGCTGGATTCCGAACGAAATTAACTACGTTGATACAATTTTACTCAGATATGTAGTAGGTCTGAGGGATTTTTTAAAATGGGCTATATAGGTCCTGGTTTTGGTATATCCCCCATTTAAGTATACCGACAGATTTGAAGTTTTTTGGGAGTTGTAGTCACAATTTTAACGCGAATTTACTGTAAATCGGCAACAAGTGTACCCATTATGTAAGAAACATTCTTGCATAGAACTGTCAATACAGGTCTAAGTTTTGGTATAGCCACGATACCTCCCTATATTCGGTATATCGATGATTTTAGCGAAATTATTCACCGGAATTGTTTCAAGTTTCGTAATTGGATATCATAAGGGCTTATGACTAAAATTGGTTCATTTTTTCACATAGGTCCTCATATAACGGTAACTCCTAATTTTTGGTATTTTTATACCCTACACCACAAGATGGTCAGGGTATTATGCATTTGTTTGTAACAGGCATAAGGAAACGAGATAGTTCCTTTTGATAGTCTGTCGGCCTGTCCATGTATTTTTGTAAATAAAATAGAGGTCGCATTTATTGCCCGATCCAGATGAAATTTTGCAAAAATCATTTGTTTGGCCCAAGGACGAACTTTATTGATATTGGAGATAAACGGTCAAAATTTAGATATAGCTCCCATATATATCTTCCTCCGATTTGCCTTTTTTGTGCACCAAACGTGTAATATTAGTCCGAATAGTATGGAATTTTGCACGAACGATCAGATTGGACCTGAAAATGAGTATGCCAAATTTGATCGAAATCGGTTAAGATATAGCTATAGCTCCCATATATTTTTGTCCTCCGCAGCCGTAATATGCACTCTGTAACAACGATATTCAGGGAAATATATAAAATACAGCTCAGAAATACATTTGCTAAATATTTTCGAGATCGGTTCAGATTTGGATATAGCTCCCATATATAACTTCGTCCGATTTACCTTTTATTGTGCACCATACGTCTAATATTTGTCCAAATGGGATGGAATTTGACACTTACGACCGAATTGAGCCCAGAAGTTAGTATGTCAAATTTGGCGAGGATCGGTTCAGATATAGCTATAGCTCCCATATATATTGTTCATCCGATTTGTTATATTTGTTACCCACAGCCGTAATATGCACTCCGTAACAACGATATTCAGGGAAATATATCAAATACAGCTCAGAAATGTCTTTCTAAAATTTTATGGAGATCGGTTCCGATTTGAATATAGCTCCCATATATATCTTTATCAGATTTCAAATTAATTCTGCACCAAATGGGCAATACAGGTCCCAATTTAAAAGATATAAATGCTTCGGCATATTGAGTCTTTAGAACTTTAAATTATAATTATAATCATAGCGTGTATGATTGAATTCTCCCATAAAAACTTTTAATTGTTATGCGGAGCTCTACTAAATTAGCAAAGTACTGTAGGGTATCATAAAGTCGGCCCCGCCCGACTTTAAGACTTTCTTTACTGGTTTTAATTAAATCAAACGTATTCCATTTTAAATTTAGTTTCATAAAAATAAAATTCCTCTGACCTCAAAGGATCAAAAGGAGAGATCCTGCTGATTTCCAACTCTTCCAATTAATATTGCTCACATGACACTTTGCGATACAATTTGCCATTTGGATTATTACTGACAACTCATTCGAACTCGGACGGTTGTTTTTTTTTGTTTTGTTTCCAAACAAAGATAAGAAGCTGAGTGACAAGCTATAATCTCGCAAATTACCCAAGGGAAAAATATTGTTGTGTTGCAAGTTTTAAAACTATGTATGGTGTTTTTTTCGTTCACTCACACACACACACACACAGCCGAGTTTGACATTGAGTTTTGAACTTTAATTCTCGCAACGGAATAGCCGTTACCAACAATTTCCAATTTCAATTCCAATACCAGTTTTCACATGAATATGTTCGCCATTGTGTGTGCTTATGCACCATATCGTTTATGGGTTATTTGGATATAAGCCTTGGCATGCTGCAAAACAAAACCAATTCATATCTCACCATATTCGGTTTGGTGTCAATGCTTGGTTGAATACTCGAAGAAGATTGCTCCTTTGTTGGGATGGCAATCACAAGTGGATTGCCCGAACAAGGATGTGGATGAAGTGTGGATGCAAAGTCATGCTGATTTCTCAGCGGTATATCGTTGTGTGCAGTAGAATAAGAACAATAAATGCAGCAATAAGAACAACAAGTGCAGGGGAAGAAAACAAAATGTAGATCTGAAGAAGAAGAATAATAACAACATCATTCTTTCCTCTTCATGTCCTTGTGAACATATTTTGCAATTTGTTGTTTTTTTTTTCATTTTGTGAACTACTTTTTTTCCTCTAGTAGATGGGACACTTTATATTTGCAGAATGTTGATGGAATGGAGTTTATTAAAATTCAAATAAAAAATAATAAGGCAAAATTAAAAAAAAAAATCTAGAATTTCGGCACTTCGGTGAAAATTGAAAACATAGTATTCCATCAATACCCAAAACCGTGCTCAATATTAAAATGGGCATTTCAAGTAAAAAATTCTTCCATTCGCCGGATGCACATTTGATACAGTATTTATACCCTACACAACATAGTGGTAAGGGTATTAAGTCATTGTGCACTTGTTTGTAACATGGAGAAGGAAGATAAATAGACCCATAGTTACTTTTGAGGATTTTCATAGAATTACTTTGTGAGTCGATTTATGCATGTCAGTCCATCTATCCGTCCATCCGTCCGTCTGTCCATGTATTATTCCAGTGACAGCTCATTATATTGTATACAAGCGTACAAAAGCATTTTGGTGAGAATTTTCCAGAAAAAAGTTATTCGTTATGGAATTAAAATAATAGTTTGATTTCTTTACATTTGGCTGGAAAACCACAAGTGGCTATCGTTAGAGCACTGCAGCATTTAAATGAGAATAAATCTTTTGCGTAGCATCGCTCGTTACCGTGAAGTGGTAGCGTAGCCCAATGTCATGGAAATGGACGGAAAAAACAGCAATCTCAGAAGAAATGGTGGACCTTCGGTTGGCCACCAGTCAAGCGTCGGCCATGATGATGTTGTGACCCGCCATAACAGCCAGTCACTAGTCACTCTCCGCTCGTAGCCCGACGTCAAGGAAGTGGACGGAAGAAAACAGAAACAGCAACATCAGCAGAAATGGTTCGAAAAGTAAAGACGCGACTTGATCAAAACCCGCGTCGCAGTAGCCGAAAAATGGCTCGTGAGCTGAACATATCGCAATATTCCATTCGGCAAATATTAAAAACTGAGCTCGGGGTAAAACCATTGAAATTCCAAAAAGTGCAAGGACTTACACTGCAACAGAAAGAAAATAGGCTCAAAAGAGCTAAAGAGTTGCTTCGCTTGACCGAAAGTGGTGAACTGTCGAATTTGGTTTTCTCCGATGAGAAAACATTCGTTGTCCAGCAGTTGGTAAAAAAACAAAATGATCGTGTTTACTTGCCAAAGAGGTCAGCTGAAAATGTGCACCTTCGGTTGGCCACCAGAACTCAAGCGCCGGCCATGGAGAAAGTGTGGCCGCCAGCCGGTGGTCGCTCTCCGCTCGTATTAATCGACCGTGGCATCAGAATAAATGCCGAATATTATCGCCAAAATATTCTGGAGGGTGTATTAAAGCTTTGGGCACGCAAACATTTTGGCCGCAGACCTTGGACATTCCAAGAGGAGTCAGCACCATCACACTCAACACGCGTCACCCAAGAATGATTACAAAATGAGGTTCCTCGCTTCATTTCCAGTGCACAATGGCCAACAAAATCTCCGGATACCAATCCGTTGGAGCATTGTGTCTGGAGTATTTTGGAAAGCAAGGTTGGCACTAAAAAAATACCAAAGTGTCGATTACCTCAAGCAAGCGCTTCGCCGGGAATGGGCCAAAATGCCGCAGAGCAACATTCGGGCAGCGTGTGACGGTTTCATTGGCCGTTTGAAGGCCATAATTCGTGCCAAAGGTGACCAATTCGATCAAGTCTAAACTTATTCTAAAATTTGGTGCTATTTCCGACATTTTTTGCTTTCATTCAATAAAATTTAAAAAAAATCACACGCGTAATATGCACTCCACAAGAATGATGGTACCGTACATCAGGTACAGCTCAGGAATAAGTGTAAATTTTGACAAGATCGGTTCAGATTTCCCATATATATCTTTATTCGATTTCGGATTTATTATGCACCAAATGTCTAATATCAGTCCAAATGAACTGAATTTTTGACACTTCCGATGGAACTCAGCCCAAAAGCAAGTACTTGAAATCTGCGAAAATCGGTTTAGATATAGCTATAGCTCTCATATATATATTTCATCTGATTTGGTGTTAAAGACCCTCACATGTGTAATATGCACTCCACAACAATGATATTTGATACAGTACTTCAGATACAGCTCGAAAATGCCTCTGCCAAATTTTATCAAAATCGGTTCAGATTTTTATGTACCATCGATATACATCTTCATCCGATTTTACGGTCATTGTTCACCAGATATGTAATATCAGCCCAAATTGGATAGATTTTTATACCCTCCACCATAGTATTGAGGGTATATTAAGTTTTTCATTCGCAGAAATTCGAAATATGCACTTTAGACCACACAAAGTCTATATATTCTAGATCAGCATAAAATTCTATGCCGATTTAACTATGTCCGTCCGTGTCTGTCTGTATTTGGAAATCACTCTAGCTTCCGAACGAAATGAAGTAGATTGATACAATTTTACTCAAATGTGTATTATGTCTGCAGAACTTTTGGTATTGAATATGGGCCATGTAGGTCTACGTCTTCGTATAGCCCCCATATAAAGGTACCTCCTTATATTCGGTATTGATTTTAGCGACATTATTCATCGGAATTTTTTCAAAATTTGGTATTTGAAGTTCGTAATGACGGAAATTGTCTGTGCAGGTCTACGTTTTGATATAGCCCCCTTATAATAGTACCTCCTTATATTCGGTATTTTGATGATTTAAGCGACATTATTCACCGATTTTTTTTTTCAGTTTCGCATTTGAATATTGTAATGGCTTATGGCAAATGTTGGCTTTGAAGGTCCACGTCGTCGTATAGACCCTAATATAACGGCTACATGCGGTATTTATTCCCTACACCACATGTGGTCAGGGTATTATGTCTTTGTGCATTTTTTGTAACAGGCAAAAGGAAACGAGATAGACCCATAGTTCCTTTTGATGATCTGCATAGAATCACATTCTGAGTCGATTTAAGCATGTCCGTCCGTCTGTCCATATATTTTTGTGAACAAAGTACAGTTCGCATTTATTGCCCTATCCAGATGAAATTTTGCACAAATCATTTATTTGGCCCAAGGACGAACCCTATTGAAATTGGAGATAATCGGTAAAAATTTAGATATAGCTTCCATATATATCTTCGTCCGATTTGCCTTTTATTGTGCACCAAACGTGTAATATCAGCCCGAATAGTATGGAATTTTGCACATACAACCAAATTAGGCATGAAAATAAGTATGCCAAATTTGATCGATATCGGTTCAGATATAGCTATAGCTCCCATATATATTGTTCATCCGATTTGTTATATTTGTTACCCACAGCCGTAATATGCACTCCGTAACAACGACATTCAGGAAAATATATCAAATACAGCTCAGAAATATCTTTGCCAAATTTTATCGAGATCGATTCCGATATGGACATAGCTCCCATATATTTTTTTTCAAATTCGATTTCAAATTAATTTTGCACCAAATGGGCAAAACAAATCCGAATTTAAAAGATACTAATGCCTCGGCATATTTAGTCCTTTGAACTTTAAATTATAATCATAGCGTGTATGATTGAATTCTCCCATAAATACTTTTAATTGTTATGCGGAGCTCTACTAAATTAGCAAAGTGGTGTAGGGTATCATAAAGTCGGCCCCGCTCGACTTTAAGACTTTCTTTACTGTTTTTTTTTTGGGTTTTTCATGTATTTTAGTATGTTATCAAAAAAAAATGTTTGTAAACTTCTTAAACTCTTCACTAAACCCAAGAGACAATTGTCATAACTTGTTGAACAGATGTATTCACACATATTTCTGAAATAAGAAATGGTCCCTTTTGGTAAGTGAAACTTACATGTTTGCGATATATGTAATACATTATGCTGATAAAGTCAACAACTACTTAGATATAATTCAATTATTAAAGTGATGCTTCCAAAACATATAAACTCGGAACATTGAACTTGGACGAAATTGAATAAAGTTTCGAAATTCTTATTTTGAAAATGTGCATTAAGTGTGCGAACTGTACTAAATGGTACTAAATATGAAACAGTTTGGTTTAGGATGAATACATGAAGCTAACATTTTGCATTGGGCTCAGTTTTGGGGGTTTGTTTTAGAATTAAAGTCAGTTTTGGATATGTGTACAAAAATTACCAAATGGTACTAAATTTGGTACAATTTGGAATTGGGTGAAATAATAGAGCTAAATCCTCAAATTCGATATAGATGTCACTGTTGGTGTCTGTGGTTAAGATATGCAGGTGGTTTTGGAAATGTATAGTGTAATAGTACGAAAAATACTAAATAGTACTAAATTTGGTATTGGGAGAAGGAATAGAGCTGGAATCCCGATATTAGATATTGAGGTCTCTTTTGATAAGGATGTGGTCTTGGAGATGTGTCCTATATTTTTACGAAAAGTATTAAATTGTACAAAATTTGTTATTGGGTGAAGGCATAGATCTGGAATCCCGAAATTTGATGTTGAGGTCTTTATTTGTATCTGAAATTGAGTTTTTTAGGTGGTCTTGGAAATGTGCACCATAATTGTACGAAAAGTACTAAATGTTAAAAAATTTGGTCTTGGGTGAAGGTATAGAGCTTGAATCACGAAATATGATATTGGGGCTCCGTTGGTACTATATACGAAAAGTTCTAAATGTCACTAAATTTGGTATTGGGTAAGTTGGTTGGTTTTCGAAAGGTATTAAATGCTACCAATTTTGAATCTCTGTTGGTGTCTAGGATGGAGAGATGTTGATTGCTTTGGATATGCGTACTAAATTTTAGATATTAAGTGAAGACATAGAGTTGAAATTTGAAATTGAGGTCACTGTTGGTTTCTACGTTTTACACATAAGCCCTTAAAAAAAAGAAGAAAAAAAAAACAAGTAAAGAAGCTGTAAGTTCGGTCGGGCCGAACTTTGAATACCCTCCACCATTTGGAACGAATTGGGCAATTTAAAAAAAATCTGTTAAAAATTATGTTAAAATCTTAAAACTACTGCATGTAGGCGTTATATTAGGGCCTATACGACGACGTGGACCTACATAACAACTTTTGTCATAAGCCATTACAATATTCAAATCTGAAACTTGAAAAAAATCTGTGAATAATGTAGCTAAAATCATCAAATTCCGAATGTAGGAAGGTACCGTGTCTGTATCAAAACACGGACCTGCACAGACAATATTCTATCTTAGGCTGTAGTATCCATTACGAAATTTAAATACCAAATTTGAAACAATTCCGGTGAATAATGTCGCTTAAATCATCGAAATACCATCGAAGTACCGTTATATGGCGGCTATACGAAGAACCGGATCTGCACAGACAATTTTCTGTCTTAGGCTGTAGTATCCATTACGAACTTCATATACCAAATTTGAAACAATTCCGTTAAATAATGTCGCTAAAATAATCAAAATACCGAATGTCGGAAGGTACCGTTATATGAGGACTATACGAAGACGTGGACCTACATGGCCAATTTTCAACACCTTAAATCCTGCAGACATAGTATACATTTGAGCAAAATTTTATCAACCGACTTCATTTTGTTCAAAAGTTAACGTGATTTCCACAGACGGATAGACGGACGGACATCGCTAAATCGACATATAATTTTATGCTGATCAATCGGGTCTGAAATGTATATTTGAGGTGTTACAAACGGAATGACAAACTTAATATATCCTCCATACTATGGTGGAGGGTATAAAAAGGTCAATAAAGCAGTCTCTTATTGGCTGGCTTGAGGGTTAACATTTTTGAACAAAATAAACCTCGGTTTTATCTGCTCTATGTACCTAAAATCTCCAAGGAATTTTAATTCGAAATTTTCAAAAAATGTGAAAGGAGGAGATTTTTCCCCACTATTTAGGTTACTTTGCGATGTAAAAATTCGATGTAAATCTCTACTTTCATAATCTGCTAAATTTCCCCTGCAATTATTATACCCTCCACCTTGGAAAGGATCAATCGGATTATCATTCCAATTGTAACATGTCTAAATATTCGCCGTAGACCCCATAATGTATATATATTCATAAGCAGCATAAAATTCTAAGTCGATTTAACGATGTCCGTCTGTCTGTCTGTGGAAATCACGATACAGGCCACATTATTTGATGTAGAGCGTCAAAATTTAGCAGAATAATTTGTATTGTGTCTAGGATGGTTGATGATTTTTGCCACATTTTTCCGCGGATTTGTCTAAAAATTGGTATTTTTGGTCATAATCGGTTGGTGAAACATTGTATGTATAGGTCCACGTTTTTGTGTAGCACTATATAGCGGTACCTCCCGATTTTCGGTATTTTGATGATTTTTGCCACATTTTCCCACGAATATATCTAAAAATTGGTATTTGAGGGTCAAATTTATATCTAATGTTTCCATTACCCTAGGATGGAGGGTATTAAAAGTTCGGTCCGGCCGAACTTAATGTATTTTTACTTGTTTTTTGTGTTACACTGTAATTAAATATTGGAAATAACCCGATTTTTTAAACAACAAAAATACTTGGGTGTATCTGAAAATAACTCGGAATGTTCTGACGTATACGTTTTAATAATGCTAATACGCTGTGTGGTCATAAGAATAATTCGATATCAACTCATCCTTTACTATTAATTATTTGTTTCTTTACAGTTCCCCGCCATGAGAGCCCTATCCATATCCTCGGCAGATGCTTTCATTCTGGTCTATGATGTCACAGATGCAACAACATTCGAAGAAGTACGCATGATCCGTGATCAAATTCATGAGACTAAGGGCACCTCAGCTGTCCCAATTGTGGTTGTGGGTAATAAAATAGATTTACTAACGGAAAACAGTGATCTCAGAGAGGTAAGTGTTTGCCAAATTCTTATTTATATGTATATATAGCATAAACTAAAGAGAATATAGACGAAGAAATACTTTCACACCACCGAACACCGAAAAAAATCGAATCGTAAAAAAATTGAAGTTACTGAAACCTAAAATGCTGTCATTTCTAAGCCACTCGTCCGACAGCTGTTAAAACTATTCCAGTGACAGCTCATTATAGTGTTTACAAGCGTACAAAAGCATTTTGATGAGAATTTTCCAGAAAAAAGTTATTCGTGATGGAATTCAAGCGTGATAGTGTGATTTCTTTATATTTGGATGGAAAACCACAAGTGGCAATCGTTAGAACAATCCAGCATTTAAATGTGAATAAATCTATTGTGTCTTGTACCATCGCTCGTTACTGTGATACTGCTAGCGTAGCCCGACGTCAAGGAAATGGACGGAAGAAAACAGCAACATCAGCAGAAATGGTTCGAAAAGTAAAGAAGCGACTTGATCGAAACCCGCGTCGCAGTGGCCGAAAATGGCTTGTGAGGTGAACATATCGCAATATTCCATTCGGCAAATATTGAAAAATGAGCTCCTGCCCCGAGTCATTACAATTCCAAAAAGTGCAATAACTTACACCGCAACAGAAAGATAATAGACATGAAAGAGCTAAAGAGTTGCTTCACTTAGCCGAAAGTGGTGAACTCCGATTAGAAAACATTCGTTGTACAGCAGTTTGTAAACAAACAAAATGATCGTTTTTACTTGCCAAGGAGGTCAGCTGAAAATGTGCCCCTTTGGTTGGCCAATAGAACTGAAGCGCCGGCCATGGTGATGGTGTGGGCCGCCATAACAGTCGTTGGTCGCTCTCCGCTCGTATTAATCGACCGTGGCATCAAAATAAATGCAGAATATTATAGCTAAAATATTCTGACCCAACAAAGTATATATATTATTGATCAGCGTAAAATTCTAAGTCGATTTAGCCATGTCCGTCTGTTGTAATCACGCTATCTTTCGAACGAACTGAGATATAAGGCTAAAATTTTGCACACGTGTTTATTTTTTGTAGGCAGGTTCGTAAATGGGCCATGTAGGTCCACGTTTTCATATAGCCCCCATATAACGGTACCTCCCGATATTCGGTATTGTGATGATTTTAGCGACATTATTCTCCGGAATTGTTTTAAATTTGGTATTTGAAGTTCGTAATGAATACTACAGCATAAGGCAGAAATTTGTAGGTGCAGGTCCACGTCTTCGTATAGCCCCCATATAACGGTACCTCCAAAAATTCGGTATTTTGATGATTTTAGCAACGTTATTCACCGTTTATTTCAAGTTTCGAATTTGAATATGGCAATGGCTAATGGCAAACAATGCCTATGTAGGTCCACGTCGTATAGACCCCAAACGGCTATATTCGGTATTTTTAAAATTTTAACAGAATTTTTTAAGGATTTTATTTTTTTTTTTAATTTCCAAATTCGTTCCAAATGGTGGAGCGTATTCAAAGTTCGGCCCGGCCAATCTTACTGCTTTTTACCTTGTTTTTTTTTTTTTTTTTTTTTTGAAAATTTCGGCCTTTTGTCGTGTAGGTACCAGAAAGAGAAGACCGATATTACCCATTTCCAAACACGATGTAAATTTGTTAATAATATTACAATGTACCATATTTGGACCAAATCGGATACTCCCTTCGAGAGTTATCGTGCGCACCAGCTAGGCAGACAGACTAACGGACGAAAATCTCCAAATAGACTCCAAATGTCCTAAAACGGATTTGGTCCAAAGAGACCTAGGGTATAAAACCATTATTTCGATGAGGCACGTTTTGGCCGTATCAAATGATATACACCCTCTCTAGCCATATGACGGAGTGTATAAAAAGGATCATCCGATTTCATACAAACTTTGCAAATACTAATATTTTTATTAGTACTAGTTCAGGTGCGAAAATGGGCAATATTGGCCCACTTCATCTAGTAACTCCCCCACAAAGGCTCAAAATATTGTAAAATTATATTTTTTATAAAATGTAAAAATAAGAGAATTTTCAATATCTAACCAGAATTTTCAGGTTCTGTTATCAAAATGGTTCCATTTTGAAGAATTTTTGATACAGGGTACATTACCAATTGAAACCTCAAAATCTTAAATTACAGACACTTAGGCGGTATATCGTGTCGAGTTTTTTTTTTTCAAAAGGTAGACTTATATCGGATAGTGTTTTTAATATCTCCTAGACTTGAGAAAAGCAAGATATCTTATCTAATGGATACAAACAATAAAAATGGATGACTTGACGAAAAAGGAGGTTAAAATTGACCAAACACCACCATTCATCCACATGCCATAAAACTGTTTTGCCTTAGTAATTTATATAGCCTTAAAGTGAATACCACTTCATTTCAGCCCTTAACTCCAATTTCAACTACGTCAGTATTGCCCTCACTGCTCGCAATTTACTTAAGCGTCTTTCTAGTCAAATTAATGGGGAAAAAACCAGCTACAAAAAAACACTGCCCCAAGACAAATATTAACACCTCTTTGGATCCTTTGCAAACAACGTCCCACATATTCACACAAATACCAACACAAAAATCACTAAACAAACAAGAAATGTGTTAGGCATTCCATCACCATTCGGAGCATGATTTTTTGCGTATTTTACCTTTGCAGAATTTCAATGCAAAAGAAAGCACCAAAAATCAGAAAACAAAAAAAATGTTGGTCTTCATAGGAAAAAAAAACATCTCACACCGTATAAACTCAAGCCTACTCAGCCAATCCAATGTCCTTTTTGCAAAAGTTGTTGATTTTCTTTTGGATGTAAATTCTGTTTGCATGACCAGTCCATACTTGAAATTGGGGAAAATAACTTTCCACACGGATGGAGAGCGTGTCGTGCTCGAATACAATGAATGTGAGATGGTTTTTTTATTTTCATCTGCGACTCAATATCATCCATAACCACCAATCCCATTATGGAACACCAGAAACAAGAAAAAAAAACAACAACAACATAACTATGGCAACAATTTTTAAATGAAAGAAAATTGATTCTTGTCGTCTCAGCTATTCCCTCTTTTTTTTGGTTTGACAAGGGTCCATGAGTTTTTTTTTTTTAATTTTTTTCATCAAAAATGACATTTTCCAGAAACGAAAAAAGACACGCCTGAATGGAAAACCAGCGGTTACCCAAACAACGGTTAACCGTTCTGGGTGTTTGGAGGCAGAGAGAGGTAACTGTATTTATTTGTTTTATAATGTCAAGGAGACATTTTTGTGTCGCAATAGTTATGTGGTTTCATACGAGGACTACGAGAAGCCAGAATAAAAAATGAAAAAAAAAATATTGAAAGTATTATGTGACTTTACTTATAATAGGCTATTCAATCAATTTCAAGGACTTGAGGGCGGGCGGTCTATATGGCCTCTGGGTGGATTAAAAATATTCAGGGAAAGCTAAATTCGACGTTTATGGTAATAGTTCATGAAATTTTGGGATTATAAGAGCATTTAGTTGATGTACAATATTACGAATGTGAGGGCCTTAAACACCAAATCGGATGAAACATATATATGGGAGATATAGCTATGTCTGAACCTACATAAAAAAATTGGGACAACAGAGACTTAAATAAAAAAATTCGGGATTCCAGCCTTTTTCCTTCACCAATTTGATGTACTTGCATCTAGACTGAATTCGGTCGGATGTACTAAAATTCAGGACTTTTGTACTGATATTGGCCAATCGAGTGCACAATTACCACGAAATCGGTTGAAAAAAATTGATTCACTTATGTAAAAGCTGTATCTGATATCTGGTACCAAAAATCTTCGTTGTGAAATGAAATACGCTTGTGAGGAACTTTAAACCCCAAATCGGATCAAAAAAAGAACCGTAACCGATTTACACCAAATTGGAAGTACTTTTTTCTAGGATTAATTCAGTCAGAATTGTCAAAATTCAGACCATTTGGGCTTATATTAGCCATTTGGTGGACAATAAACCTGATATCGGATAAAGATATGTATGGGAGCTATAATCTGAATCGATCTCTATAAAATTTGACAGAGGTGTTTCCTAGAACAGTATCTGATGTCCGGTACCAAATATCATTCTTCTGGAGTGCATATTACGCATGTGAGGGACTTAAACCCCAAATCGGATGAAACGTATGTATGGGAGCTATAGCTATATCTGAGCCGATTTTCACCAAATTTGATGTACTTGTTTCTAGACTGAATAAGGTCGGATATGCCAAACCTCAGGTCATTTGGACAGATATTGTCCATTTGGTGCACAATTAAGCCGAAATCGATTAATGATATATGGGAGCTATATCTAAATCTGATCCGATTATCATAAATTTCATTAGGGTTCGTCCTTGGGCCAAAGAAATATTGTTTGGAAAATTTCAGCTCAATTGTCAACAATTGTAGGAAATAGTATCAAATTGTAGAATAAGTTAGCTTTGTTTGAATTGGTCACCTTTGGCACGAATAATGGCCTTCAAACGGCCAAACGGCCAACACGTTGCCGGAATGTTGCTCTGCGGTATTGTGGCCCATTCCCGGCGAAGTGCTTGCTTGAGGTGATCGACACTTAGGTATTTTTTAGTGCCAACCTTGCTTTCCAAAATACTCCAGACACAATAGTACAAGGGATTGGTATCCGGAGATTTTGATGACCATCGTGCGCTGGAAATGAAGCGTGGAACCTCATTTTGTAACCATTCTTGGGCGGCGCGTGCTGAGTGCGATGGCGGTGAGTCCTGTTGGAATGTCCAAGGTCTGCGGCCAAAAAGTTTGCGTGCCCAATGCATTTATTCTGATGGCACGGTCAATTAATACGAGCGGATAGCGACCATCGGCTGTTATGGCGGCCCATATCATCACCATGGCCGGCGCTTGAGTTCTGGTGGCTAACCGAAAGTGCACATTTTCAGCTGACCTTTTGGTAAGTAAACACGATCCTTTTGTTTGTTTACAAACTGCTGGACCATGAATATTTTCTCATCGGAGAAAACCAAATTCGGCAGTTCACCACTTTCGGCCAAGCGAAGCAACTTTAGCTCTTTTGAGACTATTTTCTTTCTGTCGCGGTGTGAGTTTTTGTACTTTTTGGAATTTCAATGGCTTTACCCCGAGCTCATTTTTCAATATTTGCCGAATGGAATATTGCGATATGTTCAGCTCACGAGCCATTTTTCGGCCACTGCGACGGGGAGTTTCGATCAAGTCGCTTCTTTACTTTTCGAACCATTTCTACTGATCCTGTTTTTTTTCTTCCGCCCACTTCCTTGACATCGAGCTACGCTACCAGGATCACGGTAACGAGCGATGTTACGGGACACAAAAGATTTATTCACATTTAAATGCTGGAGTGCTCTAACGATAGACACTTGTGGTTTTTCAGCCAAATATAAAAAAATCACACTATCACGCTTGGATTCCATCACGAAAAACTTTTTTTCTGGAAAATTCTCACCAAAATGCTCTTGTACGCTTATAAACAATATAATGAGCTGTTACTAGAATAATTTTAACAGCTGTCGGACGAGTGGGCTAGAAATGACAGCAGTCTGAAGTTAGTTGCAGTTTTTTCATCTCATCCTGAAAATATTGAAATAAAAATTGACAATTTAGCCAGAACTTTACACATTGTCAAACCATATATTTGGACCTATATGGTTGGTATATATACATAAATATCGTATGCTTAGGATGTATCCTTCGGTATTTTTTATATTTTTATTATATTTTAAGTATTTTATATTTTTTAACCTGTTTGCCTAAAAAACTCCACATCGCCCAATGTTAATAACTCCAGTACACACTGACAACCTCAGCAAAGCTCTTAACTCTGAACACTGAAGTATTTTAATGCAAATAGCATGAAATGAGATTCCCGAATTGCAAATTGTTTGAAAATGGAATTTTTTACCCCTTCCAAAAACATCCAAAGTTCCTTAAAGTTTGGGGGTTACATATTTAGATCTGTTAAATTGTAAATTGAATTCTTTGATAGTCGTCTCACCTAAAAAGGCAAAAAAAAAACTCCACGAAGACAACAGACACTCAGCATCAAAAACTTCATTTCCATATTCAACGACTCATTTTATTGTTGACGCCATTTTGAAGAAATAAGCGTTCCTTTTTGGCACTCTATCAAATAAAAGTAGCAGCGGAGCAGCACCAGCACCAGCACTAAAAAGGGGAAACATGTCAGAAAAGTTTAAACGTTCTTCAACATCTGGGTCATTTACTTTTGCCCAGTGCGATGCCGCGTTTCCCGCCCATTGAAAGGCATACTCCAGTATTTCAATTTATATTCTAATATATTTTTTTATAACCCAAAAAAATCTGAATTTTTTGCGGAACGAGCAAATCAAGCAAGGATTACAATAGGTTACCATTTATCCTGGTGGTGGTAAATACGAACGCACACACACAGACACATAAATACATATTTTCTTTTATGTCTGTTGATGCTGTGATTCTACACAAACTAATAAAGACGAGCCGAGGCAAAGAAAGGGGCTGAGTGAGAGTGCCAAGAATTTGCATTTTTATTATAAAATATTTTCGCTTACAATACAGTCACACGACATACACACACACATATATATATATATATATATATATATATATATATATATATATATATATATATATATATATATATATATATATATATATATATATATATATATATATATATATATATATATATATATATATATATATATATATACGTATACAAGTGAACTAAAAAATCACTTTACTTGTATTTGTGTCAATGTGATTCATAAAATATGACATTTTCTTGGAAATAATATTCGTGTTAGAGATTTGAAAATATTGAAAAAATAAAAATAATTGAAATAAAAACCAGTAAAGAAAGTCTTAAAGTCGGGCAGGGCCGACTTTATGATACCCTACACCATTTTGCTAATTTAGTAGAGCTCCACATAACAATTAAAAGTTTTTATGGGAGAATTCAATCATACACGCTATGATTATAATTATAATTTAAAGTTCAAAGGACTAAATATGCCGAAGCATTTGTATCTTTTAAATTCGGAATTGTATTGCCCTTTTGGTGCACAATTAATTTGAAATCGGATAAAGATATATATGGGAGCTTTATCCAAATCTGAACCGATCTCGATAAAATTTGGCAAAGATATTTCTGAGCTGTACTTGATATATTTCCCTGAATATCGTTGTTACGGAGTGCATATTACGGTTGTGGGTAACAAATATAACAAATCGGATGAACAATATATATGGAAGCTATAGCTATATCTGAACCCATCTTCACCAAATTTGACATACTAGCTTCTAGACTCAATTCGGTCGTAAGTACCAAATTTCAAATTTGAGCAAATATTAGACGTTTGGTGGACAATAAAAGGTAAATCGGACGAAGTTAATTATGGGAGATATATACAAATCTGAACCGATCTCGATAAAATATTTGCTAAATTTTATCGAGATCGGCTCATCGGTATTTCTGAGCTGCATTTGATATATTTCCCCAAATATTGTTGTTACAGAGTGCATATTACGGCTGCGGAGGACAAAAATAACAAATCGGATGAACAATATATATGGGAGCTATAGCTATATCTGATCCGCTTTCGAAAAAATTTGGCATACTTATTTTCAGGCCTAATTTGGTTGTATGTGCAAAATTCCATACTATTCTGGCTGATTTTACACGTTTGGTGCACAATAAAAGGCAAATCGGAGGAAGATATATATGGGAGCTATATCTAAATTTTTACCGATTATCTCCAATTTCAATAGGGTTCGTCCTTGGGCCAAACAAAAGATCTTTGCAAAATTTCATCTGGATCGGGCAATAAATGCGACCTGTACTTTGTTTACAAAAATACATGGACAGACGGACGGACGGACATGCATAAATCGACTTAGAATGTGATTCTATGCAGATCATCAAAAGGAACTATGGAACGTTTCCTTCTCCATGTTACAAACAAATGCATAAAGACATAATACCCTAACCACCTTGTGGTGTAGGGTATAAAAATTCAGCATATCCTTGTGAAAAAGTTGAGATCCACAGAAAGCCCAATATATGTAGAATTTTTCTTCCAAAACCCACAGGAGGTCTTCTGTGTATAGGCAACATATAAAGAAGTTAGAACTATCAGTCCGTTTTGCTGACAAATTAAGCCTATGCCTAAAGGCATTGTGCGGAGATAAAGGAATAAATCGACCAATTTTCTTGAATTTTTGTGAGAGTTATACCTTCAATGTGCGACAAAATTCAGATTTTTTTCCCAATTATTACAGGGAAAATCAAGCAGAATATGAAAGTTACACATAAAAGACACCTGCGTAAACTAAATAGAGGGGACGAGATCCTCACTTTTCCACATTTTTTGAAATATTCGGATGACGTTTCCTTGGAATCTGCTGTTTTTAGGCACATGGTGTCTTCGGCATTGTTGCAGATAAAAACTCGAAAATTATTTGGTCGAAAATTTTAATCCTCAAGCGAGTCGGCAATGGGGTCTTTTTAGTCTTTTTTTTTGAGACATGCTTAAAAACTCCCTTGAAACGGAGTTCGTACATAGTAACCAGTAAAGGAAGGTCAAAAAGTGGGGCGGGGCCGACTATATGATACCCAATACCACTATGCATATTTAGTAGATCAACTATCAACCTTTGGCTTTAGAGCAGTGATCATTTGGATTCAGAGGAAACTAAAATTTATATAAAACTTTGCTATAGAATGCATGATATCACTTCGAGAATGATTTCATTTTAAACAATTAAAAAAGCCGGAAGTTCGACCGTGCCGATCTTTAAATACCCTCCAGCATTTGGAACAAATTTGACAATTTTCAAAAAAAAAATAAAATCCGTTAAAAATTCTGTTAAAATCATAAAAATGTCGAATTTAGCCGTTATATTAGGGTCTATGTGACGACGTCGACCTGCATAGGTAACTTTTGTCATAAGCCATTAGAGGTACCGTTGTAGGGGGGGGGGGGGGGGGGGGGGGTCTATACGAAGACAGCACAGACAATCTCCTGTCATATGCTGTAACATCCATTACGAATATTAAATACCAAATTTGAAACAATTCCTTTGAATAGTGTCGCTAAAATCAACAAAGTACCGAATATCGGGAGGTACTGTTATATGGGGGTTACATGAAGATTTTGACCTACACAGATAATTTTCTGTCTTAGGCTGTAGTACTCATTACGAACTTCGAATATCGAATTTGAAACACTTCCGGCGAATAATGTTGCTAAAATCATCAAAATATCGAACATCGGGAGGTACCTCTATACGGGGGCTATACGAAGACGTGGACCTGCACAGATAATTTTCTGTCTTAGGCTGTAGTACTCATTACGAACTTCGAATACCAAATTTGAAGCAATTCCGGTGAATAATGTAGCTTAAATCATCAAAATGACGAATGTCGGGAGATACCGTTATATGGGGGCTATACGAAGACGTGGACCTGCACAGACAATCTCCTGTCATAGGTTGTAGCATCCATCACGAACTTCAAATACCAAATTTGAAACAATTCCGGTGAATGATGTCGCTTAAATCATCAAAATACCGAATATCGTGTGGCACCGTTGTATAGGGGCTATACAAAAACGTGGATCTACATGGCCCATTATCAATACCAAAAATCCTCCAGACATAATTTACATTTAAGTAAAATTTTATCAATCTACTTCTTTTTCTAAACTTATTTCCACCAAAATTTGAAGTTATTGCTTCTAGGCTGAATTCGATCGGATTTGCCAAAATTCAGGTCATTCGAACTTATATTGGCTATTTAGTTCACGATTAACCCGAAATCGGTTGAGGATATATATAGAAGCTATATCCAAATCTGAACCAATCTTGACAAACATTTATACAAATATTTCAGAGCTGTATCTGATATCTGGTACCAAAGATCATTGTTGTGGAATGCATATTACGCTTGTGAGGTACTTTAAACCCCCAATCGGATAAAACATATATATGGGAACAATAGTTATATCTGAACAGATTATACCAAATTTGAAGTACTGATTTGTAGGATTAATTCAGTCGTATTTGCCAAAATGCATTTCAATTGGGCTGATGTTAGCCATTTGGTGCACAATAAACCTGATGTAAGATAAAGATATATATAGTAGATATATCTTAATGTGAACCGATCTCGATAAAATTTGACAGAAATAATTGTTTTAAATTAAGTATTTGAAGTTCCTAATGGATGGAACATTGTCTGTGCAGAACTACGTCTTCGTATAGCCCCCATATAACGGCACCTCCAGATATTCGATATATTGATGATTTTAGCGACATTATTCACCGGAGTTGTTTCAAATTTCGTGTTTGCAATTAGTAATGGGTACTACAGCCTATGACAGAAAATTGCCTATGCAGGTATAGCCCCCATATAGCAATATTTTTATATTTCTACGACATTATTTACCTGAATCTTTTCAAATTTCGTATTTGAATATTGTAGTGGCTTATGAGAAAATGTGCCTATGTAAGTCCCCATCTTCGTATAGACCCCAATATAAGGGTTACTCCCTTTATTCGGCATTTTTATGATTTCAACAGTATTTTTCAACGTTTTTTTTTTTTTTCTTTTGAAATATTCCAAATTTTCTTCCAAATGGTGGAGGGTATTCAAAGTTCGGCCCAACCTAACTTACTGCTTTTTACTTGTTTTCGTTCCGAATTTCCCATGGATAGCGTTGCTAATTCGCTTCGACTTCGGTTCGAAAGTCGGCTAAAACAACACGGTCCGACAACACATCAACCACTCCATATAACTTTCGATCAGAAGTCGGGCGGAATATTCATCCCAAATCGGAAGTTTCATCCGATTTTCGGTTCGAAGTCGGACCAAACTCGGACAGTTTATTTATTTTCTGGGATGTTTCAACTCTGTCGTTAGAGTCTGTTCTTCTTGGATTCACATAAGATTTCTATGTGACACCGCATTTAGCCACCTGAAAGAATATTATCTCATGATGTGAGAAAGAGCACTTTTCAGATACCTTCCAATTGCTAATTACCAATATTGGTGCCTCCGATCAGCCTTAAGGCGGTGATATCCCCTTTACTGCAATTGGAAAGAAGCATTTGACTTAAGTTTCTTTTCGCAACTATACAGGTCCTCACCTTGTCCCAATTTGTGGAGACGGTATAGTTCTCATTTATCCATATTTTTTAAAAGATGGGCTCTTGAACCAAGGTTACATCGATATTTGATGCCGAGAGGGTTAGCTAGAATTTGGCAGATGCGGCCTTGATTGATCTAATAAGTAGTAATAAAAACGTATTTTCTAGAAACAAAAATGAGATTATTTAGTTAGTTATACAGGGTGAGATTAAAAAAACTGCAACAAAGTCAAACGCCATAATTTTTACTTTTTTTTGAAATTTTATTGAATGAAAGAAGAAAATGTCGGAAATAGCATCAAATTTTAGAATAAGTTTAGATTTGTTCGTTTATGGCCTTTCAACCGCCAATGAAACCGTAACACGCTGCCCGAATGTTGCTCTGCGGTATTTTGGCTCATTCCCGGCGAAGCGTTTGCTTGAGGTGATCCACACTTTGGTATTTTTTAGTGCCAACCTTGCCTTCTAAAATATTCCTGACACAATAGTCCAACGAATTGGTATCCGGAGATTGTGAGGAACCTCATTTTGTAATAATTCTTGAGTGGCGCGTGCTGAGTGCGATGGTGCTGAGTCCTGTTAGAATGACTAAGGTCTGCGGCCAAAATTTTTGCGTGCCCAAGGCTTTAATACACCCTCCACGGTCGATTAATACGAGCGGAGAGCGATCATCGGCTGTTATGGCGGTCCACACCATCGCCGTGGCCGGCGCCTGAGTTCTGGTGGTCAACCAAAGGTGCACATTTTCAGCTGACCTCTTTGGCGAGTAAACTGCTGGACAACGAATGTTTTCCAATCGGAGAAAACCAAATTCGGCAGTTCACCATTTTTGGCAAGCGAAGCAACTCTTTAGCTCTTTTGACTCTATTTTCTTTAGTTCTTGCACTTTTTGGAATTTCAATGGCTTTACCCCGAGCTCATTTTTCAATATTTGCCAAATGGAACATTGCGATATGTTCATGACACAAGCCATTTCGCTTCTTACGTTTTCGAACCACTTCTGCTGATGTTGCTGTTTTCTTCCGTCCACTTCCTTGACGTCGGGCTACACTACCAGTATCACGGTAACGAGCAGTGGTACGAGACAAAAAAGATTTATTCACATTTCAATGCTGGAGTGCTCTAACAATAGCCACTTGTGGTGTTCCAGCCAAATATAAAGAAATCACACTATCAGGATTGAATTCCATCTCGAATAACTTTTTCCTGAAAAATTTTCACCAAAATGCTTTTGTACGCTTGTAAACAATATAATGAGCTGTCACTGGAATAATTTTAACAGCTGTCGGACGAGTGGCTTAAAAGGACAGCAGTCTGTCCGTTTTTTCATCTCATCCTGTACAGGTCCTCCCCTTGTCCCAATTTGTGAAGAGCGTATAGTTCTTGTCATTTAACCATATTTTTAAAAAAGATGGGTTCCTGGACCAACTTGACAGGTGAAAGGCAGACGCGGCCTTGCAATGATGTAGATGGTCTAGTTGGTAGTTATAAGTAAATATTTTTTAGCAACAAAAAGTCAACACTCTTCGAACTTTCTCTTTTGGAGATTCGAACTGGCGACTCCTATTACACTGTGTCCATATCTGCATATCTGCTTTTTATACCCTACACCACATAGTGGTAAGGGTATTATGTCTTTGTGCATATGTTTGTAACATGGAGAAGGAAGCGAGATAGACCCATACTTACTTTTGAGGATCTCCATAGAATCACTTTCTGAGTTGATTTATGCATGTCAGTTCGTCTGTACGTCCGTCTGTCCATGTATTCTTGTGAACAAAATGCAGGTCGCATTTATTATCCGATTGAGATGAAATTTTCCAAACAACATTTGTTTAGCCCAAGGAAGATCCCTATCGACGATCCTAAATTGGAGATAATCGGTAAACAATTAGTTATAGCTCCCATATATATATTTGTCCGATTTGCCTTTTATTGTGCACCAAACGTGTAATATCAGCCCGAATAGTATGGAATTTTGCACATACAACTAAATTAGGCTTGAAAATAAGTATGCCAATTTTGATCGAAATCGGTTCAGATATAGCTATAGCTCCAATATATATTGTTCATCCGATTTGTTATTTTTTGTCCTCCGCAGCCGTAATATGCACTCTGTAACAACAATATTTTGGGAAATATATCAAACAAAACTCAGAAAAAAACTTTGCCAAAATTTATTGAAATCGGTTCCGATTTGGATATATCTCCCATATATAACTTCTTCCGATTTAACTTTTATTATGCACCAAACGTCTAATATTTGCCCAAATGGGATGAAATTTTACATTTACGTCCAAATTGAGTCTAGAAACAAGTATGTCAAATTTGGTGAAAATCGGTCAGATATAGCTACAGCTCCCATATATATTGTTCATCCGGTTTGCTATTTTTGGTCCTCCGCAGCCGTACTATACACTCCGTAACTACGATATTCAGGGAAATATATCAAATACAGCTCAGAAATATCTTTGTCAAATTTTATTGAAATCGGTTCCGATTTGGATATATCTCCGATATATAACTTCGTCCGATTTAACTTTTATTGTGATATTTGTCCAAATAGGATGGAATTTAGCACTTACGACCGAATTGAGTCTAGAAGCTTGTATGTCAAATTTGGTGAAGATAGGTTCAGATATAGCTAAAGCTCCCATATATATTGTTCATCCGATTTGTTATATTTGTTACCTAGAACCGCGATATTCAGGGAAATATATCAAATACAGCTCAGAAATGTCTTTGTCAAATTTTATCGAGATCGGTTCAGATTTGGATAAAGCTCTCATATATATCTTTCCGATTTCAAGTTAATTGCGCACCAAATGGGTAATACAAGCCCGAATTGAAAAGGAGCAAATATCTCGGCAAATTTAGTAGAAATCTATTCAGAGGAGGATGCTCCTCTCATATATTAGTGCCTTTGATTACAGTTATAATCATAGTTTGTATGATTTAATTCTCACAAATTCCCCATAAAAACATTATATGCCCCACCCTACATTTGCATTTCTGTTTTTTTTATACCCAACAACACTATGTGTTGGGGGTATTATAAGTTTGATTGGGCCAGAATTTATGTAACACCTCGAAATATTGGTTTCCCATATAGGAAAGTATATATGGATCTTCCTAGCTCGCCGAGCTGAGTCGATCTAGCTATGTATGTCCGTCCGTCCGTCTGTCCGTCTGTCCGTCTGTCCGTCTGTCCATGTTAATTTGTAATCACTCTACAGGTCGCAATTATGGCCCGATCTTCACGAAATTCAGAATGGAGGTGGGGCTTAGGTCAGAATAGAACCCTATTTCTTTTGGAGATGATCGCATAATATTTAGGGGTTGAAATGGACCAAATACTGAAAAAATGTCGGATTTTGCAGTAGTTATACAGGTCGCAATTATAGACCAATCGACGCGGAATTTCGCATGTAGCTAGAGTTTAGGTCGGGGAAGAAGCCTACCAATTTGGGTGGTCATCGGATAATATTTAGCGGGTAAAATAGACCATATCTTTTGTGTTGAAAAAATTCAAAATTTTTCTATTAAACCGCGATTTTTTTAAATACCGGCGAAATCACAAAGCCATGACAAGGTTACTTCTGACCTTTACATTGATGTTAACATCCAGCAAATCGGATATATAGCGAAATATGTGCGATATATATGTCTACCAAAGAAGATATGCTTGAAAGATCTCTTATATGTCGAGAACGGCTGAACTGATTTCGACAGTTCTCATCAATTCAGAATGGCCTCTTGGCAGGAAAGAAAAAACGTCTAAAAAAATCGCATAAAAATATCTCTATGAAGATGAAAATATTGATTTTTTAAAATTTTCTCATATTTTTTCAATTTTGTCATATTTTTGGCATATTTTCATTTTGAATAAAACAATTGGTAATATTTCTACAGCTAACAAAACTAAGTAGTAAGGATATCAGGATATCATATACAGATCGCATTTATGGCCCGATCCTTACGAAAATTTGCATGGGGATAAGATGAGGGTCAGAATAGAAGCCTACTCTTTTTGGAGATGATCGCCATATATTTAGGGGTTGAAATGGACCAAAAAACTGCAAAATTGTCAGCAGGTCGTAATTATCAACCGATCCTCACGCACATTTGAATGGGGGTTACCGGACATTGCAAAAGCCAAATAGTTTTGGATGGCCATCCAAAAATATTCAATGTGTGAAATAGTTTGCCAACTTTTGTAGACAAAATACGAAAATATCCATTCCAGTGACCCTTTGGAGAATTCACAAATACAGGAAAGACGCACTTCTGACTATTTCGTTAAGGCCGATTTCGTTGAAGAATATAGTCAAATGTCTTTATCTCATATAGATGCGTTTTAGTCAAAAACCAATAATAAATGTTAATCTTTTGCCACTTCTGAGAGATTATAGGTATTTGGGAAATATTGGTTCCAGATCTAGGAAGACCATTTACGTGCAACATCTACCAATAAATTGGAAATGAGCAAATTAGTTTAAGTTGCTATTATTCGAAAATTATAGAACGAAACCAGATGGTTTTCTTTTATTATTTGTCACAATATCTTGTGGAATTCTTTCGAGTATCTCGCCTATATAAACTGTATCATTTATTATAGTGTTGTAGGGTATTCAACGGTCGGCCCCGATCGACTGTAGCCTTTGCTTACTTGTTTTTTTTCTTTCGAATTTTCTGGACCAAAAAATTTCATTTTTTTCTTCTTGTCCATCTGTTGATTGAAACAACTTTGTCATGTCGTCGTGTCGTTTTACGCATCTGTCTATTGCTTTCGCGATTTTCTTTTTAATATTCTTTTCTATTTTCCCATTTCTTGTTATCCAATCACAACAAAACGTCTGAAGTGTGTTAGCAGGATTTTCTTGCTTCCAATAAAAAGAAATCATTTAATATCTCTGATCTAAATATAACAACAATTTTTAATTTTACATCTTGACTTTTTTGTCCTTAGTAAAGCAACAAGAACAACAAAAACAACTTCAATGGCAACTACAAAGCTTAATATTTCCAATATTAAGCCAAGTTGTCTATGGGCTGGGCGCTATCGAGCAAAGTACTTGACAAACATTTTGTAGGCGAACCAATAAAATGGGATTTTCTTATTTACCTTTCCCAAGATACTTTAAAAGAGAATTGTAAATAATACGAAATTAATATTTCAATATCGTAGCATCAAGATTATAATGGCGATATTTTATTTACAAACTACTCGAAGGCATTTTAATAAAGTAACAAATAAAGTGAAGTAGCAACAAGCAGAAGACAGAATATAATCGGCTTTGTTGGTATTATTTCGAGTATTGGAAATGAGCAATATCCAAGAACTCAAATTTCAATTAAAATATTTGCATATTTTAAAGTTCCTGCAAAAGATAAATAAATAATATAAGTTTTGGAAATACAGGGTGAGATGAAACAAGTAAAAAAACATTTAGATCGGCCGGGCCAAACTTTTAATACCCTCCACCTTAGGGTAACGGAAACATTAGAAGAAATGTGGCAAAAACCATTAAAATGCCAAATATCGAGAGATGCCGTTGTATGGGGGCTATACCAAATCGTGGACCTACACATGCAATGTTTCGCCATAGCAGCTAGAACCCATTATGACCTAGAAATACCAATTTTCAGAGAAATCCGTGAAAAAATGTGGCAAAAATCAAAAATTACCGAATATCGGGAGGTACCATTATATGGGGGCTATACCAAAACGTGGACCTATAATTTCAATGACTCGCCACACGAACTGGGACCCATTATTATTTACAGTTACCAATTTGCAGAGAAATTCGTGAAAAAAATGTGTCAAAAATCACTAAAATACCGAATATTGGGAGGTATCGTTATGTGGGGACTATATCAAAACGTGAACCTATACATACAATGTTTCGCCACACAAACTAGGACCCATTATGACCCACAAATACCAATTTTTAGACAAATCCGTGAAAAAATGTGTCGAAAATAATCAAAATACCGAATATCGGGAGGTACCTTTATATGGGGGCTATACCAAAACGTGGACCTATAAATGCCAAGTTTTGTCACACGCACAGGGACCCGTTATGACCTACAAATACCAAATTTTAGACAAATCCGTGAAAAAATGTGGCAAAAATAATCAAAATACCGAATATCGGGAGGTACCTTTATATGGGGGCTATACCAAAACGTGGACCTATACATGCCATGTTTAGCCACACGCACAGGGATCCGTTATGACCTACAAATACCAATTTTCAAACAAATCAGTGAAAAAATGTGGCATGAATCATCAAAATACCGAATATCGGGAGGTACCGTTATATGGGGACTACACCAGAACGTGGACCGATATATCTCATTTTCAATATTAACCATCCTAGACACAATAAAAATTGCTCTGCTAAATTTTGGCGCTCTACGTCAAATAATGTGGGCTGTATCGTGATTTCAACAGACAGACAGACAGACGGACATCGTTAAATCGACTTAGAATTTTATGCTGATTATGAATATATGTACTTTATGGGCTCTACGACGAATATTTAAGGATGTTACAAACGGAATGACAAAGTTAATATACCCTCCTGTCCAAGGTGGAGGGTATAAAAACTGCAACCAGACTTCAGACTGCTGTCATTTCTAAGCCGACAGCTGTTAAAATTATTCCGGTGACAGCTCATTATATTGTTTACAATCGTGCAAAAGCATTTTGGTGAGAATTTTTCAGAAAAAGAGTTATTCGTGATGGAACTCAAGCGGGATAGTGTGATTTCTTTATATTTGGCTGGAAAACCACAAGTGGCTATCGTTAGGGCACTCTATCATTTAAATGTGAATACATTTTTTGTGTCTCGTACCATCGCTCGTTACCGTGATACCGGTAGCGTAGCCCGACCTCAAGGAAGTGGACGGAAGAAAACAGCCACATCAGCAGAAATGGTTCGAAAAGTAAAGAAGCGAATTGATCAAAACCAGCGTCGCAGTGGCCGAAAAATGGCTCGTAAGCTGAACATATCGCAATATTCCATTCGGCAAAAAATAAAAAATGAGCTCGAGGTTAAGTCATTGAAATTCCAAAAAGTGCAAGAACTTACACTGCAACAGAAAGAAAATTGACTCAAAAGAGCTAAAGAGTTGCTTCGCTTGGCCGAAAGTGGTGAACTGCCGAATATAGGTTTCTCCGATGAGAAAACATTAGTTGTACAGCAGTTTGTAAACAACAAAAAAATGACAAAGAGGTCAGCTGAAAATGTGCACCTTCGATTGGCCACCAGAACTCAAGCGCCGGCCATGGTGAAGGTGTGGGCCGCCATAACAGCCGATGGTCGCTCTCCGCTCGTATTAGTGGACCGTGGCATCAGAATAAATGCCGAATATTATTGCGAAAATATTCTGGAGGGTGTATTAAAGCCTTGGACACGCAAACATTTTGGGCGCAGACCTTTGACATTCAAACAGAACTCAGCACCATCGCACTCAGAACGCGCTACCCAAGAATGGGATTCCTCGCTTCATTTCCAGCGCACAATGGCCACCAAAATCTCCGAATACCAAACAGTTGGACTATTGTGTTGGCAATGAAAAATAGAAAAGGTTGGCAATGAAAAATACCAAAGTGTCGATCACCTCAAGCAAGCGCTCCGCCGGGAATGAGCCAAAATACCGTAGAGCAACATTCGGGCAGCATGTGACGGTTTCATTGGCCGTTGAAGGACATATTTCGTGCCAAAGGTGACGAAATATGGCCTTCAACGGATATTGGCCATTTGGTGCACAATTAACCCGAAATCGGTTGAAATCTGATCCGATTATCACCAATTTCAATAGGGTTCATCCTTAGGCTAAACAAACACTGTTTGGAAATTTGTTTGCATTTTGTTCACAAAAATACATGAAAAGAAAGTGTTTCTATGAAGATCCTCAAAAATAACTATGGGTCTATTTCGCTTCCTTCTCCATGTTACAAACAAATGCACCAAGACATAATACCCTTACCACTATGTCTTGTAGGGTATATAAATTTGTTTAATTATTTCAGGGGATTACCCCGATCCGTTTTTGTTGTAAATCCCCTTTATAGCCTGCCACTTTTTATCCACCTATACCGACTTCAATACTCTTGACTTTAATATCCACAAATCCTTATCCAATTAAGAAAAAAAAAAACACACCACCCATATAAAATGTATGGATTAACGTACATACATAAAGCCGCCTGACAACATGTATCATAAAAAACAAAATCTGAATATTCAATTTCCTATAATGTGTTCGACTATAATAGCTTTATCATGTCGAATAAGAGAACATCATAAATCAATTTCTTCCTACTCAACGTCTATCTGCTTTTCTTTGTTTTGTTTGGTTGCAGGTTGAATATGCCACCACAGAATCGGTTGTAACAGTAGACTGGGAAAATGGTTTCGCTGAAGTGTCGGCGGCAAGAAATGAAAATATCACTCAAGTAAGTAGAGCTCATGACACAAACGAATATAACAACAACACCAACACCAATGACATTAAACTGACAACATAATAACGATTACTGTTATTTAATAAAATATGTAAACAAACACATGTCTAACTGTTGGTTTCTCTTCTTTTCAATATTGTCTCTCTCTCTCTTTTTTTTTATTCTCCCAACACCGTTCATCCAATTGTCCATGTGTGTGCGTGTGGCTGTGCTTTGGTTTGCAAAACAAAGGTCTTCAAAGAGCTATTATCACAGGCGAAAATCACGTACAATTTAAGTCCAGCATTACGTCGACGCCGCCAATCGCTACCACAACAAGTGGGCAATAATGGCCCCGGTACACCGACACACCACAACCATCCATCGTCACATCATCAGTCAGCGCACTCATCTGCCTCGTCGTCATCCGCCTATGGTGGTGCAGCCGCAGCCCATGCCCCAACAGCGGCCCAGTTGCAGCATTTGCAGCGAATACAGGAACGCAGTTTGGGTAGCAAACGTAATTCCTGTGCAATTTCCTAAAAATGTCAACAGCAGCAGCAACAACAACAACAGTAATAATAATAGTAACAGTAGCAACAACAACAACTGCTGCAGCTGCAGCTGCCAACCAGCATTAGCAACAGCAATCAAAATAAACTAACCCAACAGCAGCAGCAGCAGAAACAACAACAGAATCTGCTAAAGTGTTTACAAAACGGATACAAAAATCCTTTAGAAGAGACATACAAACATATATCCATCCATACACAAACATATATAGCTACATGCATGGATATACTACATGCATATACTTTTATACAGTTTTAAGTACATTTATCAAATGAACAGTAGTTGTGGTACAGTCAACGAAATTTCAATAGGGACACGCAATTCTTTCAAAAGGAGATTTTCTTTTAGAATACACCAAAAAACAAAATTTTTTTTTTTTAGAAGGCCACATAAAAAGTTGTCCTTAAACCCCCGGGCCTATAACTGTAGGAATATATCATTTGTTAAGGCCGAGAGGAGTTTAATTGAAATAAAGCTTGCCTGGATGGTGTGTACGATTAAAAAACAAGTACAAAGGCTGTAAGTTCGGCCGTGCCGAACTTTGAATACCCTCCACCATTTGGAACAAATTTAGCAATTTTGAAAAAAAATAAAATCCCTTAAAAATTCTGTTAAAATCTTAAAAATACCAAATGTAGCCTTCATATTAGGGCCTAAACAACGACGTGGACCTGCATAAGCAACTTTGTCATAAGCCATTACAATATTCAAATGCGAAACTTGAAGAAAAAAAACGGTGAAAAATGTAACTAAAATCATCAATATGGGGAGGTACTATTATATGAGGGCTATACCAAAATGTGGACCTGCACAGACAAATTTCTGCCTTGGGCTGCAGTATCCATTACGAACTTCAAATACTAAATTTGAAACAATTCCGGTGAATAATGTCGATGAAATCATCAAAATACCGAATATCGGGAGGTACCGTTAGATGGGGGCTATACTAAATACATGGCCCATTTTCAATACCAAAAGTCCAGCAGATAATAATCATTTGAGTAAAATTTTATCAATCTACTTCATTTCGTTCGGAAGCTAGAGTGATTTCCACAGACGGATAGACGGACAGGCGGAAGTCGCTAAATCGGCATATAATTTTATGCTGATCGAGAATATATATACTTTGTGGGGTCTAAAATGTATATTTCGAGGCAATTTAATACCTCGTCATTTAAAGGCAATCAGACTCATACATCATATTTTATAATTGTTTTAATTATTCCATATTTCGAGCCTTTGTGGGGAAATACCGATATTGTCTATTTTAGCACCTGACCTAGCACTGCTCCAAATATTAGAATTTGCAAAGTTGGAGCAAATTCGGAGTATCCTGTCCCTTTCTGTGTGGTAAAATATTGTTATTATTTTTTTAAATTTCGACCTATTGTGGGAGGTACCAGAAGGAGTGGACCGATATTGCCCATTTCGGAACTCGATCTAAGTTTGACGATAATATTACGATGTACCAAATCGAATACTCCATCGAGAGTTATCGCGCGCACCAGCCGGACAGAAAAAAAAGGCACCTTTAGATCGACTCCAAATATCCTGAAATGGATTTGGCCTAAAGACGTTATTTCGATGAGACACTTTTTGGCCGTATCAAATGATATATACCCTCTGTAGCCGTATGGTTGAGGTATAAAAATCTTATATTTTTGAAGACCACATAAAAAGGTCTCTCATATCCTCAGCCTTCTGGCAACAGGAATATTTCATTTGATAAGGTCATGATGTGTCTGATTGAAATAACGTTTATTTTTTAATAGATTTGGTGAACAATAACCGTGAAATCAGCTGAAGATATTTCTGGAAGCTATATGCAAATCTAAATCGGTCTCGATAACATTTGCAGAGATATTTCTGAGCTGTATCTGTACTCAATGTCATCGTTTTGGATGTGTGTATTGCGAATGTGATGGACTTAAACACCAAATCGTATGAAACATATATATGGGAGCTGTAACCATATCTTAACCGATTTTGGAGGACATGCTACCGAAATTAAAAGTTCTTGCTTCTAGACTACATTCGGTCGTATGTGCCAAAATCCATTCCATTTGGGATAATATTAACCATTTGGTGTACAAAAATCCTAAATCGGATAAAGATATGTATATTAACTATATCCAAATCTGAAAGTATTTTTGAGCTATATGATTCTACCAAATATCGTGGTTTTAGAGTTTATTGCGAATGTGAGGGATATTGCGAACGTGAGGGACTTAAACACCAATTCTGATGAAACGTGTGTTTGAATATTTCGCTACCGATTTTCACCATATTTGACATACTTACTTCTAGGCTGACTTCGGTCGAATATGCCAAAATCCAATAAATTTTAGCTGACATTACACATTTGGTGCAGAATATTATTGAAATCGGGTAAAGATATATAGAGGTATTTCTGAGCTGTATCTGATATCAGGTAAAAATATCATTGTTGTGGTGTGCGTATAACTTGATAACTTAACGAATTCAATATTTAAGGCATATGTCCGCACCGAACCATAAACCATCTCACCTTGAGAATGGAGAGGCATATCAACAATAACCTTTGGGTTTTCTAGCCCCATATGTTACAATTTTGTTGGTTGATGTAGCCTTCGAGGTGGAAATGGACCTCATCGGTCGAGATGATTTTATCCGATGAAATTTCGGATAATTTTCATCCATTTGGTATTGAAAGTGTAATATATTGATCCTCGTTTAGATATAGCAACACACAGCGACACCCCCTGATTTTCGGAATTTTGAAGGGATTTGCCTCAAATTCCAACCAAATAAGCTAATTTGATAATTTGGGTACATCGTAGATAGATTATCTCCTCTCAAAATTTAATAAAGTTTTGGAAAATTGTTATCCATTTCAAGGACCCTACCCACAAAGACACCATGTTGTTGATGGTCAGCTGGTTTGGGTTTTTGTAGGCCCAATAAAATATATATTTATGATCAACGTAAAATTTTATGCCGATTTATCCAACATTTAGGGCCGGAAATTACTCTGGGTTGTTATATGGAGGGACATCGGTAATTCTACTTAAAATATCACGCTAATCAAAAATATACATGATTTATGGGGTCTTCAATGAATATTGTGAAAGAAAAGCATGCGAAAAAAAAGTGTGGTTTTCAAAATTTTAATTTTTTTTAAATAAAATTGAAAAATTTGTCATATGTCTCCCGAACCGGTCATAGGCCCACAATCACTTTTAAGGTCAATTCTATAACCCATACTAAAATTTTTTTTCTTTTTAATTAAAGACTGTATTTTAAAATTTATTTATAAAGGTGGTTTAACGTTTTGAGAATGCCCAATTCTGTAGCTTTTTTAAAACTTGACTCATTGTGTATTTTTCAAAAACTTCATTTGTTTGTTTGGTTATTGTTTCAATAACAAATAAAATTTTGACAACTTTTCAATCGAAAAAGGTTACAGTTGATGGATTTTTCATGACAACTGATTGGAGTTGAGTTAAAATAAAATATTATTGTATTGTGTCCCCATTTAAATTTCGTTCACTGTACCTAAAATTTATTACCCTGAAATCGATGTTAGCATGTATGTGTATGTGTATCATAGAAAATGAATCAAGTATTGTGTGGTGTAGTGGTACTTCAAACAATGTTGTCTCTCTGTCTGTCTTTCACTCTGTCAATTTCTGTTCTATGTTCTATGATATCGTTGTCCTTGATTATAATCATGCAAACGATGATGATGATGATGTTAAGAACGAGGATGATGATACTTCCAAAATAGTTTTATTAACAAATTTCAAATACATTACAGAGGAAAATAGATTCCTGTGGTTTACAATGGAACACAACAATTTTAAAGTGAAACCAAAAAGAGAATAAAGTAAATTAAAATAAACTGCAATTGAATGAAGTTCAACATACTAAAATTAATTGAAAGTTTTGATTATTAAAATATTTATTTTTTTTATTAAAAATCTCAATAAATATTTTTAAAAAAGATTTGCTATAAAAATCAATTTTTAATTTAATTTAAATTCTTTTAATTTTAATAAATTTATTAAAAGTGTATTGAAATGCCACGAAAAGTCTTTATTCTCAATTTAAATAAAAAAAAACTTGGCCGACGACTTCGCCAATAGTGTGATTTTACATCTTAAATAATTCTAAATAAACGAATCTATAAGGGTTAGAGGAATGAAAGATCAGACTACAAATGCTAAAAATGCAGGTTTTTTATATTGACAAACTCTGGCCAGATATTAGCCATCATTTCCACAATAAACCTTAAATCGGATTAAGGATATACAGGGTGAGATAAAAACAAAATCCAACAACGTCAAAAGTAATAATTTTTACCTTTTGTCAAATTTTATTTAATGAAAGCAAAAAATGTCGGAAATAGCATACAATTTTAGAATAAGTTCAGATTTGTTAGAATTGATCACCTTTGACACGAATTATGGCCTTCAAACCGGCACACGCTGCCTGAATGTTCCTCTGCGGTATTTTGGCTCATTCCCGCCGAAGGGCTTGCTTGAGGTGATCGACACTTTGGTATTTTTTAGTGCCAACCTTGCTTTTCAAAATACTACAGACATAATAGTCCAACAGGTTGGTATCCGGAGATTTTGGTGGCCATTGTGCGCTGGAAATGAAGCGAGGAATCTCATTTTGTAACCATTCATGGGTGGCGCGTGGTGAGTGCGATGGTGCTGAGTCCTGTTGGAATGTCCAAGGTCTCCGGCCAAAATGTTTGCGTGTCCAAGGCTTTAATACACCCTCCAGAATATTTTCGCGATTATATTCGGCATTTATTCTGATGCCACGGTCGATTAATACGAGCGGAGAGCGACCATCGGCAGTTATGGTGGCCCACACCATCACCATGGTCGGCGCTTGAGTTCTGGTGGCCAACCGAAGGTGCAAATTTTCAGCTGACTTATTTGACAAGTAAACACGATCACTTTGTTTGTTTACAAACTACTGCTCAACAAATGTTTTCTCTTTGGAGAAAACCAAATTCTGCAGTTCACCACTTTCGGTCAAGCGAAGCAACTCTTTAGATCTTTTGAGTCTATTTTGTTTTTGTTGCGATATAAGTTCTTGCACTTTTTGGAATTTCAATGGCTTTACCCCGAGCTCATTTTTCAATATTTGCCGAATGGAATATTGCGATATGTTCCAAATATAAAGAAATCACACTATTACGCTTACATTCCATCACGAATAACTTTTTTCCTGGAAAATTCTCACCAAAATGCTTTTGTACGCTTGTAAACAATATAATGAGCTGTCACTGGAATAATTTTAACAGCTGGCGAAGAGTGGCTTAGAAATGACAGCAGTCTGAAGTTGGTTGCAGTATTTTCATCTCACACTGTATATGGGAGCTATATTCAAATCTGATCCGATTGCGATAAAACTTAATAGAGGTATTTCTGGGCTGTATCTGATATCTGGTAGCATATATTATTGCTGTGGAGTGGATATTACAAATGTGAGAGACTTAAACCCCCAAATCGAATAAAACATATGTATATTGGAGCTATATCTGAGCCGATTTGCACCAAGTTTGAATGTTGAATTCATTCTTGTTTCCAAGATGAATTCAATCGGAAATGCAAAAATTCAGCCAATTTAGGCTGATATTAGCCATTTGATGCACAATAAACCTGATATTGGATGAAGTGCTATATCCAAATCTGATCCGATCTCGATCCATATCTGGTACCATAGATTATTGATGTAGAGTGCATGTTACGCATGTGAGGGACTTCAAACTCCAAATCAGATGAAACATACATATGGTAGCTATAGCTATATCTGAACCAATTTTCCGATTTGATGTACATGTTTCTCGACTGAATTTGATCGTATGGGCCAAAATTCAGGTCATTTGGACTGATTTTGGCCATTTGGTGCATAATTACCCCGAAATCGGTTGAAGATATATATAGGAGCTATATCTGAATTTGATTCGATAATCACCAATTTTAAAAGGTTTCGTCCTTGGGCCAAACAAACATTGTTGGGATGGTTGGAAATTTGATTTCAATCGGATAATAAATGCGACCTGCATTTTGTTTACAAGAATGGACAGACGGAAGGACTGATATGCATAAATTGACTCAGAAAGTCATTTTTTAGAGATCCTCAAAGGTGACTATGTGTCCATCTCGCTTCCTTCTCTATTTGGTGTAGGGTATGAAATATTAGGATTTCCGAAAATTGAGCGGAATCGGTTTCTACTTTACGAGCGTTTTGTTATTCAAAATTTCCACCCCTTTATGGGTGAGGTAACAGGAGGAGGAGGCCGATTTATCCCATCTTCACACCAGATCTCGTGTTAATAAAAAATTTGGATATGTGAAATCTAAAGAGAATCGGTTGTTTTTTAAGAGCTTGAAAATGTTGACCCTTTATGGGGGAGGAATCAAAAGGGATGAACCGATATATCCTATATTCATACAAGATCTTCTATTGGTGGTAATATTGGGATGTGACGAATTTGAAAGGAATCGAGAGATTATTTCGCGTTTTATGAGCTTCTTGTTTATTCAAAATTGTTGACCCGTTGTGGGGGTCAACTAGAAGTTGTGGTCCGATATATTCCATCTTCATGCAAGATCTTCTATTGGTAAAAATGTCGGGATGTGCTAAATTGTAAGGCAATGGGTCTTTTATTTCATATTTTATAATAGTTTTAATTATTCAGAATGTTGACCAATTGTGTGGGACGGGTACTTGATACTGGGGCACTTGATGGTTTGGCCAATATAACTCAATTTCGCACCTGACCCAGGACTGATAAAAACATTAGGATTTTCAAAAATTCCCACAGAATTGACATTTTACAGACAACCTAAGTCCAAAAATTATTATTCCAACCAAGTGGGTGGTAATTCATAATTCTTTATTTTGTAAGGACATGCCAAAGGAGCATTTCAATACACTTTAATTGTTACCATAAAAACTAATCCATATATCAAGCACACATTTAACAACCATTTCCGAGTCCTTATAACAACATCCATATTTAAAATACGGGTTTCAATAATACAGAGAATAATAAAAATATATAAAATATCTTAAACAAATACAATTTAATAACGAAATCAATCACTTTGTTGATAGCAACAAAACAAGGTTTCTTATTAACAGGATACTTAACGAAAATTAAGCTACAGCCAGCCAGTCAGTCAGTTAGCCCGCAAAATAACCATTCATTTCATTTTCATTTCAAACCAAGGGCAAATTTTGAAAAAAAAAACGACAACGGGTATATGATCTTTTTTTAAAACAACCAAAAAAAATGGAACAAAATTTGGAATAGGGATATAAAATATTTAACAAACTGAATTATTCAACACACACACACACTATTATACTGTGGTACTCTTAATAATAATATTTAGCTATAAAACTATAAATAACAATTAACGTTTTTTTATTTGTATTTAATATTATTAAAAGAAAGAAAAAACAACATACATATATTAACTACCAGGAAATGTAACACCAAAATCTAAAATGATAAAAACATGGAATTAAAAATTATGAAAACAGTGAACTGAAGTACATACATATGAAAACAAAAACTAAAAACAAAAACTAAAAAAAAAAAACAAAATAAATATTCGAAAAAAAAAAATAAATAATAAAAATTAAAATATTAATTAAAAACAAACATGACAAAATCAATGTTAGTTAAGTGTTTGATGTTAGAGAGTAATTAAGTGATTTTAATTTGGAATGGGCGTATGGTTGCAATATCGGTGATTAATTAAATTACATTTACATATTATTAAAAAAAATATCATATATATTTTTGTATTATTATAAAATATGCATTTTAATAAGTTTTTATTAAAAAATACTATTACTATAATTTTTATGGATTTACAAAGCTAAATGTAGGTTATTAGAGACAGAACTGAAATTAGGAATTCTACCCATAACTTACTTTCGTGGGAAATGATCCTGGCTCCCTTATATAGTGCAGCTCGGTTAATCTACAGGGTGAGATAGAAAAACTGCAATAAAGTCAAACGCCATATTTATACATTTTTTTTAAAATTTTATTGAATGAAAACAAAAAATGTCGGAAATAGCATCAAATTTTAGAATAACTTTAGATTTGTTCGAATTGGTCATCTTTGGCACAAATTATGGCCTTCAAACGGCTAATGAAACCGTCACACGCTGCTCGAAAGTTGCTCTGCGGTATTTTGGCCCATTCCCGGTGAAGTGCTTGCTTGAGGTGATCGACACTTTGGTAAGTAAACACGATCATTTTGTTTGTTTACAAACTGCTGGACAACGAATGTTTCCTCGTCAGAGAAAACCAATTTCGGCAGTTCACCACTTTCGGCCAAGCGAAGCAACTCTTTAGCTCTTTTGAGTCTATTTTTTTTCGGTTGCGATATAAGTTCTTGTATTTTTGGAATTTCTATGGCTTTACCCCGAGCTAATCTTTCAATATTTGCCGAATGGAATATATTGCGATATGTTCAGCTCACGAGCTATTTTTCGGCCAATGCGACGCGGGTTCAAGTCGTTTCTTTATTTTTCGAAACATTTCTGCTGATGTTGCTGTTTTCTCCCGTCCACATTTTTGACGTCGGGCTACGCTACCAGTATCACAGTAACGAGCGATGTTACGAGACACAAAAGATTTATTCGCATTTAAATGCTGGAGTGGTCTGGCGATGCCTGGTTTTCCAGGCAAATATAAAGAAATCACACTATCACGCTTGAATACCATCACGAATAACTTTTTTTCTGGAAAATTCTCACCAAAATGCTGTTGTACGCTGTAAACAATATAATGAGCTGTCACTGGAATAATTTTAACAGCTGTCGGACGAGTGGCTTAGAAATAACAGCAGTCCGAAGTTTGTTGCAGTTTTTTTCATCTCACCCTGTGCAATACTGGTTGGCACTCTCAAATTCTATTTCTTTTAAAATTCATTACTCTCTTTCTCTTTGTTATGGGATTGCTGCTATTCTTGCTCTATTCAAATGTATGCTAATGACAATGGTATTGCTAACCAATAACGGCTTTTCTACAATTAGCATAACAAGAGAAATATTGTAAAGAAGGGGGAAGAGTAACAAGGAACAGTACTTATGTGGGGTATGTTCAGTGAAGTCTACAGTGATGGTGCTGTAGCGTTTCTCATATAAACAAAAGGAATTTTGCAAACGCCAATTTCCAGTGATAAAACCAGCATTCTGCATCTTAACCAGCTTCAGGTTCACCTTCAACTCCATTACAGGAGGTGGAATTCTCATTGAAAACTTTAACTGGGGAAATTAAGAAATCTACCGATTCCTCATTTTCACAGGCAATTACCCAATCCGAACATTTAGCCTCATCCGAAAAGTAGATATACCGGATCTTCCCGTCGATCAGTGACCAATAATCTTCGCTGATGTGCCCATTTGGGTCAGCTTGATTACTACTCTAAGGACATTCAGTACCATCCGAGCAGATTGATGCTCTTCCTGCGAAGCGTTCCCGAAAGGAATAGCTCTTGCCTCACCCATTAGTGCGCCTTCCACTACTCTACTTTGCCACCACAGACGCATACGAGGCGGACTGGGTCTTTACCATTTTCTTCGCCTTAGGTTGCTGCTCCTCAGTTGACTGTATCCTCTTCACAGCCGCTGGCTGAGAGGGGGCTTGGTCGCCTTCGGTACTGCTTCCTGCAGCGATATTGGCAACTTAGCCGACAAAATACACTTTGTTTTACCTGTAGAAGAAATTCTTTTGACAGCTTTGGCCTAAATCGAAATTTTATGTTACTTTCAGACATCAACTCGAAACCAGAAAGGAAAAGTCAAAAGTCAGGCGCGGCCGTCTATATGATACCCTCCACCACTATGCATATTCCGTAGAACTCCCACAACAAAATAAATTATTTGAAGTAAATGATACCTCCAATCAACCTTTGGCTTTAGAGCAGTTACAATTTGGTTCCCGGGAATGAATATATATGAGAGGCATATCCAATTCTGAATCGATTTTCTTTCATACCAAATAACATTGCTATAGAGTGCACGATATCACTTCCAGGAGGATTATATTAAAAATATTAAAAAATATGAATCGGAGACGTGTTCCACCAAATGGAAACATACATCCCGAAATTCACTTAATTTGGACTGATATTAGCCAATTAATGGCTAATAAATAAACCTGAAATCGGATTAAGGATGTATGGAAGCTATATCCAAATCAAATATCATTGCTGTCGAATACATATTACGAGTGTGAAGGACTTAAACGCCAAATCGGATAAAACATATATATGGGAGCTATAGTTATATCTGAACCGATTTTCAACAAATTTGACGTACTTGCTTCTAGACTGAATTAGGTCGAAGGTGCCAAAATTCAGGTCATTTGGACTAATATTGGCCATTTGGTGCACAATTAACCCGAAATCGGTTGAAGATATATATGGAAGCTATATCTAAATCTTCTCCAATTATCACCAATTTCAATAGGGTTCGTCCTTGGGCCAAACAAATATTGTTGGGAAAATTTCATCTCATTCGGATAATAAATGCGACCTGCATTTTGTTCACGGATAGACGGACGGACGGACACGCACGCATAAATCGACTCACAAAGTGATTCCATGAAAATCCTCAAAAGTAACTATGGATCTATCTCGCTTCCTTCTCCATGTTACAAACAAATGCACATATTATGTCCTACCTTTACCACTATGTGGTGTAGAGTATAAAAAGGCCGAGAAAAAATTGATTAACAAATTAGGAAATATTTTCGGATTTTTTTTATACCCTCCACCATAGTATGGTGGGTATATTAAGTTTGTCATTCCGTTTGTAACACCTCGAAATATCATTTTAGACCCCACAAAGCATATATATTCTTGATCAGCATAAAATTCTATGTCGATTTAGCGATGTCCATCCGTCTGTGGAAATCACTCTAGCTTCCGAAAGAATTGAAGTAGACTGATAAAATTTTATTCAAATGTATATTATGTTTGCAGGACTTTTGGTAAAAATGGGCCAACTAGGTCCACGTCTTCGTATAGCCCCCATATAACGGTACCCCCCGATATTCGGTATTTTGATGATTTTAGAGATATTATTCACCGGAATTGATTCACATTGGATACTACAGCCTATGACAGAAAATTGTCTGTGTAGGTCCACATCTTCGTATAGCCCCCATATAACGGTACCTCCCGATATTCAGTACTTTGTTGATTTTAGCGACATTATTAACCGGACTTCTTTCAAATTTTGTATTTGAAGTTCAAAATGGATGCTACAGTCTAAGAATAATTTTGTAGAATATTTTGACTTGCTACGATCCCGTTTAAAGGGAGTTTTAACCATATTTTCAAAAGAGGACAAAAAAGACCCCTTTTTTGACTCGTTTGAGGGTTAGCATTTTCAACAAAAATAATCTTTGTGTTTTTATCTGTATATTGCCGAGGGACTATATGCTTAAAGTAACCGGATTTAATCCGAATCCGGTATCTTAATCCGAAAATTTCAAAAAAAATGTGGAAGAGGGAGGAACTTGCCCTCTAATATTAAAGTTACTTTGCGATGTAAAGTTTCAAACCACCGACACAGGATATTTAGCCGTGCTTTTATAATCTGCAGGATTTTCCCTGGATTTTCTACACTTTTTAAACTTTTTACAGTGGCATTTCCTATTGAAAAATGTTTTTTTTTCAAGACTCGTGAAGCTCTGTTCATATTAGTCAATATATATTTCACTGGTATTCCCTAAATTTTGTTATGAAAAAAAGAATTCAAAAAAGAAAATTTTTATTTGAACAAATTAAAATTATGCTTTGTAAATCTATAAAAAGCACAAATGTTTAAAATTAAAATATATTATTGAAAATGAAAAAAATTTAATTATTTATAACTGCGTAAAAAACTCCCTGATAACCTGAGTATTTTTTATATCCATGCAATTTTTGTACCTTGAAATAAAAGTGTTAAGTATAAAAATATTATTTCCAAAATAAAACATAAATATTACTACATTAAAATTTTAATTAAAAAGGCATTATTTAACAAAAAGAAAACTAAAACGGTTATTTAATAAGTTAACTTTTTATTACTGTAGAATATTTCTATTGAAAACATAAAACAAGAGAATGAAATTGACACATCACAAAAAAATAAAAACCAAAAAATATATATCATCAATTAAGAAAAATACAAAAAAAATTGTTAGATTACAAACATAACATAAATGTATATTTCTTACTACAGAAAGAAAAACAAAAAAAAATAATTGTACAATTTATTTAAATTATATAAAATATATTTGTGTATTAGTGAAACTATAAATGAATCCGCATAAATACCAATAACAAATAATAAAAATTTTAAATTTTTTTGAATTACAAACAACAAATCAATTATCAAATAAAAACTCAAAAAAAAAAGACAATTGTATCAAAATCTCTACAAAGTAATTTATTTAAAATCAACAGCAACAGCAACAACAATATACAAAATAATAATTGTTTAGCTTTTACGCCGTTACGTATATGAATACAACAAACAATAGCTATACATATTATATCGACTTATAAATTAAAAAATAACAAGAGATTATATTAATAAAAACTGCTATTCTATAAAGTAAACAAAATATGAAAATATCGTTGTTTTTATGGGTAGGGGAACGTAGACTAAAATTTTCAAAGCTCAAAATAGGTAAATAATTTTTTTTAACATAAAATTCATTTCGAATTTTAAAATAAAAATGCAAAAATAATTACAAACCAGTAAGGAATGGTCAATGGCCGGGTGGGACCGACTATATGATACCCTTTATTACCGATTTCAATTGTGTTCGTCCTTGAGTCTATAATTATGATAAATTTCATTTCAACCTGGCATGCATAAAACGATTGAAAATATGGTTCTATGGAGATCATACTCTTTTCCTTCTTTGTGTTACTAAAAATGCACAAAGACATAATACACTATCGGCAGCACCCATATAACACCACCGCCTGATTTTGGGTCTTTTTTTCCAATAGTTTGCACTGGGCTTTCCACTTCAGACTGAACGCGGGCTTCGGTGTGGCACCCCTACTGAAAGACGTAAAGATCATTAACTCTCAGGACGTGGAGGCGGACAACCTTCTTGTCATGATTATTATTGACATTACCACTCGCAAAACGTCGGCTGCCCCGACTACCGAAATCTCCTAAAAAGAGGCGAGACTGCAAATCCGAAATAGGAAGAGGTGATGAAAGTATTCGATAAGCACAATCGTGGCAAGCAGACAACTGGTTGGCAATAAGTGAAAGCGCTTCCACAGAGCGAGGGCAATTTATAAAGTTCCTTGTTGACAAACTTCATGCTGACTAAATCAGAACTGAGGGGGAGGGCTGTACTTTGGGCTGTAGTGACTTCGGTTCCGCATACTGCATGGACAAGACGAGTAGTAAACCTACTCGTCTATTATGATAAAACTTTCTCGTCTTCTATAGGTATTCTATGAGAAGACCGTCGAGTCTTCTAATGGGAGATTCTTCTGATCGTATATAAGCAAACCTTCTTATTGTCTGTGTGAAAATCTTCGTGACTTCTATGAAAAGACTTTGTTCACCTTTTTATACCCTCAGCCATATGGCTGCAGAGGGTATACAGGGTGAGATAAAAAAGTGCAACCAACATCAGACTGCTGTCATTTCTAAGCCACTCGTCCGACAGCTGTTAAAATTATTCCAGTGACAGCTCATTATATTGTTTACAAGCGTTCAAAATCATTTTGGTGAGAATTTTCCAGAAAAATAGTTATTCGTGATGGAATCCAAGCGTGATAGTGTGATTTGTTTATATTTGGCTGGGAAACCACAAGTGGCTATCGTTAGAGCAGGCCAGCATTTATATGTGAATAAATCTTTTGTGTCTCGTACCATCACTGGTAGCGTAGACCGACGTCAAGGAAGGGGACAGAAGAAAGCAGCAACATCAGTAGAAATGGTTTGAAAAGTAAAAAAGCGACTTGATCGAAATCCGAGTCGTTGTGGCCGAAAAATTGCTCGTGAGCTGAACATATCGCAATATTCGATTCGACAAATACTGCAAAATGAGCTCGTGGTAAAGCCATTGAAATTCCAAAAAGTGCAAGAACTTACACCGCAACAGAAAGAAAATAGACTCAAAAGAGCTAAAGAGTTGCTTCGCTTGACCGAAAGTGGTGAAAACAATGAGAAAACATTCATTGTCCAGCAGTTTGTAAACAAACAAAATGATCGTGTTTACTTGCCAAAGAGATCAGCTGAAAATGTGCACCTTCAGTTGGCCACCAGAACTCAAGCGCCAGTCATGACGATGGTGTGGGCAGCCATAACAGGCGATGGTCACTCTCCGCTCGTATTAATAGACCGTGGCATTAGCACAAATACCGAATATTATCGCGAAAATATTCTGCAGGTGTATTAAAGCCTTGGGCACGCAAACATTTTGGCCGCAGACCTTGGACATTCCAACAGGACTCAACACCATCGTACTCAGTCAATTCACAATTCACTCAGTGGCCCCCAAAATCTCCGGATACCAATCCGTTGGACTATTGTGTCTGGAGTATTTTGGAAAACAAGCAAGCGCTTCGCGGGGAATGGGCCGAAATACCGCAGAGCAACATTCGGGCAGCGTGTGACGGTTTCATTGGCCGTTTGAAGGCCATAATTCGTGCCAAAAGTTTACCAATTCGAACAAATCTAAACTTATCCTAAAATTTGATGCTATTTCCGACATTTTTTGCTTTCATTCAATAACATTTAAAAATAAATGTAAAAATGATGACGTTTGACTTTGTTGCAGTTTTTTTATCTCACCCTGTCAGCTATATCCGAATCTGAACCGATCTCAATAAAATTTGGCAGAGGTATTTATATATCTGGTATCAAATATCATTGTTACCATATAGAGAATGTTAGGGACCTAAACACCAAATCGGATGAAACATATATATGGGAGCTATTGCTATATCTGAACCGAATTCTGAATTCTGTTAGATGTGCCAAAATAATGTGTGGTATATCTAAACTTGAACTGATTATCACCAATTTCAATAATTTTCATCCTTGGTCCAACAAATGATTTGGGGAAGATTTCATTTTAATCTGATATGGATAAATCGGCCCAGAATGTGATTCTATCAAAATGAACTGTGGGAGTATTTATTTTCCTTCTGTGTGTTACAGACAAATGTTCAAAGACATAATACCCTGCATCACAGCGTGGTGTCGGGTATAAAAATGGGTCACACAAGTCCAGCACCCATATAACAAACCGCCTGATTTAAGCTTTTTTGAGGTTTTTGGACATATTTTTCAATCGATTTCATTGCGTTTGTTTATGTTCCCAGTGGACGAAAAGGTATTTTGCAAGGACTCCATATAACGGTCCTCTTTCGATATTCAGCATTTTGATTATTTTAGCCACACTTTTCGAAGCTATGTTTAGAGTTCTCAATAGTTTCCACCTCAACTCAAATAAACTTACTTTTCTTATTACAAATAAGAAAGATGCACTTTCACTCTCGAGACGGAGGAAGAATTTGTGCCTATTGAGTACCCAGGATGTACACACGAATGCCTTTCGAAAAAATGCCGGAGGGCCAAACGGTAAAAAATGTAAATACAAAACGGACAAAACATTTCTGAATAGCAACCATTTAGGGGGAAAAGTCCTCATCGTCTCATATATAAAGACCTCCTGGTCTTCTATACAAAGACCAGAATAAGACCTCCTCGTCTTCTATTCGAAGACCTATTCGTCTTTTATTCGAAGACCTTCTGGCCTTCTATATCTCGTTGTCTTTTAAACGAAGACCTCCTGGTCCTCTATAAGAAGACTTTCGTGTCTTCTATACGAAGACCCCCTCCTCTATGAGAAATCCTCTTATTCTCCTGTGATAAGACCTTCGTGTCTTCTATGAGAAGATATTCTGTTATTCTATTCGAAGACCCCCTGGGTATATTCCGAAGACCTTCCGGTCTTCTATGCTAAGACCTTCGGGTCTCCTATGCTTAGACCTTCGGGTCTCTTATGAGAAGACCTTCGGGTCTCTTATGAGAAGACCTTCTGGTCTTCTATGAGAAGACCTTTTGGTCTTCTATGAGAAGACCTTCTGGTCTTCTATGAGAAGACCTTCTGGTCTTCTATACGAAGACCTCCTCAATTCTCCTATAAGAAAACACCCTGTCTTCTGTGAGAAGATCTTCTGCCCATCTATTCAAAGACCATACGAACCCTTCCTGGATTTTTTTACGAAGACCTTCCTGTCTTCTATGAGAAGACCTTCTGGTCTTCTATGAGAAAACCTCTGGTCTTCTATGAGAAGACCTTCTGGTCATCTTCTAAAGAGACAAATTTTTCAATTTTTTTAATTGTTTTTTTATCCGAGTGAATTTTTAAATTGTTTTTTATTCGAGAATTAGGCTCCTAATGCAGCATGGGCTAGTTTATATGCCAACCGTAATTGTTAGCTAATAATTATTGAGTGACAGAAAAGTCGGCAGACAATGGCTCGACCTTTAACCTACATGGACCCATGCCTTGATTGGTTGCTTATTATACCAAAAATTAAATCATATTCACCAACCATTTTTCGCATTAAACTTCGAAATCAGAGATTATATAGGAATACTTTTGCCGTAAAGGTTTTAAAAATTCCGAAATATTTAAAAATTAATTTTCATCTTACATATCTTCAAATTCCTTGAACCAACTGGTAATCCCTTTCTCCGCAGTATTATTCCCCGTTTTGGTTCACCCCTTCATTTTGAAATTAAAGAAACAACTTGCTTTTTTAATTTTTCTAACATATACAGCATTTGCTGTTGTTTTTTATTTGTGAAATTTCTATATAATTAGTATTTAAACGATGCATTTTGTTTTTCACATAGTTCATTGTCGTGTGTTTTTATTTTTTTGTTTTGTTTTTAATTTATAAATTTAGTGTATGGAGATAGCTTATAATCTAATTTGTATTTTTTTATTATTTATATTCTATTAGTTATAAATAATTGAATGTTTAAATATTTTTTGTTGTGACTACTTGCGTTGATTCGCCAACAGAATTGAAGAAGTTGTTATTAGTGTTCCAAACAAAAATCCATACTATATGGCAAATTTTGAAAGACGACCAACTTGAATTTGTTCTTTTGAATTAAAGACAAAGCATGATTGAAGAATTTAGTTGAATTGGGGGGAACCAATAATAAATCAAATCCTGAATTTTCAATTTTGATTCGGACTTCATTCGAAATGACCCCCAATAGGGGGTAATACAAAAAAAATTGAAGTAAAAATTCAAGTGTTGTTGTGTTAATGACTACATTATATAACTACATTGTATTAAAATTTATGGAAATTCAAAATGTATAGTAAATAAAATAAATATAAACATAGAAAAAAAACATACATTTTATGGATGTGGGTTAAGAAAGACGAAACATTTTCATGTTAAACATTCTTAAGCGAAAAGTAAAATATTATTTTTGTACAGTTAAACATTACACAAAGTTGAAGGGAAGAAGTGGCGTTTTAGTGTAAAACTTAACAAATAATAGTAAAACAAACACACACAAAAAAATAATAATTTTGTCAACATAAAACAACTATGGCAATTCATGTAAATAAATATAAAACGGTCAGAGGTAATTTACAAAAGAACAATACACTTGCATAAATTTTAAATGTATTTAATATCTAAATATTTTCACTTGTAATTGAAGTTTCAGTGGCTCGACAATGTTGTAACTCTGTTGTGCTGCCGGGCGACAACACAATTCTACATCTTAAATTAAAAGTATTTAATTTCTTTAATCAAAACGTTTCAGAGTATTTCTTTTATTGGCGAAATTCAATTAATTTTTTTTTCTGTTTCCAATTTTCATTTGGAATTTTCTGAAAATTCCATAGGAATTCATGTTGCAAAATTTGTGGAATTTTATTTGACAGATGGAATTGGAATTCCCATTTCTTTCCATTTTCCATTTTGCTTTGTGGCACACATTAACAAGTTAATAATTCTAAATATATTCTAAATTTACTTAAATATTTTTGTTGTACGACGACTCGTATGCTCTATGATGAGGAGACGGCCAAAACATCACTACTACTGCTGCGACTCTTGTTCGAGGATGAGGATGATTTGGAGGTCTTAATGCCGGTCAATGTCACCGAACCGGGTCCATTGAGGAAATGCATTTTTACATGTTTCTGCAGTTCGAGCTGGGTGTCGAAATACACTTGGCAGAGATCACAGGAGAAGCGGGATTTAACAACGGCATTGGCCACAACATTGTTGGGTTTACGGTTTTCCGTTGATGAGGCATCATCGTCATCATCAAACTCATCGCTGTCGTTGTCATCGTCATCCTCATCGTCGTCGTCATCATCATCTTCATCAACCTCGGAATAGTTTGCATTGGGCCGTGATTGTGGTTTTGGCTGTTGTGATGACAGTTGGGCGGCTGGGGGAGGGGCAGACTTTTGTCTTAGCGCTGCATGGTCGTCCTCATCCACTTCTTCATCGTCCACATCATCATCATCCTCATCATCATCATCGTCGTCTTCTTCATCATCATCCTCGTCATCATCATCTTCCTCGTCTTCGCCCAAATCGACTTCTTCATCTTCTTCGCCACCCACAGTCTGCTGGGCTCCCACAGCTAAATCATCAAATTCTCCTTCCAATATTTCTTCTTCCAACTCTTCTTCCTCTTCCTCTTCGTCGTCGTCATCATCATCTCCATAGCTCTGGTGTTGTTGATTTTGTCGTGTACTATTATTGTTTGACTCATGTTGCTGCTCACTGTCACCATCACCATCTTCATCGTTGTCGTATTGGTCCTTGGCACTGTCCCGAGAGTCATCCTCCATTTGAGCCATAGGTTTCTGTTGCAGACCAGGTAATTTAATTTTCTTAAATTCATGTATTTCTTGGGCGGATTCTTTATTCTGTTGTTCCTCGGAATTATCGTTGTTGTGTTGCTGTGGCTTCTGCTGTCCGGACTCATTATATTCTACTGGAACTATCACCTGTTCTTTCATGTGATTATGCAAATGATTGATAAGTTTCTCTTTGCGTGACACATAGGCACCACATAGATCACAACCCCATTGGAATGGTCCGAATGGTTTCATTACCCTCGCTTCTCCAACCTTGTGTTCAATCCATTCGGCTTTCGATTCAAATTTAACATTACATTTACGACACATATTCGGTGGATCACATTCGATTCTCGGTGGTTCGGGTAAGTTGCCAATTTCGTTTTTGTGCAGTTCGAAGAGATGGCGACGTAAATTATTATTGCTTATGAAGGTGGACGGACAGTATTGGCATTTAAGTTCTCGTTTGCGTTTCTGGGATCGGTTCAGGGCATGCGGCGCCGAAGAATTGATCGAATGACGGGGCACCAAACCCACCGCTTGTAATCCCAGTAGATGTGGATGGCTGTTCGATTTCAATTGGTTCTGTTGTTGGGATTTGCTGTGTGGCAGGCTGTTGTTGTTGTTGTTGTTGTGGACTTGATTCGCTGATAGATGATCGGCATCGTTCTGTGGGTGTGTGTTCGAAATGAAAACAGAGATGGAAGAGAGAGAGAGAAAAAGAAAACTAATATATGAAAACAAATCCTTTTTGAAATGGGTGCAACCCTTTTTGTGTTGCATCGAAGATTTCATAATTTTTGTGACTGGTGTGGAGGCAAAACACTTATCCAGAAAAGTATACTTTGTTTTGTTAGAAAATGTCCATTTGTTGATGCGCAGAATTTTGCTTGCATTGATTGTTTCGGAAGCACAATTTAGACGAATGAAAGATAACAAAAACAATGGTTAATCTTATCATTTACAAATTAATTTTGAAATTTTTGACATTATTTTTGAAAAATTTTAGGAGACGGGAAAAAGTTGGATTTAATTTTAACATTTAGATGGAGTTCTGAAAGTAAATATCTTAGCATGAAGGCAGTTTTTATTGAGAACTTCATTGCGCTGTTTTACTAGAAGCATTTAAACCCTGGAATCTTTTTAACTTCCTAAAGATTTTTCTTTTCGGCTCCTAAACTAATGATTATTCCACCATGTAATCGGGTGTTAATATAAAACCAGTAAGAAAAACTCAAAAGTCGGGCGGGGCTGACTATACAACACCCTACACCACTACGCATATTTAGTAGAGCTCCCGTATGAAAAAAGTTTATTTGAAGTTGGTGATATCACCTTTAGCTTTGGCTTTAAAGCAGTTACAGTTTAGTTTTAGAGGGAACTAATATCCAGGCATATCCAATTCTGAATCGATGTGTTCACTAAATTTGCCATTACTTGTCCAATAAACCAGAAATCGGATTAAGGATATATATGGGAGCTATATCCAAATCTTAACCAATCTCGATAAATTTGGCGATGAATTAGGTCGGATGTACCAAACCCAGGACTTTTGAACAGGTATTGGCCATTTGGTGCACAATTAACCCGAAATCGGTTGAAGATATATATGGGAGCTATATATTTAAATCTGAACCGATCTTGACAAAATCTGGCAGAGGTATTTCCAAGCTCTACAAGATATCTGGTACCAAACAACATTGTTTTCGAATGCATATTACGAATGTGAGAGACTTTAACACCAAATCGGATGAAATAAATATATGGGAACCAATTCCCTTCAAATTTGATGTACTTGCTTGTAGGCTGAATTCGGTCGGATGTACCAAAATTCAGGACTTTTGGACAGAAATTGGCCATTTGGTGAACAATTAACCCGAAATCAGTTGAATATATATATGTGGGAGCTATATCTAAATTTGTATCGATTCTCACCAATTTCAATAGGGTTCGTTCTTGGGCCAAACAAATATTATTAAACGTGACAAACTAAATCCAACTTTAACCAATAAAATTTGTGTGTTCTTTTTTTTTGAATTTCGCTTTATGCCAGCCTCAAAAAAGAGGCACGGCGGCAAATCGATAATTTTGAACAATTTTAATCCAAAACTGTTGCATTCCAAACATTTTTTTGCATTTAAAGGACATTTCTCTTACGCGTTGCACTTTCACTATGGTTTTCGTTTTTGTTTCAAAGCCTTCAAAGCCTCACTGCACAAGTCCAAAAGCTCACCTGTTTGTTATCACCTCTGAAATGCCATTTCCTATGTACTTTAAATGCTGTCATTTGTGTAAAGGTCTTTGAACACAAATCACACGCATACTCGCCATTATCGTTAACACGATCCATATAGAATTGATTGGGATCGGCTGGACCTGTATCGAACATGGCCGCAAGCGGATTATCTGTATAGAGTTCTTGTTCATGCATCTGAATGTGCTTGACAAAGAGTTCTTGATCGGTGAAACGGGCACCACAGATTGTACATGCAACCTCTGGTAGTTTGATTTTCATACTGCCAGCGGTGGCTTGTAAATTTGTGGAAATCGCATCAGTGTCGTGAGCATCACGGGAATGGTCATCATCGTCTTCGTCATCATCGCCAGTTTTGTGTTTGTATATGGCAGCAGCAGAAGATTGTGTTCCAGCGCCACCTGTTTCATTGTTGGCCGAAGTAATGGGCTTGCGATTACATGTCGGTATGTGATGATCCAACATTTGACTGTCGAAGAATACTTTTTTACACAAAACACATTCGGATGGTTCGGGAATTTGGGGATGTTTCTTGTAACGATGTACCTAAAAAAATACAGACAGCAATTAAATATCATATCCAAAACAAAAAAAAAAGAAACCAAGACACCTACCCAAAGACTTTTGCGTCCGCTATATACATTGCCACAATCCTTGCAGGAATAGTCATTGGAATCGAATTCATCGTGGGAATTAATGTGTATGGCCAATTTCTTATTAGTGTTGAAATTGGAGGGGCAATATTTACACTGATACCAATACAGGGGACCAGAACTTCCATCACCTCCACCGCCGCCCGCTCCTCCTGAAACACTAACAGGTGTAGATATACCCGACAAATCCGCGGCCGTAGCATCTGCACCACCACCACCACCAGTTCCACCAACCGATTCATCCATGTTATAATCATCACCATCATTTGACATTGTACGTTCCGCACCGCCCTGTTTCTTGTGAACATTGGCCAAATGATGTTGCAACTCAACATCGGTACGATATACAATTGAGCATATTTCACATTCATATTGTTTGATAATCATGTCGTCTTTCAACAAAGTATTGTGGATCTTAAACATGTGCACCTTGAGACCCTTTTCATAGGCAAATTCAGCATCGCACAGCTTACACTTGATAAACTGCACATTACGTATCTGATGATCATTTAACATATGATAACGATAGGATTTCTTTGAGGAGAAACGACGCTGACAAATGCGACAACGCATTCTACGGAATCGACGATCGGCCGCCTGTTCAAGGGATTTCTTTAAAATGGCCTGGGTTCCTCCTGATGATAATGTTGTGTGCATTAAACTATTACCACCACCCAATGATTTGGAGTTTGAGCTGAAGCTATTATTGGCTGCACTCTGATGCGAACGCATATGATTCGAGAGACCAATGTTATTGGCAAATACCGCATTGCAAATGGGGCATTCACGGGGACTGGCATTAGTTGGTGTTCCGCCATTTGAACCGGGGCCATCGAAACGCATTTTCTTTGAGGAATTTTCAAATTCGCCATCGTCATCAGCTGCAAAATGTAAGAAACAAAAAATATGTTTTAATATGAGATTTTTAATAATTGAAACTCAAACCTTATACCAAACAAAAATTGAAAATAAAAGAAAAAAATCAAGCCCACCCTTACCCAGTGTCCCACCATTTGTTATAGACATCAAATCCTTCATAACATAATCATAACGTCCGGTATATTGGCTATGGGAATTGCCTCCCGTTGATGATCCGCCATCGGTTGCAGCTTTGACAGCATCCGCATTGACAATATACTCAAATCCTGTGTGACGTGCCTTGTCCGCACCATGAGCACTAACCATATGTTCACGAAGATTCGATAATCTTGGATAACCTTGACCACATTTAACACACTTATATGTTTGTGGCAATTGATCAGGATGTTTGGATTCCATGTGCCGCAACACATTATTATAGTTATTGTATTGTTGACCACATATCGGACATGCCTGGGGCATACGTGAAAAATATTGAGCTCTCGGTTGGCTTGTATTTACAAGATTTACATTAAAACTGTTACGGGATTCATCGGTGGATGAGGCACCTGAAAGAAAATGGAATAAAATTAAAATTAGAATGAAGTTTAAGTGCAATGTAAATATCAAATGATCCGCACCTAAATGTGAACTATCAGACCTGTTGAAACATTACTAACATTGAACATTACTAGCATTGAATGTACCTTTAACGATTTTGATCAATTGCCAAATAAATCTATATTTAAACCAGTGAGGAAAATCGAAAGTCGGGCGGGCCGAATATATGATGCCCTACACCACTCCCGTAAGAAAAGAATTTATTTGAAGGAGATCATACCACCTTTCAACATTTGCTTTAGAGCAGTTATAGTTTGCTTTCAGAGGGAGCTAATATATGGGAGGCATATCCAGTTTTGAATCGATTTTCACTAAATTTGACGGAGACATTTTAATCTCTTATTCCAAACAACATTGGTATAGAGTGTATGATATCATTTCGAGAAAGATTTTATTAAAAAAAAAAAAAAAAAAAAAATATATATATATATATATATATATATATATATATATATATATATATATATATATTTATATATATATATATATATATATATATATATATATATATTTTTTTTTTTTTTTTTTTTTTAATAAAATCTATATATATATATATATCGGAGCACTCCATTTGGGCTGATATTAGCCATTATTTGCACAATTAACCTGAAATCGGATTAAGGATATATATGGTAGCTATATCCAAATCTTAGGCGATCTCGATAAAATTTGACAGAGGTATTTCCGAGCTCTATACGATATTTGGTACCAAAGATCATTGTAGTGGAATGCATATTACGCTTGTGAGGGACTTTAAACCCCAAATCGGATAAAACATATATATGGGAACTATAGCTATATCTGAACCGATTTACACCATATTTGAAGTACTTGCTTCTATACTGAATTCGGTGGGATGTACCAAAATGCAGGTCATTTGGACTTATATTGGCCGCTTGGTGCACAATTAACCTGAAATCGGATTAAGGATATATATGGTAGCTATATCCAAATCTTAGGCGATCTCGATAAAATTTGACAGAGGTATTTCCGAGCTCTATACGATATTTGGTACCAAAGATCATTGTAGTGGAATGCATATTACGCTTGTGAGGGACTTTAAACCCCAAATCGGATAAAACATATATATGGGAACTATAGCTATATCTGAAACGATTTTCTCCAAATTTGATGTTGACTGAATTCGGTGAGATGTACCAAAATGCAGGTCATTTAGACGTATATTGGCCATGTGGCGCCCAATTAACCCGAAATAGGTTGAAGATACATGGAAGCTATAGCTAAATCTGATCCGATTATCACCTATTTCAATAGGGCTCCTTCTTGGGCCAAACAAAAATTGTTTGGAAAATTTCATCTCAATCGGATAATAAATGCGACGTGTATTTTGTTTACAAAAATACTGGGACGGACGGATGAACAGACGGACTGACATGTATAAATCGATTCTATGAAGATCCCCAAAAGTAAGTATGGGACTATCTCGCTTTCTTCTCCTTGATACAAACAAATGCATAAAGACATAATACCCACTAGGGTGTAAAGGTGTAGGGTATAAAAAAAACCTTCTATTAACAACCTCCTATTAACGAATTAACACCCAAAACTTACCACCAACTCCTCCCACATTCGATGATTTCCCCGGTGAGTTGTCCGCATTGCCCAAACCAAATGGTGTTGATTCGCCAAAGTTTGTCATATGCTTATCCTGAACATGTTCCATAAATTTCTGTTGCGTTTCATGTTTAGTATCGCATGTAACGCAGCGTAACGTAACAATACAATCCATATTATTATAATGACGTTTACGTTCGGCCGGATCTTCAATATCAATGCCACAAAAACTACACTGTGTGGTGTTGATATCTTTACGCTGGGCATCGGCATGTTCATCATAGACATGAGTACGAAATTCCAACTTCAAACGGAATGTTTTCGGGCACAAACGACACTCGTACATTTTGTTCACCAGCAATTCTTTGGCTCGCAATTTTTCCGGGGCCGCTGCAACTGTGGCACTAACGGCCGCTGCAAAATTGGCATTCTTCGACATGAGGCTGTGCAGAACCCTGTGCAGATTTATGCAATTGCGCTTCTTTAAATGCGATATAAACAATGCCTTGGAATCGTTCAATTTCAGGCAGTTGAAGCAACAGTTCCGTGGCAATGTAAGGTACTTTTTACGCATGTGAGCCATAAAGTTTTTGTAGGTGGTGTAGAAGCGATTGCAGCAACGACAAGTCATTGCATGATATTGGCGTATAAATTCATCATTTTGTTGCAGAAAAACAATCTTTTCATCTGTCAACAAATGCTGATATTTTTCTGGATTGTCATAATCATAGCCAACCTCGCAGGAATTATTGAAAGCGGTAACCACCTCGTGGCGGTATTTTTGTTGTGTTATAACACCACTACTTGTCAATTTACATGCATCAGCCGCGACAGCCGCAGCCACGGCCCTTTGCAGTTCCAATGAGGCATTTAATGCTGCCGTTTGCTTATTCAGTGTGGTGTCATTCTCTTCCAGAGTATCAAACAAATGTGGATGTAAGTTCTTCTCATGCCTTCTGGCATTAGCCCGGGTGGAGAATTTCAAATTGCAAGCACGACAGGCGGCTTCTTTGGTACTCATGCGAATAACAGTGCCAGCTGGTAAAGGTGCAATATCAACAGGTGGTCTTATATTATCATAATCATAGGCCGATGAAGAATCCTGTTCAAAGAGAGGATATTATTAAATTGGAACTATGCAATCGGTTTTAGCTTTTGCTCTTTATTTTCATACCATAATGGGTTCTTCACCTTCGTCGGCTGTACGCTCTAAAAACATGGTTGGATCAACCATCTCATCGGATTCATCGTTATGTTTTGCATTATTGTAATCATCTTCTGCATCCATTGGTTCATCCTTGATTTGTACCGCAGGTAGAGGCTGAAACGATAGACAAGAAAAACATATTTCAATATTAAAGCAAATTTTTGAGTTAAAATCATTGATTTTGTTTAAAATATTTATGAAATAGTATCCGGTTTATTTACGCGAGGATTTCTATAATTCAGCGCCAAAAAGTATGCAAAGTTTTTCGAAGCACATTTTACAAAAGGAGAATAATTTGTTAAATATGATTTTCAGAGGCCAGCAACCAATTTACCAATTATCAAAAAGGGTTGGGGAAATAATTAATATCAATGAGGTCGGAATTTTGTGATAAAAGCGATCGTTTTTATAATGACACTTTTATACCACCGATATTCTATAAATATTAAGGTGTGATAGTAGGATAGGATAGTATGAATAAAATATGATCCAATCGTATATTCGGCTTTCGAGAACAAAACTTGCAAACCAATGAACGTGTTTACTTTGTTGATATTGGGTCTGATATTATCATCTGCCAATGCAAAATGTTACTTTAACGTTTTCAAGAGTGACAACTTAGAGAATTATTCCACTTGCTTAGCTACATCGGTAATGCAGCGATCAGTTTTTGTACCACCAAGTCATTAGTGCCTGTTCTAAATCTCGCAATAGGATTCTATGCGAATATAGGAATCTGACTAGCTTTGGTGTTAGACTAAGAGTTGTATTATCCTAGACCAAGGGCTTTAAAAATAATGGGTCCGGATTGCGTCTAAAACACGGCCTTGTGGACTTTTGTTTGAAAAAGTATAATCATGATCGGTGAAAACACTTCTGTTGAGATTAGAAATCGATTACGAATCGTTAAGATCACGGAATTGGAAAAAAACTGTTACTAGTAAGACAAGAAATACCACTCTTTTGTGGACATTAACCCTAATCTCCCTAACGAAATTTGACCTTAAACATTAAGTGAACAGGCCACAACAAGTAGGCTAAGGCGGTAATATGGGGAAGAATTCTCTGAAACGATTATATGCTCTATACTGTTCATCAAAAAAACTTTTCTTTCCTCCTTATTTGAGGCGGAATCAAGACTTATTCTTCAATTAGCAAAAGGCGTCCTGCGACAAAGATCAGTAAACGATTGGACCCACTCTTATCAGTTTACTTTTGTCGTAAGCTAGTCGGACACATTCTTATCAGTTTACTTTTGTAGTGAAGAAGTTTGCAAAGAATTTCATGTAAATCGACATGTTACAATGCAGAATCCCCCCAAAAAAATATCCCATCGATAATGACTTCAGAAAAGACAATAATCTAATCAAAATATCCAAAAATAAGAACTTCCGGAGTCGAAGAAGGCTAAAGGGAAGGGATAATTTTGTGTTGACTTCATTGAGCTTTGTTGGGTTCCACATTGCTACAACATTGATGAGACGTTCAAACCAACGATAATCTTTTATATCGTCTGTTCGTCGCCCTTCACCGATGATGATGGTAGGAGATGGCACTGAGGAAACCGGGTGCAGACCATTTGGACAGCAATATCGAGTAGAATAAACTGTTCACTTCCATCAATGAGTAGGTCAGACATAAGAGTAGCGGTACGCATACTGAGTGACAACTGCCTTATTAATTATCTATCCTCAAAATAGGATAACATTGGCTAACATTGACATTGACCATTGGTAGAGAAGATTGAACACCTACTCTACTGCAGATGTCACAATTTATCAAACCAGAGATGGGCGATAGAAATGCTAAGATTCTTCTTAGGTGCCTTTATATTTATAGGTTAGCTAAAAGCATCTCGTGGTTTGGCAGACCAACCCGTTAAAAAAAAAACCTCTCAGAACCTTTATTTTATTTCTATATCTTCCCTCTACCCTATCACTAATTATTCTTCCTAGGATCAAGACAAGGGACTAATGGTCTCGAAGTGTAGCAGGTGGTACCGACTCCTGCCTAGCTGCGCATCCTTAAACCAAACCAAGTAATAACTCGGATATAATTTGCCTTATGCCTTTTATCATTTAAAGGCTTGCTAAAAGCATCTCCTGGTTAGGCAGACCAACGCGCTAAAATACCCCTAACAACCTTTATTTTTACTTATATTTCTTCCCTCCATCCTATCACTAATTCTTCTTCCTAGGATCAACTCAAGAGGCCAATGGTCTCGAAGTTTAGCAGGTACCGACTCATGCGTTGCTACGCATCCCCAAACAAAGGCAAGTAATAGCTTGGATATAATTTGCAAAGAGTGATGTGAATGTCTGTATTCACCAAATTCTGATCCCAAAAGCTTTAAATGCAATCCTCCTAACTGTCGGACTAGAACATCTCAAAAGCGCTTTAAGAAATCTATAAATGCCAAGGAAAATATCGACAATACTCTCATTGTGAATGTCTCTATTCACCGAGCCCTTCTCCCAAATGCTTTAAATGGTATTCTCTGTACTGAAGAAGTCTTTAAATGCCAGGGAACATACAGGATCTCTGGACCACTATGGCCGGACAATTCTCTCTTTGGATTTTTACACATTTTATGGAGACATTAAGAATGTAAGGGCATCACACTCAAAGAAAATATTATATGTTTGGCGTTTCAGTTCTATAGTGGCGCAGAAAGGTATCATCTCCCAGAACTACGTATGCATTGTAAAGTGTAGTGAGGAAGACGGTAAATAGCCATTAATTATAAATTAACAAATTAGATTGACTTCCACATTTTAACAAAGAACGCATAAGACCCAGGCATTTTAATTTCGTTCTCAATAATATTTGAAGTATTTTCACATTAAAAAAATGACCAAAATGGAAAAGGTCTCGCCGTTATTGTGTGGCATAGGCTTTGAATATCCAATGATTGAAGAGAAATACTTTACTAGATGCTAGAACAGTGTTGGCTAGTTTGTTCGGGATACCATAGTATTTTGTTATTGCAAAATGGTCAGGCTCAATCCCTTTATTGTTGTTTTTATAAAAACAACGTTTGTTTATTAGTGGACAGCGTCACTTGGGTAAAAAAAGTTTTTTTTTTTTAACTCCTGGGGAGAATACCCCAGACAAAAAACAAGGCAACTGATGAGGATTAGTGTCTCTTTCCGAAACCTTAAAACCTATGTTTATGTTGTTGTTGCAATCTAAGCAGTAATGTAAAAAACGGAACGGATCAAATCTATAAATTTATAATTGTTACACGACCTCGGAAAATCACATTTCAATAATGGATGTATAGAAATTTCTACACTCCACTCCATGGGGATTTTTGAAAAATGCAATTTCAAGATATCTCTCAAATGGAAAATGTGCTTTAAAGCAAAACTAAGCAACGATATTTCAATTTTGGGAAAACAATTATTAATTTTGAATTTCTTCGTCTTTTGGTAAAATAATACCAAACGCTACATCCATCCAAACATATAGCCAAAGTTGATTTTTGACGTTTTTGTAAAATTTCAGTACATTGCATTGCTAGATTTCAGAAAATGGAAACATAATAAAATAATAATTAAAATTATGTTTTTTTGTTTTTGGTTTTTGTACGCCATGATACCCTATGTACGATACTTTTACATTATAGGAGTATCGTCTAAACAAACGTAATTGTTGGACAGCGCTTGAACAAGCAGCAGATGCCGATGCTGACGACGATGTTGCCGCCGATGTCCCCCCAGCAATCAAACAATCAACATCCAAACCAAGACCAACAGTGGACGTTATGGATGTAACGTCACTAGCGATAGAAGCGAGTGGGCTTGTACTGGAACAAGTAGCAGAAGTAGCCGATATATTGGATGCCGAGCATGAAGTGACGGTGGCAGTGACGGCCGTGGCAACAGCAGTAGGTATTGACAATGACGAAGAGGGTGGTGCTGCCGGCATTACAAAGGACTGTTGCTGCTGCTGCTGTTGTTGCCGTCCATGCTTTTTGCTGCCATATTTGGTTTGCTTCATTTTACTACTACCGCCGCTGCTACAATGCGACGAAGCCACTAAAGGACTAGTAGTAGTAGTAGTAGTGGAATGCATTTGTTTCTGCGCGAATTGGGAACGATGCAAATTTGTCGTATCAACTTTTCGCTGAGAAGAATGTTTGTGCCTAGTGTAACGACGTTTTGTTAGCAATGGCTTAATTGTAGCAGCGGCCGCTGTTGCTGCTGTAGCGGTAATAGTAGCAGCAGCAACCTCTGCTGGATGATCTGGATGTTTGATTTTTGGGGACGTAGTGGTTAATAGCGGTAATGGTGATTGAGCTTGTAGCGAATGCTTAGCTTGAGAAGTTGGATCTTTTTGTGACACCATTTGTTGGTGTTTTTGACTCACATAGACTGTTAATGATTTGCGTTTTTTCAATGTTGATATTCCCTCCAATATGGAGGAGGCCAGTGATTGTTCATCTTTTTGCTGCTGATCTTCACTGTGATTATCTGATATTGCTGTTGTTGTGTGTTGTGATTGTTGTTCAGCGTTGGATTTTGTTTTTTGCGGTGACGATGATCCATCTAGCCAGGAACGTTGTTTATTTTGTGCTGATAAACAACGATTTTTGAATGATTGCCAGGAATTTAAGTAACTGATGCAGGCATGACAGATGCGTAACGATAGATTATCCGTTGATGATATCTGAAAAAAAAGGAGGAGATAATTGATTAGTATTTTCAAAAAGCGGCTAGATTTGAAAATAACTTAATTGTAATAAAAAATTAAAACTACAAACTTTTACAACATAGTGGTAAAGGTATTATGTTCTGGTGCATTTGTTTGTAATATGGAGAAGAGAGCGAGATAGACCCATAGTTACTTTTGAGGATATTCATAGAATCACTTTCTGGGTCAATTTATGCATGTCAGTCCGTCTGTCCGTCCGTCCGTCCATGTATTTTTGTTAACAAAATGCAGGTCGGATTTATTATCCGATTGGAATGAAATTTCGCAAACAATATTTTTTTGGCCCAATATTGAAATTGGTGATTATCGGATCAGATTTGTATATAGCTCCCATGCATATTTTCAACCGACTTCGGGTTAGTTGTGCACCATATGGCCAATATCAGTTCAAATGACCTGAATTTTGACACATCCGATCGTATTCAGTCTATAAGCAAGAACATCAGATTTGGTGAGATATCCCACATATATGTTTCATCCGATTTGGTGTTTAAGTCCCTCACATTCGTAATATAAATTCGACAGCAATGATATTTGGTGCCCGATATCTCATAGAGCTCGGAAATGCCTCTACCAAATTTTATCAAGATAGGTTCAGATTTGGATATAGCTCCCATATATCTTCAACCGATTTCGGGTTAATTGTGCACCAAATGGCCAACATCTGTCCAAAAGTCCTGGGTTTTGGTACATCCGACCGAATTCGGATTAGAAGCAAGTACATCAAATTTGGAGAAAATTGATTCAGATATAGCTATAGCTCCCTAATATATGTTTCATCCGATTTGGTGTTTAGGTCCCTCACATTCGTAATATGCATTCGACAACAATAATATTTGGTACCAGATATCCTATAGAGCTCGGAAATACCATTGCCAAATTTTATCTTGAACGGCTAAGATTTGTAAAGAGCTCCAATAAATATCCTTAATCCGATTTCAGGTTTATTTTACAAATAATGGCTAATATCGGCCCAAATGGAGTGAAATTTCGGGACGTACGTTTACATTTGGTAGAATTCAGCTCCGATATATATTTTTAAAATAATCCTTCTCGAAGTGATATAAGGCACTCTAAAGCAATGTTATTTGGTATAAAAGATTAAAATGTCAAATTTAGTGAAAATCGATTCTGAATTGGATATGCCTCCCATATATTACTTCCCTCTGAAACCAAACTAAAACTGCTCTAAAGCCAAATGTTGGTAGGTGGTATGATCTACTTCAAATATGGTGGTATGATCTACTTCAAAATTGGTTTGGAACGGGAGGTCTACTAATTATGAATAGTGGTATAGGGTTTCATAGCTCCGACCGACTTTTGACTTTTCCTTTCTGGTTGGTAGTTGAATTTCTTGATGAAACATAACTTTTAAAAAATTTTATGCCCCAACATTTAGTTTGTCTTGAATTGTCTTTAAAGACTTGCTATTGAAAATGTTTATGGAATATACTATTAAAGCATTTACAGCTATTCCAACGATATATCGTGTATGTAGTTGACAATAGTTATATGCAAAGCTAATAAGGAAAATATGTAATCTACATCATCAAACAATCAGTCCCCCCCACACTTTTCTCAATAACAACAGGACTCCTTTTGATTTTATATTGTTTTCTTTGTATCACATTAAAATTCATCTCCTCCCCACACTCTACTCTCCTCTCTATTCCATTCTAGCTTGAGGTTCCCCTTTCCAATCATAGAACCGTATACCGTTTTGAAATGGTATAATGATGTACAAAATTATTCCAAGATAATTTTGCCAGTTACTACTTAAATGTCTTCCAATAATTAGTCAAGCACATACAACATCCAAGTCCTGTTTGTAATTACAAATGAATGCCATTGACCTCTTGCAATGTACAAGTGTGCCTGTATGTGTGTGGTTTCCTTTGATTATTGGTGTGCCTGTATGTGGCAGTGTGTGCGTCAGTGTGTGTGTATGGAGAATAATATTAAATAAAATTTGCACATGAGATGTATACACAAAACATGTACCTTTCTGATATGTTCACATTGGTACATGTGTAGGAAAATCTATGCAACCAGCTGGGTACACAATACAACTTTTGGACAGCAATGCATAAAGGGATAAGTGGAGGCAATTCGAGTGATTTTGAATTGAATTAATAAAATCATATCTCATCCAAACCAAATGTCAAAATTTTGCGGAGAATTGTGTCTTCTTTTTCTAAAAAGGTAGGTTGGGAATTTTCTTGCTCTGAAAAACTTCTTTCAAAGCGATACTAAAAATTTCCTATAGAAAAAACTCGGTCTAATTTCATGAGCTCTCGGCTATGCCGTAGGCCATACTGTGGCATTTGTTTGTGACATGCATAAGGAAACGAGATGGGCTAAACTTTGTATATCTCATATATTTGGCCCAAGAACGAACTTTATTGAAAATGATAGTTTGTTCTGAGTCGGATGTAGCTCCCATATATACCTCCGTCCGATTTCGTCCGTTTGGAGTATGGGTGGAAATATGAAAGAGAGACTATATACAAGTAAAAACAACGCTTTGGTTAGGTGTTGTAGTAGGGTGGTTTGTCTAGGCAGGAAACATTTCGAAGATAATGGGATCCAAGAAGAATGTTGTAGCTTCCATCCTTAGTTCTTGTTTCATAACAAGGAACATCTGCAAAGTAGGTGTTCAATCGCCCCAACCTCTTCTTCTTCTAACAGCTTCACATGGTTTATTTTATTTCTGCTAACCCGGTTTTAGATCCAGACTCAAAAATTCGGCTACTTTCGGGGGCTGAAGCTAAGGATCTTCGGCAGTGAGTGCGATAGGTTTGGTAGGGTAATTAAAGAGTTCTTCAGGGTGGCCATTGAGGAGGGAATTCAATCTGTAAATACTGCTATCCGACGGCAGCGGCTACGTACATGATCTAGAGAGGGAGGTTCAAGACTTTAAGAGAGAACCTCTAGATCAAGATCTTGATAGGCAGGTTTGAGTGGCATTCTTACTGATGCCGCCGCAGATCCCATCAGCTATTACCCAATGAATGCCGTACTCGGAGTCCACCCTCCAACCATTGGAGATGAAGAACGTCAGCAGCCTATACAAATCAGTGTAGTTTTGGCGCAATTACGATCAAGATGGCGCAATCGTCTCAATTCGTATTAGGCACGAATTGACGAAGATGTGCGCGACGTCTCCCATCGTGTGATACAGTCATGCACAATACGCTGCACCTCTTTAATTTCAGCGCCAAGCCTAACCAACTTAATCCATTAAGGTAGCCGATTTTTTGAACCTGAAGCTCGATCCAGAATAGCAGAATCCAAACATATGCATGTACTACTGCTACAACAACAACCGCGGAGCAACCCAAAACAACAAAATCCCAGTTTCGGACAGAGGGTCAGATATCTGATACTTTTCATCCGTTTTCCCATTGCCATCACCTGAAGTAACGTAATTGCTTTTAGGATCTCCTGGCTAGTTACATATATGGTCACTGGTCATGTTCTGGTGCCTTCTTCCATCTTGGAGTCGTATGTGTAAATAACTTTTAAGTAGTATTACGTTTGCATAATGGATGCTGGTGAACCAAGTCTGAATAGAATCAGATGTTAATTTCGCGTTTTATGAGCTTAATGGGTACTCAACATTTTGACCCTTTGTGGGGGATGCACCAAAAGGAGTGAACCGATCTCTACCATCTTTATAACAGATCTATTGTTGATAGTAATATTGAGATTTGCCAAGTCGTAATGGAATGGGAAGTTATTTTCGTATTTTCTGAGCTTCATGGATATTCAAAATTTGGACCCTTTGTGGGGGAGGTACCAGAAGGAGTTGACCGATATATTCCATCTTTACAGCAGACCTTGGGTTGGTAAAATTATTGCGATTTGTGTAATTTGAAGACAATCGGACACATACATCACATTTTATAAGATTTATTATTATTCAACAATTTGACCCTTTGTGGGGGAGGTACTTGATGGAGTGGACCAATATTGTCCATTTTCACAACTGTCCTAGCACCGATGCAAATATTAGGAGCAAAACCGGAGTATGTTTTCTTTTTCTGTGTAGTTAATAACTTTCTTTGAAAATATTGACATTTTGTGTGGGAGGTACCAGAAGGAGTCTACCGATATTGCCCATCTCCGAACTGGATCTAAGTTTGATAATAATATTACGATGTACCAAATTTGGATCAAATCGGATATTCCCTTCGAGAGTTATTGTACGCACTAACCATCCAGACAGACAGAGAAACGGACATCGCTAGATCGACTCCAAATGTCCTGAAACAGATTTGATTTAAAGAGACCTAGGGTCTAGAACCGTTATTTCGGATATTCCCTTCGAGAGTTATTGTACGCACTAACCATCCAGACAGACAGAGAAACGGACATCGCTATATCGACTCCAAATTTCCTGAAACAGATTTGGTTTAAAGAAACCTAGGGTCTAAAACCGTTATTTCGATGAGGCACGGTTTGTCCGCATAAAATGTTATATACCCTCTGTAGCCATATTGCTAAGGGTATAAGCACACATATTTTTTGTTGTCGTTGGGCGCCACCTCTGTACAGTACAATGGCCTCTAAATAAGTTGAGTTACAAAACATTCAGATAGTTTAGAAGGAATTACCTTATCCTTATTTCCAAAGAAAAAGCGAATGTTTAATTTTTTTTTCGTTGGGCGCCACCTCTGTACTGTGCAATGGACTCTCGATATTATTTGCAAATTATTCAATTCAAATTATTAATTTTTTCAACATGAATATAGCTAAGCTTTTACTGATTTTTAAGCTAACAATTGGGAGGGATTCCTTTGCCCAATTGGAAATGTACTCCTCAAAATGAAAAATAAACACACTATGAACTCGCAAACAAACCTCTAAAATTGACTAACCATTTTTGTGTACTTAGAGTAAAGGCAGAGAGATTCGGCACATTTAAACAAACCTGCACCGATGGCAACAATACTATTTGGGAATGGCAAATTGCATTTTATTGGTAAAATGCAATTGGGTAATTATAGTTAAAGTTGGTACTTTAAAGTATCAATGTATGCAGCCGTGTGTGTGTGTGTGTGTGTCCGCCGCCGTAAGTGTTTACACATTTCTTACACTCACACACACACACTACTTTGGCTGGCTACTGGCATCTCATTATCTTATGGCTGATTGTATTTGTACTTTATACGTGTGTATGTGAATATGTGTTCTTTATTGTACATATATAAGGGTTTAATTTATGGGGGCTTTTGCAGGATGGAGTAATATGTACACTACCCGGAACTACCTCCTCCTCCCCCACCACCTATTTGAATTATCCTTAATTATTATACTTCCTGAAAGAGACATATGTACATTTCGTGTGTGTTTGTGTGCGTATGTGACATTTGTAATATGAGTACAGCTAAGGTGAGTTACTTAAAAGAATACATACATGTGTTTAGATGCTGTATTGGTAAATAATTAAATTTTAAGAAAAATTATTGAAAATTCAGTAATTGTTTATTGTCTAGCAATCGCCAAGTCGATTTGTCTAGAGAAATTGTGGTTTATTTAGTTTATTCCCGCCTTTTTGCTTATTTCCCAGAACTTTTTAAATTTTACTTTCAGACAATGGATGATTAATTTTGAAACAAATTGTTCCATTTTTAATAAAGAAATAATGATGGAAGCAGCTCATTTTAAAATCTGGGAATTTTTTTAATCCCTTCGAGATAATCTAAATGGACAGAACTTGTAAATACAAATAGAGGTTTGCATAAGTTCTACTCATAAAAATCATTCGTAGTTATCAGGCATTTCATTGTGAATAAAAATTAATAGCTCTGCCTTTTTTCTGATGTTCATAGTTTAAAGTCGTCTATGTTAATAACTTGTATTGAAAGTTTCCATACCTTAGCACTGTAGTGTCATTAAAAATTAATAGCTCTGCCTTTTTTGTACCCTCCACCATCCTATCGAGAGTATATTAGCATTATTATTACGTTTGTAACTCCTCGAAATATTCATAATAGACCCTACAAAGTATACATATTCTGGATCAGCTTAAAATCCTAAGACGATCTAGGAATGTCCGTTTGCCCGTATGTCCGTTTGTCCGTCTGTCTGGTTGTATATCTGCCGTCTGTCTGTATGTTGTAATCACGCTATCTTTCGAACGAATTGAGATAGAAGGCTAAAGTTTTCAATTCATGCATAGTTTACCAGTAGGCAGCCTAAGTTCGTAAATGGGTCTTGTCGATCCACGTTTTCGTATAGCCCCCATATAACGGTACCTCCCGATACTCGGTATTTTCATGATTTTTTTCGACATTATTCTCCGGAATTGTAACAAATTTCGTATTTAAGATTCGTAATGGGTACTACAATCTATTGCAAAAATGTTTCTATCAAGGTCCAGATCTTCGTATATCCGCCATATGACGGTACCTCCCGATATTCGGTATTTTCATGATTTTGGCGACATTATCTACCGGAATTGTTTTAAATTTCGTATTTAAAGTTCGTAGTGGGTACTACAGACTATGACAAAAAATGCAGGTCCATGTCTTCGTATAGACCTCATATGACGGTACCTCCCGATACTCGGTATTTTCATGGTTTTTGCGACATTATTCACTGGAACTGTTTCAAATTTCGTATTTGAAGTTCGTAATGGGTACCACAGCCCAATGCAAAAAAATTCGTATGTAGGCCCATGTCTTCGTATAGCCCCCATATAACGGGTGTCATTTAAGTGGAGGTTTTCGGAATGTTTTTGAAAATTTTCTAATTCCTTCCAAATGGTGGAGGGTATTAAAAGTTCGTCCCGAACCAAGCTACTTTTTCCTTTTTTCATTCACATAGTTCAGAGTTTTTCATGCCTTACAATTATATTCAAATTATTTGCCGTATACGATTATTTTGAAATGAGGTGAGGCAATGGTTGGGTGTCTTTTTCCTCCCCTATGTTGAAACGGCATATATCAGACAGATACCCACCTAAATCTTCACAAAATGTCTGATTTGATACTTTATGAAGGATATATGTGGATCTGGTCATCCTCCGAATCTAACGTTTATACTCGATCGTCCTTAAAAACTATCAAAACTACAACACCGTCAATTATCTTTGAGTGCAACCACAAAAAATGACTACCAAAACGGATACAGCTTTATAAAATCTTCAATAAAGATTCTGATTTGTTGCAAAAAGTGTTCTATTTAAGTGGACATTATGTGCAGCACATCTCTTCCTCTTCCTCTTGCTTTTTTACATTTTTAATTACCTTATGTATCTTAAAACAAATCAAATTCCTCAGTATTCAAAAACAATCAGTTAGCAAATTATCCCCCAAACTTTCAGTTAGTTTTTCTTTCTTCTTATAAGGATTCATACGAAGCCAAAATAGTACATACATAATTAAATCTTCTGACTTGAAAACCTGTAAAATTTTTAAATTGAAACTTAATATTTAATTTATTATATAAGTATTCCCTCCCCTCTGTCCCGTTCCAATGCAAAATTTCTAATTATTTCCTTTTGCTTCGAGAGTAAATGATTATATGCCACTTATGTACACGTTATCCACCATGTACATACATACAATACAATGGTCCTTTGTTGTGCATCTACATACATGAGTGCATATGTACATACAAACATATTCCTCAAAACACACACATGCATACAGTAAACATGGAGGTTGGTACACCTTGAGATGCCTACAAACTTGGGCATTTATTTGTCATTACTCCAAGTGATATAAACATTTCCAAAATAATCCAAGATATGTATATTGTGTGTGTGTGTGTGGACACCAGTTTGCATTGGTTACATGAGATTAAATATGTACTTAGTGTCACCAAACTTTAAGTATTAATTTGGATTTTTTTTTTCTAATTATATGAAGATCTAACCATTTGATCTTCAGAATTGAGTTTTCTCAAAGTTTGAATTTAAATATGTAAAAACTTTGGCAAATTTGTTTGGCTTGGTTTAAGTATGCTCAGCCACACAGGAGTCGGAAAATGCTTCAGTCGGAGACCATTGATCCATTGTATTCATCATATGGAGAAGAATTAGAGGAAGAATAGAGGGAAGATAATGAATAAAAAAGAAACCTTCAGATGAGAATGTTAGAATTTTTAACTCTCAGCAACCGAAAAGCATTCGTGTCCTGTTCGATATTTCGGGACATTTGCATAATACCTTTTCATCTTCTTCATTCTCACATTTTGAGGTCAGGTATGTGCTACTATAGCGGCCAGTCAAAATACCTACCACGATTCTTATATTTGACCTACTAATCGATAGAATTGAACAGGCTGTTATTATCCGGTCAGCATCTGGTTTCCATCTACCATCTCCTGCCAGCCGTCAGGACTAGGAGACAAAATAGTTTATCTGTAGTTTATAAATCTCTTAGATCAGTCGACTGGGAACCCAACCTCTCGAGATAATTCATCAGCCATTTCATTTTCTACAATCATGAATGGCTATCGAAAAAAATATTGTGCGCAAGTCATGAGTCTGCTTCACTGAGTCGATAGTGCACGTGAATAACGCTGCGAGATTCCGCAAAATCCTTTCAAAGAATACAAAATCCTTTCAAAGGAAAGAAAGGAAGGAAATCCATAGGAAATATAAAGCTAAACGATGGCAAGTGGACTGATTCCGATCTAGAGACTCTTAATCACAGAAGCGATAATCGATCGCAGTTTGATCAAAGACCAGATGGTTTTCTCTTCATAGAAGAATAAAAGGCCTCCTTCTCATTGAAGAGGGTCTTTCTCTCATAGAGGACCCGTACGTCTTCTTCTCATAAAAGACAGCAAAGTCTTCTTCTCATTGATGACTTGAAGGACTTTTAATAGAATGCTGAAAAGTCGATCATCGAAGATCGGAAGGTCTTCCTAGAAAGTTTTCTCATAGAAGACTGAAAGGTCTTTTCATAGATGACTGAAAATTCTTCTCATAATAGACTGGAAAGTCTCCTCATAGAAAACTGGAAGGTCATCTCGTAAAAGATTGTAAAGGTCTTCTTCTGGCCATATAAGAGCAGAAGGTCTTCTTCTAGCCATAGAAGAGCAGAAGGTCTTCCTCTGGCCACAGAAGAGCAGAAGGTCTTCTTCGCGAAGAAGGTCCTTTTCTCGTTATAGAAGACTAGAGAGTATTCTCCTTTTAATGGAAGACTACAAAAGTATTCCCAAAATCAAATGGGCAATAAGAACTTTCAACCCCTTGAAATCACCTAGACCAATGCCCGCCATGCTACATGTTTCGACGACAATAGCTCCGATTCTGGGTATGATTTGTATGTCCTGTCTGCGTCTATCGCACATTCCGCTCTCCCAAAGCTGGTCATTAACTTCCAAAGGACTATAGATCTATTAGTCTCTACTCTTTTCTATTTAAGCCCTAGAAGCTCAAATTCTGTTGGGTTCCAGGCAATTGCAATATTTCAGAAAATGAGGAAGCAGATGAATTGTCAAGACGGGGATCCGAATCAATTGAAACATTGAAGTCGAGAACTCGGCTAGATCACCTTTGTGCCACATTTTTCGTGCGATACGCTCGCACTACTCCGGAAGATTTCAACAAAAATGGTTAGATGAAAGGGGATGTAAAGTGAATAAGAATATTTAACACATAATCTCCGAAAGGAGAACAAGGTCAAGCATCTCCATCACAGATCACTGTAGCGTGAGAGCCATGACTTCTAAATGAAGTAGCAATTATACCGATTACTCCGCCAAGGTAGTCGAACATGCACTCTGTCACTATCCAACTCTTATCAATGTGAGAAACAGATCTTCCTTCTTTCTCTAAAACAGAAACAGGAGTAATTCTTCAGTTAGCCAGAAGATTAAAGTGGCTTAGCAAATTGAGGATGAACAAATTGGACTAGCTATATCCAAGTGGAACGGTTGCCTTAAGGCGTCCTTAAAAATAACCTAACCTACACTCAGATATTACCACTTATTAGAATATACAGGATCCGGACATGTCCAAAACTTAAAAAATGTCATCTTCCCATTCCCGTAGCCTCAGCGCACTTCTTTCTACTTGAAGCTGAACCAGAATATCCAGCAAAATCGCACTACTGGATTCAATCGCATCGAACCAGATAAGTTGAGCCCCTCCTTTTCCCTATGGTCTAAGCCCAAGCTTTTCCCTATGGCATTCTTTAATGAATAGACCGCAATGCGACTTTTTAGTCACTCCCGATGTCCCTGATCCAGTTTAAACGCCGTTCCACGATCGTACCAAGATGTTTGGAGCTCAAAAACATATCCAGTGGCTCCAGTATTGGATTTATGTGTTTCTCACGAACAATACTCGATCAAGCTTAGTCGATCAAGCCAGTGGCTCCAGTATTGGATTTATGTGTTTCTCACGAACAATACTCGATCAAGCTTAGTCGAGTTTACTTCCAGATCATTGCATGGGCCTAACTTGACAGCTGCACTTGTATATTTTACATCAGATTTGACATAGTTGGAAGGAATCTACCCTGGGACAGAGGTGAGAGAACTCCTAACTACAGTGTACCTCTGCTGACAATTATGAAACTCTATTTGTTGAGGTTCATGCTGTAGCCAGCAGCAATAGTTCAGTCAGTTTTGTTCACAAGTTTTAATAAAAAATATTTCAAACAACCATTTGAGATTAAATTCACTAAACAGGCTGTATAGCAAAGGTCCTTGAAAATGCAAGAAGTATTTAGGTAAATTACTTTAATTCCCTGCACTGCAAAACAAAATGTTATAATTTCCCAAATTAACCATAAGATAATCAGGCAAATGGACTAGCCATGTTATGACCACCACCAACGACCAAATTTCCTCATAAAATGTTTAACTCCAACTCTTTAAGGATATGTAGTCTTTGAAAATAAAATAATAATTATAATGACAGGCTATGCAAGCGATAGAGGTGATGGGGCGGGGAGGGGAGATTGGCGATGGAGAGGCAAATATACAACACATTGAAATGCATTGAGGCATTCAGACAGAGAAGTGGTGTTGTTATTGTGGTACATGTTGGTCATGTATTAAACGAGGCATTATTGATGTATGTTTGATTGTACACAAGAGGCTATATGAGGATGGTGTACATACACTTACAGGATAAGACAGGATATACATAAACATGAACATATACTGTACACCTAAAACCAACAACAACAAGAGCAGCAGCAATACATGTTGTGTATATACGACGAATTTGCCTAAATGTTTGTATGTACGCCTGTGTGTCCAAAAATATGCGTATATACTTTGGGTGTTGTTGTTCTTCTTGTTGTTGGAGTTCGTGTTGTTGTTGCTACTGTTCAATTTTGATGGCTACCGCCAACAACACAAATGGTTTATTCACCTTACCCCGAACCCCAATCCAGCATCTTCTCATCATTGGCCAAAAAGAGGAAGATATTTCATAATGATACCCTGTTGTCGTCGGCGGGTTGCCTTTGTCCACAGGGAAAATTATTCTTAAGAAAGTGCTGATTTTGCTTGCCTGCTTGCTGCCGCTGCTGCTGACGTTAATGTGACTGCAGTTGATGCCATTTAAATTTTAGCTCAAAGATGCAACAAGACACGGTGTGAGGAAATTTCACAAAAGATGTCTCTATTGTTTTTAAACTTTCAAAACAAATAATTGTTTTACAACGATTATGCTTGCAGCATTCCTGTGTGTGTGTGTGGCAGGGGGGTGGGTGGCTGGGTGGTTGGTTGATGTAATGGATTCAGAAGGAGTCAATAACTTAAGCAGTTTTATTATAATTGATTTTACTGCCTTTGATTCAAAAACACAAAAACTAAATTTAATTGTTTGAATATGTTCACAAAACAATTATGGCTGTTTGGAAATGTGTGTTAGGCGCGACTTTATAATTGAGTTGTAATATTATTTTAATTAAATCATTATAGGCAGTTTCAGTTATCATGGCTACTTTATAATTATTTAAGTGAAGGATCGCTAGATGTGGGTACTTAAGGTGAGAGAATTTGGTAGCATTGACAATTAAATATTTTATAAGAGCTTCATAGACGCGGCATCACTTGGCAAATAATTTTAAGTACGACATGTTTGAACTTTGACATATTCAAAGGTGTAATACCTCTGCAGTGTTAAATATCCAATATCAGGGAGTTGGCCACAGTCTCTCTACTTGTATGGATGCATGTTCTCCGATGATCTAAAAGTCAAATTCTGAGGCGGGTTGAAGTTGAGTTTATTCCGGATACATCACCACATGCCTTGTGAGTCATATGAATGGAGGGGAATTTCAAGAGTTTCATTTTATGACGTAAATATCATTTGATGAATACACTGAGTCATGATTGATGTCATAGCCAAGGTAAGATTTTGACCACATAGACACTCAAAAGAATGTATTTAATAAGACTACTCAATACAAAATGCCATTCTATGCCATTGTCCTCTGCCTGTTAAACGTTCAATAATCAATTCCATCCACTAACCTTTCCGAACATGTACCTGCCAGACTGCCGCCCTGAGAACTGCAACAGGGTGCCTCCTCATGATTCCTGTGGACCATATACATGAGGAGTCAAAGGTTCTTCCCTTACGTCAGCATAATCATATGCTTTCGTTGCAGTACCTGCTTGGGTGTTATCGTGGGAGTCATCCTAACCACCATATGGTGGACAGAACTCCCCCACCCAGGCGTGTCAGGAAGGACCTGCATGATCTATAGAGAGAGGTCCAGCGATATAAGAGAGAGCCCCTAGATCATGAAGCCTATCAAGCGGGTCAGAATGCACTCGCAGAGGTAGTTAATAATTACAGTAAGAATGCCATCCTCGAAGTCCACCCCATTGCAGCTAAGAAGAACGTCGGCTGACTAAGCAAACCAGGGTAGTTTTGGCCCAACTACGTCCAGGATGGTGCAGCAGTCTCAATTCGTATTGGGTACGAATTGACGAAGATGTGCGGAACGCCTGCCCCGCGTGCGATACAGGCCCGCACTGCAACTGTTTAATTGTCCAGCCAAGGCTACCCAACCCCGTCTAGAGGATCTCTGGCTACAGCCCATAAAGGTAGCAGAATTCCTAAACCTTTACATTGAGGAAGAACCGGATTAATAAGAATATAAACAGCGTAGCATATTAACACTGCTACAACAACAACTAACCTTTCCTGACGGGAACCTGAGTTGCCAACCAAAGACTTATGGAAGGTAAGCAAAAATCAACGTAAGGTTGGGAGGACTATGGGACAATCCTAAATAGATACAACAGTGAGTCAATTAAAGAGGCTATCTATATATCCTGATTTCGACGTGTTCTTTTAAAGGATACGTAGCTCATTAAAGCGTGAAGATAGCATGTGGACTGATTTCGCCTTCAAGACTCCAAATGGTTTAGTTTGCATAGATGTAGAACCTCCTGTTTTTACGGAAACAAGTGATTTCAACAAAATTAAAAAATCTTCAAACTTGCATCAAATTGTGTCTACCATACAAACCACCAGGGTCGGATGATTTGGTTATAAAACTGATCGACAATTTAATTTTGAAGGCTTGACGGTATCTATCTTACTTTGCGACTCCTTGGGGAGAAAGTACTTTTTCAGACATTCTCCGAGCTGGGGAACCGAGTAACTTAGAATTTTTTGGTACTAAATTCAGAGTTGTGAATCACTACCTCTAATAGTGCTGAACAACTGGCTCAACAAAAACCAAAACACGTTAAAATAATCTATACTAGGCATAGGCAGTGGGGGAACTTTTAAAAAATGTTAAGCTTCGGTTCGACAGTTATCTTCAAAATCATGCTATTTTTTCTGCTAAAAGTCGAAACATTAAATTAATAAAGATTTTGACTATTAATGGAAATTTTAGATCATTTGGGAAGTAATGCAATGCAGGCTTTTGTTAGTCAAAGGTAGACAAAAAACCTTGTCAAGTTCTTTCCAAGAAATAACCACAACTTTAGTTGCTGACACTGAATAGCATCTTAAGAAGCTATTTTGACGCACTGTTAGTCACTCGTTCATGCTGCGATGCGGAATGTGGACTCTGTATTAGACCAGAACAAGTAAAAACATTAAGTTTTGCCGGACCGTGCTTTTAATACCCTCCACCTTTTGGAAAAAAAAAACATTTTTATATAAAATATCTGAATTAAACGTGTTCCACTTTAAACTACAAATACCAGTGAGAACGTTTGGATAATGCTGTTAAACTTTCCAAAAAAAACAAAGTATGTGAGGCCGGTATATGGGGGCCATACCAAAACGGGAACCTCGATGGACAATTTAATACTTCAAGGATTGTCATCTATCAATTCTTCTTAAATACCAAATTTGAAACAATTTCGTTGGTAAATGTGACAAGCGTTATTAAAATACCGAATGTCGCTGTGTTTCGTTACATGTGCGCATTAGGAAAAACGTATACCCCAATGTTCTACCACCCGAGCTAGAACTCATTATGAACTACAAATACCAATTTTTAAACAAATCCGTGGAAAAATGTGGCAAAAATCACCAAAATACTGAATATCAGAAGGTGGGGGCAATACGAAAATGTGGACCTATATATTTTATGTTCCGCCACAGAATCTAGAACCCATTGCGATCTACAAATATCAATTTTTTGACAAATCCGTTGGAAAATGTCGCAAAAATCTATACATACAATGTTGCGCTACCATATTTTAAGCAAATCCTTGAAAAAATGTGGCAAAAATGATCAAAATACCGAATATCGGGAGGTACCGTTATATGGTGGCTATATCAAAACGTGGACGCATGTATCTCATGTTTCATACCAACCATCCTAGACACAATACAAATTGTTCTGCCAAATTTTTAAACTCTATGTCAAATAATGTGGGCTGTATCGTGATTTCAACAGAGAGACAGACAGACAGACGGACATCGTTAAATCGACTTAGATTTTTATGCTGATTATGAATACTTTTACTTTATGGGGTCTACGACGAATATTTATGGACGTAACAAACAGAATGACAAAGTTAATATACCCTCCTTTTTAAGGTGGAGGGTATAAAAAAACAGTGAGTACATACTAAAACACATTGCAGACAGGAATGCCTAGACATCCAGAATTTTGACGGCTCAAGCCATCATAGTATCTCCTTCCTTTTGAACATATATTGGCGTATTCCCCTAGACAAACCATTCTACTAATTATACATTTCTTTGACCGATTTCTTGTCTTTGTCGCTTTTACATATTTTCTTTCCTATCACCACTACTGTATTTTTCCTAGAACACCATGGATCATAGGTCTCCCCGTAAAAATGCTCTCAGCCGATAAGCTCTGGAAAACGTCATTCAGTTGGGGTGTATATATGTGATATGTGTACCTTTATAAAAGGCAAAACCGATTAAATTTTTCAAAAATTTAAATTTTCTAGCCTAACAATTTCACCATAATAATGGGTATCTTGAAAATAAAATAATAACCAACCAATAACATGGCTATCTATAAACACTGCCGATCACATGAAAATTGTTGCCCGGGAGTTTACCTTTATTCATATCAAAATATTACCAATCCATCAAGTGATCCCGAAACCAAGCGAAGTTGATAAGTGGTAAACCAAACAATTTTTTTGGAATCCAATAACCCAAAAACTTAACAGAGAACATCTGACAAATACAAAACATGCCACGAGAAAGTATATGTAGGAAGAGACCAAATTACGGACAGAAATTGGTGAAAGAAAGTGGCAAGACAAAGGCAAAAATGCTCACCAACACATAAGCAGAGATTATGGCCTTACAATGAACATTGTACAGCATTGTTCAGTGGCCAATAAGGGCGAAATGAAACATCTGTTATGCAAGGTGCAAAACATCGTTTAAAGCCGGTTAAAGTAGATCTTAAAATGGATTTAGTTTTTTTATTCAACATGGTTAGGTCTTTACTTGTTTTAGGGCACTGATGTGTTATCCCAATAAAAACATTGATGGAACATTTCCTAGGGATTGGTCATGTAAATTATTTATCATCATTAACCAAAAATCTCCTTCTATGCCCAATTCTTTTTCGGATATATATTTTGCCATGAAAATTTGTAGCCATGATTTCAGTTCTTGTCGCGAAGTTATTTTCAAACTTCTCTTGGTTTTACTTCAACTCCAGGTGAAATCATGGTGTACGATTTTGGGAGAGCCATGATTCCAGTTCTTCTGGAGAAATTATTTTCAAACTTCTCTTGGCTTTACTTCAATTCCAGGTGAAATTATGGTATACGACTTTGGGAGACTTCTTCGAATTGTCACTAAAAACTAGCAAAAAGTGATTCCTGTAAAGAACAACAAAAACTTTTTAATTAACTTAGATATGGAAATATTCTACCTACTAAAACTCAGCATCAAGTTCATATGGTGGTAGGAACATAACCTCAAAAGGAATACGCTCCACATGGAAGACATAGCGCACAGCAATTAAATCTCTTCTTTCTGATTTATTATCCTCAGTGCCTTGTCACACAAAAAAAATGTCTGCCGCTAAGCCAATCTTTTGGTCTCAAAACTCCCCAGCATTTGAGGTTATGATATGGAAAATTCCAAAAACCGAATTGGCGACTCTCTTATGGAATTGACACATTTTGGCCAGATTGGTTGAGTGTCACCACAATAGTTTTACAGTTGTTATGTGGTAATATGTCATCAGCATCACATTGCCTCTTCAACGAATGAAAATACCAAAACAAAAAACGATAATTAAGAGCAAAAAATAAAATCGAAGATATACAAAACATCAGGCATGGCGGAGTACGAAAACAAACAAACGACGAACAACCAAGCAACCAGCTAGCTATATGGCAAGAATAGTAATATCTACATTGAGGTTCACCATGAGATAACATGGACGTGGAATACTAGCAGCCAAGCTGCTCGAAACAGCAACAACAACAACACAAAATCTAGCAACAAAAAAATCCCATACAAAACGTAAACGTGCTTAGGTAAGAAGCAGTTCGTCACTCGTTTCCGAGCTGTTTTGCTGTGCTTGTGCTAACTAACAACCACAGCCACCACCACTACAACGAAGAAACACAACCACTTCGCAATTGAAGCTACAGCTAGCTACTGCGTATATATTCTTCTCCACTGCTCTTGCATGACATTTGGGTGATTTGGTAAAGGCAAAGCTACCATTGTGACTAAGGTGATGTCGACAAACAATGATGACAGCGGCGACCACACCACTTTGGTAAACGCATGGATTCCAGGCCCAGCGGAGTATATATATGGCGAACGTGTGTGTGCCTATGGAATGAGAGATAGCGAGGCAAACACACAAACACAAGCTACCGTGGAATCGATTCTTTCCATAGCAATACACAACTGAGACACAGAGTTGCTTTTGTCCAAACATACAAATGTGTTCACAACAACGACTGGTGGACCATGAACCCCGAGTCCATATAAACGATTGTGTAATCAAAATAGGTACATTGTTCTTTTAAGGATTTCCAAATGATTCCACTAGGCCAAAAAAATAAATGCGTTTATAGGGCCAGGGAAAAAGGTTAATTCAACACTGGATGTTTCTCCTCGTGTGTGTGCCATGTCAATCTGTTACCTAGCCACCAGTCATATGAACGACAATGGACTGGTTATTTGCTTGGCTCGAGAGTTGTGGTGGTGACGACTCAGTGCCTGCCGACTACTATTGATTACCACTACACAGGCACCACCGTTCAATGGCGATGGCAACGAGACAAATGTGGCGAATGATGCACACGTCAAACGATGGCTAAATAATGTGGGTCTGGCAATTATATGCGCCAACAACGACGACAACAACGGAGGCAGATGATGATGACTACATGCAAAATCCAACCTAACCTCACTTTGTTCGCCATCACCTCATCATGGAGTATAATTATCATAAACGTTTGCCCAGTCACTCGGCACACTCGTGTTTGGCTTTGGTATTCGGCAGCAGTGGCGGCAGCAGAAATGTACCCAGTCCACGTGAAAATGGACGGGTGTGGTCGTGTATTCCAACTTACCTTGATGGATACACAGCTATGGATTTTGCTAGCCAAGGGCTCCTTGTCGGCTGCATAACTGTTTAAAATCGATATACATTCGTTGTCTGGAGCTAAACACAGGCGGCAGCAGTTGTGTCTCCTCTGTTGGTTCTGCTGCTGCAGACGTTCATCCGACATTTTGAATTTGTCCTATGTCGATCCACACTTCCACACACAAGAAAACTGACTCTTTTCTGAATCTTAGTGCTTGTGGAGGTGGCAGAACTGCTCTTTCCACTCAGACAAATAAAAAATGATGATTGTTCCTTATTCCAAGTATTATGTATTCGCCGTCGTTTGCCTGTTTGATATTTAATCTTTTTTATTTTGTTTTCACTTTCTCTTTCAATTATTATTGCAAATTGTTTTTGTTTTTTCCGTCTGTTATTTTTTGCAAGCACAGTTTTTTTTCGCATTTGAATTCACTTATTTTGTGCGTTTATAAATTTTGACAATTTTTCCTTGCAAATTTTTTGTGAATTTTTCTTCTTCTACATTTTTGGTGTGTATTCCACTTGTCCTCGATAGCTACGGAGGAATAATCCACGACTGCTCGCAACGGGATTTCAAGAAACTGTGCGTCTGGTTTTGGGTTTTGCCGGAATGGATTGTGCATTTTCTCTGTTTCCATGCTCTTTCGCGAATATGCCCGTTAAGTGCGAATGAAGCCGTTGCGCCGCCACTCACTCGCCGTTGGAAGTCGGCGTTAAAAATGTTTTTATCGACTCTAGTTTATATGGCAAGAAATGCTCAATGCTAAAATTATCTTTCATTACAAAGATATGTATTTTTTGGTCTTAAAAATAATAATAATTAAATTAGAAAATATATAATATTTAAATACATTGATTTAACTGAGTTTATGTTTACAATTGACAATAACAAATGATTGATAGCATTATACAAAGGTCGCTGGCCACACACTGAATTTGTGTCATGGAAAAATCTAAACTATGAGTATCAGTAAATGGCAATTGTTATGTTCCAGAATCTAATATTTTTGCAATTTTTTTGATATCAGTAAAAATTTTTACATTCTTGCAGTTCTAGAACGGACCAAATGTCTCCCAATCTGCAAGAAATAGTACTTGGAACTAAAAACGATGCTAAAAAAACCTTGTATGACTGAACATTTTATGCAAAACAACCGATTAACTTGAAAATAGAGAACTAACATTTTTTGGCTTAATTTAGATTCTTTTTTCTGACTTTAAATTTTAGCAATGAAGAGCTTTGTTTGTTTTTTATTGTTTGAAGATAATAATCTGTGAATAGATTTAGATCCCTATCTTTAAAAAATATAAAAATTCGAAAATTCTTTGAAAATAATAGATGCAATTATTTATGGAATTATACTTATATGAAAAGCTCTATCAAATCGAGCTCTTCTGTCAAGTACATTTTTTAGTATATTTTTCGACCTTTACAATTATTCAATTAATTAGAAATAATTTGTTGTAACAGTTTGTTATAGCTGATTTCATCTTAAATATCGGCTTTATATAGTTTCCTCACCTTTTTCCCAATCATGAATCATTTTCCAATCCTTCAAAAATCGCGTTTGATTATCTATAGAACATTTGCATTTATTGAAAAAAATCGTTTTATTTATATGAAATTTTAAAAATATGTAGAATCTCAAGACGTTATGTTTACAATAAGGGTTAGTTCCTATTCCAATTTAGTCATGTTATAAAAATGCCAATAAACCAATAATATCCTTTTTTTAAATAAAAAAATATGTTTAGTTTGATTCATTATCAGGTATACAAAGAAGTTATTTTATAATTTCAACTAAATGTCAATCCGCCAAAGTTTGAGTGATAAAATCTCCCCTTGAAAAAGTCAGATACACTTCCCTCAGAGTTGAGTTTACAAGTGCATCGTCATAAAGGCAACGAATGTGCCACCAAGTGAAGAATTTTATCTACAATCACAACTTTGTCCAAACAGATGTTCTATTGGTGGGGATTAACTAGACAATGGATTCAGCTGTGTCCAAGCGAGTAGTGTTGTGTAGCTTAATTCGAAGCTCTTCAAGCTAGATTTTGCATCTCACTTTTGGATGTTAAAAAGTGTTTACAACACTACCCATTTACAATGCTTGGACACTTTACCGTGCTCATCCACCTCCAGGTATATTACAATCCATTGAATTAGTTATCCGACCTATGCGACGATTGGGACGTAGACCCCCGTTACCACCGGAGCCACCACCACTGCCGCCGCCTCCTCCACCTCCGCCATATCCACTACCAGAACCCCAACTGCTACCACCACCACGTCGATTTCCGTTACTTCCGCGGTTCTCAACGTTGAATGGTGCTATCAGAGTTCGGAAACTGAAATGGAGTGTGTTAACTTAATGCATTTCTATCGAATTTATTCATAATACGTACAATTGAATGACTATGAGCCATAGACCCGTGAAGATCTCCATTACACGAGCCATGTCCCAAGGTCGTTTTTCCAAAACCCGACCATCTGGAATGTATAATTTATTGATTATTGCTGTGAATGAAAATGTTGCTATGGATCTAATTCTCTTACTGCGATCTATGTACACCATTTTGGGATGGTGACAAAAATATCTGGGTAAATTTTAATGCTTTTCGCAGATGTTTTTGTTTCTACTAAAAACACGCACAATGACGATGTTTTTTCTACTGATAAACTGACGTGGCTGTCAAACTATAAATGAGCACAACGGCAGCGTTTAACGGCAGTGCTGTTTTATTTAATGGTGTAACTTGAAAAGTGACGTATGACAGAATTAATAAATAAAAAAGCATGCATGGCACAATAACAATAATTATAATTTAGCCATGCTCTGGCGTTTCCCTGGAGAAACCAGAATTTATTTTAATTTCAGAATTTGGATGTTGTAAATAAAATGTATGGGAAAATTGTATATATTTTAGCATGAAATTGCCTTTTATAATTTTGCCATGATAACAATTCTTCGTTTTTTTACATACGCAAGTGACTATTGACATAAATTCATTAAATAATTGTTATCACCTTACTATTTACAATATATGTTCTGTCACTGAACACATTCCCTGTTGTGCGTGAATTTCGAACATAAAATTATCAGTTTTAATTTTGAAAGTTGAATGTTGTCAAGGGAAATTTGTGAAGAAATTGTTGTGGTTATCAAATAGACCTAATTACGCTGTTCCAAAACCTGCAAGAAAGTAAAAATATTACGCTAACCTATTTGTCCTTTATGATATCAACACAAATTGCAAATCTAGTAGATTCTTGCAGGTTCTGTGACAGAGCATTTGTCTTATAGAACGTTTATATATAAATTGGTTAACGCACTGAAATTACTTATACTTTAAATAAATCCTCTCTCTCTCTATACTTTAAATAAATCCTATTGAAGTAGGTTAACCCTGTAAAAAGTTCTAACGTAAACATGACATTATATAATTCTGCAACGGATTCAAGGTTTCAGACGTCTCAAAATTATTTAAGGTAGTCTTGTGTAAATATAAAATATATACAATTTTACATATACATGCAGGTTCCGGAGCAGAGCAAATTTTATTTAATATTGTCAATAAGTTAGATTTACTAAACTACTACTGCTTAAATAAAACATAGGCACATTGTAATACGTTTTATTAACAACTTTATTTTAAATTCGAAAAAAATTATGGTGTTGACATTTATTTATTTTTGGAGTAAACGTTTCATTTTGGCATTTTAAACGAAGTTTTGAATATGTATGTTGATTCTAAAAATATTTTGAAAATATATATTTTAACACATTGTATTAGTTATTATTATTATTAGTAACGGGTAAATTTTAATATTAGATATATATTTTGATGGTCACTAAATATATTTATAAATATAATTTTGTTTTTAATTTGGTATATAATTTAAAGTATATAATATTTGGTTGGGTATATGTGTAAGTTGTATTATCGACAGGAAGTTATTGTTATTTTTGTTGTTTTTCGGAAACCTAGCCTACAAAAAATATGTATGTACGTACGTATGTTAATAAATAAGATTGATTATTGCTGACAAATACCTCCTCCAAAATTCTTACTCACTTCGTGTCATTGTAAAGCTGGATACGTTTTACATACCTTATGGTAAAATAAATATCATTATTCTCATTTTATTATTGTTCAATCACCTTCACTCTTAACAGTGCTAACACTGGCCCTCGGCTGATTCGAAAATACGAGCAAATACCGACGGTATTTCGCCAATCATATCGGTAGCCAGCATGCCACGTCCATGCTTCTGAAATGCCGCGGCATTACAATGCTTTAGAAAATAACTGGCTGCAAAGGCGGCCAGAAACCCGGGATTAGCCTGATTGGCTTCCAAGGACCAATGGAAAAACACCGATAAGACGCCACACAGCAAATCGCCCTGACCACCGCAACGTCGACCGGAACCACCAGCGGGCATTACATAAATCTCCGAGGTGTTTGGTATGTGAATGCGGTCGCGTGCACCTTTTTCCAGTACAATAACCCCCTCACCCAGTGAGGCCATACGCTCTTTGCAAAATTTGTCACTTTCACTGGCCGGGGAGGCAACTGAACCAAATAAGCGACGAAATTCAATGGCATTTGGTGTTAGAATTATATTGCGTTGTCCCTCGATTAAATCCAAATGATCGTTGAGTATGGCCAGACCATCGGCATCAATGACCATAGGCTTTTCAATTTGTAAACAAACTTTGATAAGTTCGATGACAGTCTTTTGTATTTCTGGATCCCGACCCAAACCGGGTCCAATTATCTAAATAAGTTTTAATTTGGAAATAGAAAACAAACAAAATGGGAAAAGAAAGAGTGCAAGAAAAAAACATAACCTCAACATGATGTTTTCATCAATAATGTAGGCTTGTCTATACTGTATGCTACATCAGTACAGGCTACTACTACTTACAATTACATGTAACCTTTCCAACCATGGTGCTATTATTTCGATGGCATTTTCATCGTCTAAATTCGGATGTACTATCAACTCGGGACTGTATGACTTAATGACAACGGCAGCCTCCTTGCGACAAAAGACATGAGCCAAATCAGCACCTACCTTCAGCGATGAAATTGCTGCAAAATATGGAGCTCCCGTATATTCAAGTGAACCTCCCACCACACCAATCCTGCCGTATTGCCCCTTATGCTTGCTATCGGTTAATCGAGGCACTACTGTCCTTGAAAGCTTGAGTAATTTTTGTGTTTGAATTGGTATTTCCATGCCGACGACGTTCAATTGCTGTGATGTTGTTTTGTTAATTTGCTGTTGGTGTTGTTGTGTTTGCGTATAAAAACTACAGGCATTATCTGTCGTTGGACTTGGCAAACACCTGAACTGACTAATTAAAAATACAGTTGTACGCGGCTTGGTTCGCAGTATTGAAGTTTGCATTGCAAACGAGCTTTAATTTAAAGCTTAAATTAAATTAATTCTGTAATTTTTTGACTACGTTCGAAGTAGACAAAAAATCTATTCAAACGCACTTTGCTTTTGGAAGAATCGATGAATGTGGTGGTTACATTTCAAATGCGAATATTGCAAATTCCAATGTTTTTTATGTTGATTCTGCAAAAAACAACGAACGCAATAACAGCTGATGAAGAGAAAATGGAGAGAATAAACAAAAGGTAAAATAAGCAGGGTTGCATAAATAGTAGTGAGACGACTATTGCATTTGTTGCCAGATGAATTGGAGAGATTTTTCGTTTGTAGTTCCATGGCTCCATTCCATGCTGGATGTTTGACTTAAAGTGATGAAATTATCAACGGAGTTTTTTCAGGACTGACAAAAATCGAAACGTTTTGAAATTTTTACCATTTTCTTATTGGATACCATTTAGATTGGAAAAGGTAAAGTCATTTTAAATGAGCTTTCCATTATCTGGATTTTTGTAACTGAGCTTATCAAATACAATTGCATATGAAATGTCACAACAAAAACATGAATTGTTTGTTTACATTAACTCAGGTACTCTATAAATTGTTATAAAAATATGTGACCTTTGCATGGTCATGCCATTTAAGCTCAACCGCCAAGCCTGTGTTCAACTAACCAAATGATTATAGATGATTTATGGCTGCAGCCTATATTTTGTCTATTACTTCAGACTGCTGTCATATTTAAGCCACTCGTCCGACAGCTGTTAAAATTATACCAGTGACAGCTCATTATATTGTTTACAAGCATACAAAAGCATTATGGTGAGAATTTTCGAGAAAAAGAAATTATTTGTGATGGAATTCAAGCATGATAGTGTGACTTCTTTATATTTGGCTGGAAAACCAGAAGTGGCTATCGTTAGAGGACACCACCATTTAAATGCGAATAAATATTTTGTGTCTCGTACTATCGCTCGTTACCGTGATACTGGTAGCGTAGCCCGACGTCAAGGAATTGGAAGAGGACGGAAGAAAACAGCAACATCAGCAAAAATGGTTCGAAAGAAGTGACTTGATCGAAACCCGCAGTGGCCTAAATATGGCTCGAACATATCGCAATATTCCATTCGGCAAATATTCAAAAATTAGCTCGGAAAAAGCCATTGAATTTCCAAAAAGTGGAAGAACTGCACCACTTCGCTTGGCCAAAAGTGGTGAACTGCCGAATTTGGTTTTCTCCGATGAGAAAACACTCGCTGTCCAGAAGTTTGTAAACAAACAAAATGATCGTCTTTACTTGCAAAAAAGAGGTCAGCTGAAAATGTGCACCTTCGGTTGGCCACCAGAACTCAAGCGCGTGCCATGGTGATGGTGTGGGCCGCCATAACAGTCGATGGTCGCTCTCCGCTCATATTAATCGACCTTGACATCAGATTAAATGCCGAATATTATCTCGAAAATATTCTGGAGGGTGTATTAAAGCCTTGGGCACGCAAACATATTGGCCGCAGACCTTGGACATTCCAACAGGACTCCGCACGCGCCATCCAAGAATGGTTACAAAATAAGGTTCCTCGCTTCATTTCCAGCGCACAATGGTCACCAAAATCTTCGGATACCAATACGTTGGACTATTGTGTCTGGAGTATTTTGGAAAGCAAGATTGACACTAAAAAATACCGAAGTGTCGATCACCTCAAGTAAGCGCTTTGCCGGGAATGGGCCAAAATACCGCAGAGTAACATTCGGGCAGCGTGAGACGGTTTCATTGGCCGTTTGAAGGCCATAATTCGTTCCAAAGGCGCCCAATTCGAACAAATCTAAACTTCTTCTAATTTGATGCTATTTCCGATATTTTTTGCTTTCATTCAATAAAAATAAAAAAAATGTAAAATTATGGCGTTTGACTTTGTTGCAATTTTTTATCTCACCCTGTACTATATGGAGTCATCGAGAACTTTTTGAGAATGACTAATTTAATATACCCTACATCTTACTCTTTTCCTTCTTCGAAATATACGCAGAAAACATGATCTATGGCAAAAAACCAAACTGGTTATTGTTTGAAGTTCTTGGCTTCTATACACTATAATAACAAATTGTGACATATATCCAGAGAACAATGTGGATCGTAAAATAGAGAGAATTATCATTTTATTTTTACCAATAAAGTGGCATGATTCAATCTTTCAAGTAAAAAAAGAACGCTCGCTTTACAAAGAATATGCTACTCGCCTAACGGAATTAAATTATAAAATATTTTGTTTTTATTTTTTGTTAACTGCTCTCATTCATCTCAACTTCTTTTCTTTATTTTTTTTTTAATTGCAATTCTTTAGCAAATTACAACTATTCCCATGTCTGGCTTTGAAAAACAGTTTGCTCGTTATTTTTCCCAACTGTCATATTCATATTTAATTTTGTTTTGTTTTGCGAATTGTTGTCATTTGCAAATATTTGTGCCACTACTAGTTTTTGCATTGCTGATATTTTCTTTGTGTTCAGTACCAATTTTCTCAGCAGTTTGTGTTAATTTGTGTGAAGTAAGGTGCGCTTAGCTTTTCCTAAGTTTTCCTTGATTTTTTTCATTACAACAATTTATAGAATTTTTAATTTATGTAGAATAATTGTTGGCATAACATATAAATTTGTGCTTGTGGCGAAGGTAAGTGGAGATTTGAGGGTTCTAGGCGAAGAAGAAAATCAAATTCCTGTGGTCATCTCCAGCTTGTAGCAAAGTTTTCCAACGAGAGTTCTTAGCCGCAATTTGATTTCCCAGGAACGGCGATAACTGGAAAAGCCAACAACAGTAGCAGCAGTGAAATAGTGACGGTGATTTGTTGGCTGAAGCCATCTTCAAGGTTCAACTATTATAATATGGTGGTGGTGATGGTGTATGTTCGTCGTCGTCGTGTGTAATGTGCATATGCAATCAATGGAATTGTCAAGTTATTACATAGCAGGAGAAAAGTGTGTGTGAGTGAGTCCAAGTGAAAACGAAAACGTACAAATCAAGCCAATAATAATCGTTGTAAGGACCAACGACCCAAAGAATCCTTAGCGAAGAGTGAGAGTGACACTTATGACTTGTCAAGAACTATTTACACACCACATATGGCTGGCAGGCCAGTAGCAAACAAGTCGCATACATAACTTGTATATAGAAAGCACTGGCTGGCTGCTGACTGAATGACTGGACGACAGACAGGACAATAAAGCTGATTTTTTCCTCCAACATATAGTATATGATCCAGAAGTTCATATCTTCAGTGTCCAACAAATACCAAATATATATCAGTGGGTCTTGAAACGGTGTATAAACATAGTGTTGAAAAAAAGTTTTATTCAAAAGGACCACTAACTTCCTTAAACATTCGAGCAGAACAAACGAACGAACAAACGAATAAAGAAGGGAAAAACAATAACAAAAATCAGGTCACGGTACAAATTCAATGTCACACGTCATGTAAGGAAAAATTCTTCAACAGTTTTACTACTGTCACAAGATGTAATTTTATTTTGCACAAAAAAAAGGAAAAGTGTAAGTGAAAATAAGTGAAAAAAATATTCCTTCTATGAAAAAGTAAAGGGCTTTTAACTTAAATGCACTGGCAAAACAGTGTTGAAGAACATCAATTGCAGTGTCTAAAATGACATACACATATATTTATATCCTTAAACCTGGATCGATTTTGTACTGTGATACATATTGAAAAAAATATTTTTTTTTAAAAATATGAAATTGTACAGGAAAGAGTATTTAAAAATTTGTGAAGTTAGTAGATATTTGTTTTGGAAGCAAGGTATTTCGTAGGTTTGTGAAATTATCGATTCTCCAAGTTGATTTTATGACCTGCAAATTTGTATATGCTATATATTTAGTGAAGAATTAGAATTCCAAACCACAATGTTCTTTGGGAAACAAAGTTTATTTTTAATAATTCCTAAAGTTGTATGTTATTCATTTGGATATAATCATTACGGTCATATCTTCGTATTCTAGGAATTTTCCAAACAATTTTCTCAGATATTAGAAATGATATGAGCTATGTATTATTTTCGGTTGAATTTCATTGTTTTTTGATGAATGCATTTTAGAAAGTTTTGAAAGCAACAGGACAGCTAAACGCAAATTAAATCTGAATCCTAAAAATGGCAAGCAAGAACTTCCGTTTTCACGATTCTAAGAGAAAATAAAAAGTTCTCAAAGAAATTGTGCAAGTAATAGACCTATACTTGGTTTATCTATCACCCATATTGTATTCCAGATTTGCAAAGATTTTTAAACTTTAATAGTTAGAGCACATTCTCGCAAAGTTGCTCATGGCAGACCCTGCTGTTGAAATTGTCCCAAAACCACAATAAAACCTAACTATTGATATTTTAAAGGCCGTAGAATACTTTTTAAATTTAATGGGCTACAATTTGGCATTTACCAATACAAAATTATTGTTGAAAAAATTTTCATTGATAGCGAACGCCTACTTGTTCGACTGCGATTGACAATTTTTTTTTTGATCAAAACTTCAGATTTTGATTTAAAATGACAGAATTTCAGGTTAAATACTGTTTTTATACCCTACACCATATTTATAGTTGTGCACCAAATCAGTCCAAATGACCTGAATTTTGGTACATCCAACCGGATCCAGTCTAGAAACTAGTACATCAAAGTTGAAGAAAATCGCTTCAGATATAGTTATAGCTCCCTTATATATGTTTAATCCAATTTTGTGTTTAAGTTCCTCACATTCGTAATATGCACCTCAGAAGAATAATAGAAGCAAGTACATCAAAGTTGGAGAAAATCGACTCAACTATAGTTATAGCTTTCACATATGTGTTTCATCCGATTTGGTGCTTGAGTCCTTCGCATTCGTAATATGACTTGATATTTGGTACCAGATATCTTATAGAGCTCGGAAATACCTTTGCCAAATTTTATTGAGATCGGCTAAGATTTGGATATAGCTCCCATATATGTCCTCAATCCGATTTCAGGTTTATTTCGCAAAAAATGTCTTATATTAGCCCAAATAGAGTGAATTCTGGGACGTACGTTTCCATTTTGTGGAACTCGGTTCCGATATATATTTTGTTAATATAATCCTTCTCGAAGTGATATCATGCAACCTATAGCAATGTTGTTTGTTATAAAAGATAAAAATATCTCCGTTAAATTAAGTGAAAATCGATTTAGAATTGGATATGCCTCCCATTTATTAGTTCCCTTTGAAACCAAATTATAGCTGCTTTAAAGGCAAATGTTGATAGGTGGTATGATCTACTTCAAATAAATTTTGTAGCATTTAATACTTTTCGAACAAATGTAGTACGTATTTTCTAAACATTCTCCATATCTCAACCTTAGATACCAACAGCTACCTAAGTATCAAATGAAGGAATTTCAGCTCTTTAATTTCCACCATTACCAAGTTTAGTAGCATTTAGTACAAAAGTATCCATATCCAAAACCAGTTCTCTCTCTCAACCACTGACGCCAACAGTGACATCCATATCAAATTTCAGTACACATTTTAAAAGAGATCTCAGTACGTAATTTCAGGATTTCCTTTAACCCAATACCCATTTTAGAAATTTTCTTACATTTCTCATTATCTTACTTACTGTTATCTTACTGTTCTCATTATATGCATTTGACAGTAATTCTTGTAAATTAATTGCTTCATATTTATCCGGACGTTCTCAATATGTTTCATATAATGGCGAGGCATCCAGCTTACGTAATATTTACAGCGGGGTACCTCAAGGTTCAATTTTAGGTCCGCTTCTTTTTGTTTTATATGTCAATGACATTAGTAGCATTCTAACTAATTGCGACTGTCATCCGTTTATGTATGCGGACGACATTCATTTATTTTTTAAAGGTCAATCAGACTTTCAACTAGAGAATTCCATAAATACAACATTAGGTAATATTTCACGTTGGTTGAGAAATAATAATCTAGTAGTAAATGTTTCTAAGACAAAAGCAATGACATTTGGTTCACCTTGCCGACTGAATAGCGGTATTAATATACAGGTTAATGGTGTAGCGGTGGATTTTGTTGACCGCATAAATTGTTTAGGTGTTGTTCTTGATGCCAAGCTTGATTTTTCTTTGCATATTGATGCTCTGTACCCCAAAGTTATAAATATGCTCCGAAAATTACACTCAACTGATTTCTATTTGCCCTTATTTGTAAAGAGAAATCTTGCTCATTCTATGTTATTTTCGGTAATTTCCTACTGTATTGAAGTGATTTCTGGTACAACACATGAGTATTTAATGAAATTAGAAAAACTTTTTAACATCATTGTAAGATATGTTTATAATTTGCGTCGTTTTGACCACATTTCTGCGCATGCAGTCCTCTTTTTAGGAGTGTCATTCTCTACTTTTGTTAAACAACGCGTGGTTTCATTTCTATATAAATGTATCTGTTTAAATCTTCCTGGTTTTCAGCGAGATCGGCTAGTGTTCTCTCGGTCTACTAGGAATACGCAAATAATTTTCCCTCATTTTTCTACGTCTCTATATGAAAGATCTTTCATAGTTCGTTCCGCACGAATCTGGAATCAGCTTCCAGCTGAGCTACGACAATTCTCGTTTTCCCGCGGTGTTTTTCGCCGCATGTTTGAAAACTTTGTAGAGGCAAATGGAGGTTAACAATTTGTTTGTTAATGATATTGACGATACTGTATCGTTTGATTAAATATTGTTTTTTTTTATTACCAGCAATAGACTTAAATTTATTTTCATTGGCTGGGGAGCCTTTTTGTCCATATTTTACATATGATTTCTTAGGTTACTTTAAGATACACTATGTAATATTTTTAAGATGTTTTTTTTTTATTTTGGAGTACACTTTTGTAGTTTTGATAGTTGTGATACTTATTGGCCTAATGGCTTTTTCATTGCAACATATAAATAAATAAATTAAATGAAATGAAATACGCATTCCCAAAACAATCTCCATATCTCAACAGTGACACCCATATCATATTTCTGGATTTCAGCTCCATTCCTTCACCCATTTTAGTATCATTTTATACTTTTCGTACAATTATAGTACACATTTCGAAATTTCCTCCAAAAATCCAGGCTACACATGAACAGCTACCGCCAATTCCAAATTTCAGATTATACCAAATTGTACCAAATATTGTTCACCAGATATTCGTTCACCCTAAATCAAGTTGTTCCAAAGTTAGTACCATTTTGTACAGTTCGCACTCTTAGTACATATTTCCAAAAACACCTCCATATATCACACTTTCATTCTAACCTTGATTCTTATACCAAATTTCAAGTTTATTGCTCTATTCGTTCATATAACCAAATGATACGCTGATGACCACCAAACTACATCTTGTCCATTCTATCTAACGAAAACTGACATTAAGCTTGTTGGGAGCACAATTACAAATTACTACAACATCTGGGTCATTCCCTTCAAATGGCGAAATGATGGTATGGACAATTACAAACTATGTAAAGATCAGAAAGAAACAGAAATGATTAAAGTTTTGCCGTGTCATTTTACGACGCTACCTAAGAATATTCTGATACCAATGGAAGGAAAAGTATAAAGCATTCGAGTCGGAATCAACATTCATTTTATGCTGACAAGTGCACTTGAGCAATTAAACTCATGAGATCGTTCCCGTTCCCCTTTTCTGCCTCCTTCCACTACATAAGCCATTACTATATAAAAACTGGTTCTCTCCGGGTGGGGAGTTACTCCTAATGAAATACCCTCAAATCTCCAATTACCACAAACATCAAACATTTTTTTTTGATGTTTCAAAATAATATTTCCCTTTGTCCTTTTGCTAATTTCAGGTGGTTAAGTGTTTAGTGTGGTGTAAAGTGCGACAGTGGAGATACATTTGTGTTAGAACGCGCGTGTGCGACACTCACTAACTAACCGGAAACACAGAACATACAAAAATCGAAGAAGAAGGTTTTAGCATATGCTTTAATGTCGATCAATATTTACTGCTGAAATACCAAGGATTGTGAAACTCTCTCTGCTGCTGAACGGTATCCATTATCTGACTAAGGAGACAATCGTAACGGTAACGGAAATACTGGGTGTTTTATTTTAAAGGAAGGCGAAAACAAAAAACTAACAACATGTCAGATATTGGAAGCGGCGATGGTGATCTTGGGGGACCAAGTATGTGTAGTTGTATATTTTAATACAACAAAATTGTAAAGCAAAGGTAATGATTTTATATTAATTAGAATACAATGCCGCAGGTAGCAGCATGGAGGGAGCTGGAAGATGTGATTTTGATCCGTCGGTAAAAACTCCTCAGGGTCAAACCGAACAGGAGTTGGCTACTAAAATGTTGCAAATACAATCGAAACGTTTCTATTTAGACGTTAAACAAAATCGTCGTGGACGTTTCATTAAAGTGGCTGAGGTGAGAGGAAATAGAAAATAATTTAAGAGATGTTTTCATTAAATTTTTTGTTACAGATTGGAGCTGACGGTAGACGTAGTCAAGTCTATTTAGCTTTATCTACAGCCGCCGAATTTCGTGATCACCTATCGACATTTAGCGACTATTATGCTTCTTTGGGTAAGGGTTACTGCTATCATTTTGTGTTATGTTAATTTTAATTGAAATGCAAAAATATTTGTAGGACCACCGAATCCCGATAATTTACCCGAAGATGGTAAACTTAAATCGGAAATGATGACCAAGGATAATAGACGTTATTATTTGGATTTAAAAGAGAACGCCAGAGGACGTTTTCTAAGGGTAAGTGGGAGAACAGTTAATGTGAGAAGGTTACAAGATAGACAAGGAAAAAAGGCAAATGAAACAGAAAAAAGTAAAAAATGTGATGCCAAAAAGAAAATATAAATTGTAAACTAAAGGTTACCTAAAAAAAAAACAAGAGAAACATAATATAAAAAACGAATTCATATAATTCTTTAAAATGTAGACAGTCTTTAGAATGTGTACTTTGAATTAACTGATTTAAATTTACCAAATGTATTTTTGGACATTAGATCTATTCTTGTATGTCCGCTCATCTCTCTTCTGCAGTGCGGCTGGGGCATACTTAAGAATCGGAGGTCTGTACATCACAATACACGGACACGGTCCTAAGCTGCTTGTTTTTTATTTCCAAATGCTGTGCATATGATTTAGTACTTTATCCTTAATGCATTTAATGTTTTCCCATAGGTTTCTCAAACAATTACACGGGGTGGTCCCCGTTCTCAAATTGCTATACCAGCCCAGGGTATGATCGAATTTCGCGATGCTCTCACCGATCTTTTGGAAGAATTTGGTACCAATGATGGCGGGTATGTCTGCATTTGAAATTTAATTTTAAAGATATTTTATTAAATGCCACCTATATTTCCAGATTTAAGGGAGATCTGCCTGAAGAACGTCACATGAAAGTAGATAATAAGAATTTCTACTTTGATATTGGTCAGAATAACAGAGGCGTTTACATGCGTATAAGTGAGGTAAGTATTTTTAAAATAATGTTAATATGAATGTTTTGTATTCGAGTTCATAGACAATCGTTAAAATCTACTCAGAGAATAAGAGAATTTAGTTTAGTATACATTAATTGGGGTAACTAAATGGAACCGTATTTAAAAAAATAAGAAAAACACAAAAATAAAAAAACCAAACGCAGACACAATTTCAACTGCCTCGTCGGAGGCATCGACCCAGGATAAAGCCAAGGACTTGATTTCAAATGCGGGTGGGGACTCGACCCTATTAACGTACCGAGACGTTGTATGTGAGAACATAGGGAGACAGAGCGGACAGCTGTCCGGCCTTCTTGAAAAAAAACAGGATTCTGAGGCTTAGCCAAGAGGGCGTTCCATCTGGCTTCGGTAATTATTCACCTCTCTCAGATGAGGAGCTCGACGTCACTGTCATACCCTCAACTCAGAAAGATGAATCAATTCAAAAAGCTACGGAGAACTCCCGCACCGGCGCCCAGGTGAGGTTGACCCAAGAAGTAGATCTATGGGCATGTACTGATGCGGTCAACGCTGGGGTGCAGGAAGTCATTGTGCGAGGTGATTGGAAGGTACTTCACCCACCAATAACCCAAGCAACCACCATGACTCCAACTCGAAGGAGGGTAGAGCAAGGAGGAGGTACAAGCGGACAGCTCTCAATAGGAAGGGGAAAGGTGTCCGAGTACGGTAGTCATTCTATATACCTCCATGACTTTGGTTACCTCGTCTGGGTGAATACAATACAGCACTGGTTGATAGGTCTGTTGATCTAGACGTAGGAGGTTCCCTATCCACCAGATGGTGATTTATATGGCTCTGTTTATAGCATTCATGCAGGTATTGCATTGACAGCATTTTATATATTTTTCCACTGTATAGTTGCATAGTTTACCCCAGACCGGCCTATTGCCTCCTCATGTAGCTGTTCGACAGGTGTTATGAGGAGGATCCCTGTTATTTCGTGGTGAATATTATATATTTTTCATATTCCTCGCATTAAAAAAGGGGTTTCCATTAATTAAGTAATTGATCGCAGATGCCGAATTGTGGAATAAAAGATATTTAGGTAGAGCTTTAGCTTTAGTCATGTGTTGCATCGAATTACCCACTTACTATCTTATTCAACTAAGAGGTTATATGAATAATGGTTTTTGGTACCGATATAAAAAAATACGAACTATACTAACACTTTAATGACATTTTATTTCTAAATATTTCAGGTGAAATCAAATTTCCGTACAGCTATAACTGTACCCGAAAAGTGCTGGACACGTTTTCGTGATATATTCAATGATTATTGTGAAAAAATGAAAAAATCGTCCGAATCGCCATCGTCAATCACTGCCGATAATAACACCATACAACAGCAACAACAGCAGCAGCCACAAGCCAAATAAATGTGCAATGGTGGCGCATTAAATTAAACACAGCAAAATAACAAAATGCATAAAAACAAATAATTGGAAGACCGGATTAGTGACAATTTAGAGCAAAGAAGAAACAAAACAAAAAATAAAGGAAAAGGATTGAAACGTAATCAGATGTAGTAGTGGGAAACAATTGACAATGTCATTATTACTGTTATAATCTATTACATTAGACACTCTATACACAACCACACACACACACACCAACATTCAATGCAAAACGACACACACATACACAAGTTAACCAAAAAATAAATAATAATGAAATCTTGTGTTATAACTACAGATGAATCCATGAAACAGTAACAGCTTCATTTGTTAATAATTATTAACAATTGACTATTTTTAATAATAATTATATAGAAACAGAAAACCGATAAATGATTTTAACCACTCTGTTGACAATTATCTTTTTAATTTTACCACATATTATATGAAGAAAAAAAAATATGAATCTAAATAATAATGATGATAAAGATGTTAAATAACATGATGTACTACTGTTAAGCTTAACACTTCGATAGATATGTGTCGTGCGTGAATTTAGGAATACATCGTAAAATGCAACCTGTAATTAAACAAAGAAAAACAAAAAGAAACAAACAAACAAAAAAACCTAATGTTCAAATCTTAAAACGAGGCGAAACGATGAGTTAAAAACACTAACAAAAAGAAATAAAGCTGATTGGCTATAGATAAATTACCTTTAGGAATCAGACCATTTTTAGACCGACAAACACCCCCCTCCCACTTATAACAAATAGGAATACAAACACCACATACATACATACTATAAAAGAAATAAAAATAGCAAACCAAATTTCACTTACCCACCTTGTATCAAATATGTGTTATTGCTCGCTATCCTTTCAAGGCCAGCAGTACACATTTGAGAGAAAACGAACGAAAGCAAACAAAAAAACAATAAACAGACATAGTTACTGCAATTTAAACACAAATACACACAAACACACACATATACACACAATCATGGTGAAAGTGCATTTTAGAAATGGGATTTGCTGCAAATGTCATGGACGGTCAAACATAAGGTTCAAGGCTTAATGCTGATGATAATGATGAGATCGTAATAAGTATATAAAAATATATATATTTTTCATTTGAAATTTAATTTTTATTTAGGATTCAAAATTTTTATTTTAATATTTCATTGGAAAAATTGTGTTCACCAGATTTGTAATCCCTTATCTAAAATGCAGTTTAGCTCTCACCCCACACTTGATAGACATTGAAATGCGATTTTGAAATAATATGTTGAATCCATACGTTCCTTTGCAAAGAGGAAATATAACTAAATTAAATATCATAAAATGATAATAAAACAGGGGATTTTTTGTTTTGTTACTTACATCCCTCAATTCTCAATTCTTGTTAAATAAATTAAAACAAACACACCAATCTTTCCACTATTATTTTATCTTTTATGATTTTTACTATTAGAATTGTTTTATTTACACCACACACATTTTAATCATCTTTGATTATGCCAAACCAGGGATAGGATTGCTTTGAGCGACAGTCCCCAATATATTGCTTTTTGGTTTCGCCGAAATCGAAGCTGATCGAAAATGTTTGTTAAATATATATTATGTTTTGGAATTTCTCTATTTTCTTAGGAAACTATTTATTTAAAATAAAAAAATCTTACGTTTTTTTTCTCTATTTAGTTTTATATACATACATATTATAACTGTAACATATTGTGTAATTGTTTTTTCGTGTTTATTTTTTTATTAATTAATAATTATCTTATTTATATATACATACAAAATACATACATGAACACTTGTTTCAGTCTGCTGTGATGGATGAATGCTTTCATTTGCAAAACAAAACAAAAAAAAAAAAAAATTAAGAAAAATTCAAGTTATTTAAAAAATGTGATTATGTGGAAATCTATAATATAAATGAAAATGTTATTATATAATAATAATAAAAAAAATTAGTTTTATCTTAAATCAATTGCAAATGCAAAATCAAAATGAATGTTTGTTTTTATTTTATTACGTATATTTTTTTTCTTTATAAACTAAGGCAATTATGAGATTCAATCTTTTAATATTTGCAAAGAGGAGGACAGTTCATTTTAAAAACAATATTGGGTTATAATTTATGTTAAGTTTTCAGTTACTTTAGTCAGAGACATGTGGTCCATTGTGTGCCAGGAAAATACACAAAAAATAAAAATGCAAAAGGAAGGCGATACTATACTATAATACTACACAAAAAAACATAAAATAAAGGAGTACTGAGCACATTCGTCGACCTACTATGTAACCACGGTGGAATATTCCACAGAGAGAAGATTGAAACTTGTGATTTCTTACCTTCCAAAAAGCCAGGGTTATCAAGGAAAAATGCTCTGTTGTTTTATTCCTTTATCATCTTCAAATAGCCTTCAATATTACTCTCCTCCCATTCCGAAGTTCAACGACATTTAAAGTTATTAGTTCGATCTACCAACTGCTTCGGATTTAAAGTCAAGGTTCTTTTACGCCCTGTTGGGTTCCAGCCCATTTCAATATTCCAGGTAATCCGCCACCCTACCAATTCTTTCATATCAGCAAAGCTGCCTAGATGAAAGGGGGGTGTAATGTCCCAAAGAAAATTTGGCGTAGAATCATCGCGAAGAGCACAGGGTCGCTCATCTTAATGACGAAACCTGATCTAAAACTTATGGTGGTATTATCACAGGTGACTGTAGCATAAGAGTCACGATTTCTGAGTGGAGTGGCGATGATACCGATTACTGTAGGCTCTGCCAGTATGGAGAGGAAACTGAGACGGTCAAACATTTACTCTGTCACTGTCCAACTATCATCAATGTGAGACATAGGCATCATTCTCTAACACTATTTTCCAACATGTCTCAGATTTAGGATGAGCACAATGACAAATCAGCTGATTACTTTCAGGTTTTAACATAGATGCTGTCTGTTTGGTTTGGTTTAAGGATACACTAGAGTCGACAAATGCTTCACTCGGAAACCTTAGATCCATTGTGTTCATCCTATGAAGAATAAAGTTGTCAGTGATAGGAGAGCAGGGTGGTTTGCTTAGCCAGGGATTGCTTTTAGCAAACTTGTCTCTAATTCTTCATCTTTAATTGTCTCTACTTCTTCATCTTCACATAGCCTACAGCAGCATATTTGATACCAGAGAGCTGATCAATGTGCCAACCGCGAATCTTGGATTAGACCTACCAGGTGATGGAAGGGAGCTTGTTCTTCAGCATGATCCATTCTTAGATCCATTGGGTTCATCCTATGAAGAATAAAGTTGTTAGTGACAGGAGAGCAGGGTGGTTTGCTTAGTCAGGGATTGCTTTTAGCAAACTTGTCTATAATTCTTCATCATTAATTGTCTCTACTTCTTCTTCATCTTCACATGGCCTACAGTAGCAGACTTGAGAACAGAGAGCTGATACTGCAGTGGACACTCAGTGTGCCAACCGTGAATCTTGGAGCAGGTCTACTATGTGATAGAAAGCAGCTTGATTTTCTTTATGAGATTATCGGCCAGATGGCCTTAGATACCCTGCAACCAGTCTCTGAGTGTTAGCATCTTCGATGAGAGATTTTTTGAAGTTTAGTAATCTCTGGGAACATCCTCGAGCTAATTCATCAGCCACCTCATTCCCCACTATGTTGACTTAATGTCATTTACTTCATCAATGGAGACCCCGCTCTATCCTCCTTCTATCTTGATTGCCTCGTGTCTTAAGAGTGTGGGCTTGTTGTTGTTGGGACCGCTGGGACTATTCAGGTCGACTACCTCCTAACGAAGCTCCGTTAGGATACAGTTACACTGGTAAGCACATGGTCGCATAACACCCCAGCGGTAGGCAGTCCTTTTTATGTGGAGACTAGCTAATAGGTTTGGCTATTTTTGGGGCGCTGAAAAATGGCCTCGTCAGTCTAAAGATCATTGGCAGTAGATGGACCATTTAAATAGAGATTCTCCCCCAGACCTACTGCCGGTCCACGATCTCTTATTCAGTTCGCAGCTAACCGCGATATTTACTGGTTTTTCACTATCCGCGTCCGGATTGCTATACTCCCTGAAGGTGGAGCTTAGCCTTTCTTACAAAGCGAATAAAACTACCTTACTCTCTGAGAAAGAAATTACTTAACAATTCATGGAGGAAAAGTAAGCAGGCACTGTTGTTTGGTAGGCGAAAATCATTCAGAAATAGCCATGGTAGTAGAATACATGTAGATCCATCAACGCTCGGGAACATTTATATGTCAAAATTTTTAAAAAGCTTTTTTTTCAAAAAATATGTAGTTTAAGTTTTCTTATACACCACTAATCGGAGATTGTTATGATATGCATTTTCAACAATTTTTACAAATTTGAATAACGTTCATTCAAAATTTTCAATTTCCAAATTGGATTCTTCTTCTACCAAGGAAATGGCTTAATTCGCCTTTTTAAATTTAATGAGATATGTTTAATGTCCTCAAATTATTGCTTGTTTGACAAACTTAGCAAAATATTAAAACATTTTTCTAAATATTAAATATTTAAATTTAATAATAAAAATTACATTTTATTTTTATATTAGCTTATTCTAAATACAATTATTTATAGGAAATAAAAATTATTTAGTAACTCAAAATATAAATCTAAAAATACTTTAGTAGTAATGACAACAATGCCTACAAACAAACACTTCAATTATAAACAAAAAACAACAACAAAACGTAAAACAAGGTTTCTGGTTTATTTTATCGTCTTTCTTTCGAAAACTTCATTTAAAAATATTTATTATTGTTTTTGGCGGGGAAGTCCAAGGCACGATTATTACCAATACAATGATGGTTAAAATCTACAGCAAGGTGACATCCAAAAACCTGCATTGGACTTCTACTTTATTTTCACAAAAAAAAAATTAAAGCTTTAATCTTAAATACGGTCCATAATAAAAACAAAACAAAGAAAATACAGAAAACAAGGTCTAAGCATGGATGTAATTCTTGATAACTAAGTAATTTGTCTTAAGAGAGGATTGAGAGTTCGAGTAGATGTATATATGATTATAACAGTTAATTTAATAAAACAAACAAAACAAAACCAAAACTATCAAAATTACCTAGTTGTGTTAACAAAGAACAAACAAAAAAGAAAGAAAAGAACAAAACAACAGCAACAACAAATGAAAATCTAAACAAATGATAATGAAAATAACAAATCCTTATAAGTGTTAGACAATTAAAAGTAATGTGAATGAAAGTAAAACAAAACAAACAAACAAACAAAATAAAAACATACAAAGAGAAAACAAAAATCATAAGAAATCGACCTGAAAATAATTATATTATTATACTCTCCATCAAAGGAGAGCGAACGATAGCGAAGAGAAAGAGGAAATATGCTTCTATTTGTTTAACAAATAAAAAACAATAGGATAAAGGACAATGTCTGGATGGAAAAATTGAACATACACACTAAAATGCAAGTATGCATCAGCAAGCTTAAAAGCCGGAAATGTCTGTTGTCAGTCTGTGTGTGTGTGTGTATTGGAGTATCCATAATATCTCCGGAAAAATGTTTTGAACGCTGTATGTGTATGACAGACACCACATAACAAAGCCTAGCTTTGTAAGTTAACAAAATATAACAATAATAACAAATTTCATTTTAAGATTGGGATTTTTTTCCGACCCAAGGCTTAATTTCTAGTTAGATAAATTGTAAATAAGATTATATACTGAACTTGATTATACACAATTGACATTTTAAAATATATGAATAGCAGATCGTTTGCAATTTTTCCACATGGATATAGAAAACCCATGGCTGAAGAAGAATACTAGTTTCAGTTACGAAATAAACAAGTACATCCATGGCCAATTTATAAGGTACCCCTTCGAAGCTAGCTGACTACCACATTTAATGACAAAGTGTACTATTGTGATTGAAGTGGCAGAACAAAAGATAAAGACATAGCCAACAAAATGTAAAACAGATTTTGATATTAAATCAACCGTAAATCGTGATTACAACCGATTTTTTATCGTACACGGCCTTTAAATTAAAAAAAAAAAACTTATCTAAAATATTTGTGTCTGGCGAGTAGCATATTTTTTTAATAGATGTGTGCGATTACCCATTATTTTGTGCAAAGTGTTATTCGATGACCCAAAAGTCCAACAAAGAGAGCAATTTTCCATGGCAGAAGAATACAGGTAGATGCATCAACGCTTGGGAGCATTGATATGTCAAAAAAATGTAAATGTTTTTTCAAATATAAGTAGATTCTTACATGTTTTCTTATACTACTTCATTCGGAGGCTACTATATTTCGCGTTTTTTCAAAAATTTTTACAAATTTAAATATTTTTTCATTCAACATTTTCAATTCCAAAATTGGTTTGACAGTTCATTGTCCCATCAGCTGTGTCGACGCGTCTACCTATATTCTTCTACCATGCAATTTTCATAGTTGAGTCCAAGGTAGATGTACTAGGTAATCGCATCAGCCCAGCTGACGGCACCATTAAATGTCAAAACAAATTGTTGTAATGAAGAATTCGCCCTAAATGAATGCAACAACAAATTTGTTTATGTTGTCTTCCCTAAAACTATTTTTATAATATTTCAAATAATTTAAGAGCAAGTTAAGAGTGAAACCAGTAAAAATAATTAAAAGAAAATGAAGGAAGGAGTATAGAATGGAGTGCAGCTTTAAGAATTAAGTTAGCCTCAACATATACGATTCCCAAAGCACATCACGGGAAGTGGTGCAAGAATTCGACTCTTGTCATTTGCAGTTCCGGAAAACTTTCGGTTTAAACCAGTAAAATATAGTCATTATAAGTTTCTTGGTTTAAAAAATATCGCAATACTACAATTAATACTTATTTTACTCTTATTTGTTTTACAATAAAAACTTTTATTGCGAAGTTCGTTTACGACGAGAGGCACACAAAATAAAATGTAAACAAACACCTCGTTTCTGATTGCTTGAAACAAATTTGCCGCAACCTTTAAATGTCATGGCGAATCTATGTTTTTCGCCTTAGATGCCAATTTTGACATTTGAGGGGACCACAAAAGTTGCTTTGTTGTAGCAATTCGCCGATGCGGTTACCTGTTAGATCTACCTTGGTTGAGTCACTTGCAAAATCTGACAGGAAAATATTCTTAGTGAGAACCATGGTAGAAAAATACAGGTAGATGCATCAACGCTTGGCAACATTGATATGCCAACAATTTTAAAACGTTTTGACAAAAATAAGTAGATTTTTGTATGTTTTCTTATAGGACATAAATCTTAGATTGTTATGATATGAATTTTTCAAAAATTTTTACAAATTTCCATAATTTTTCATTAAAAATGTTCAATTCTAAAATTGCTTTGTAAATTCATTGTCCCAGCAGCGGTGTCGATGCGATTACCTGTATTCTTCTATCATGGCAAGGGTGTAAGTACACAAGAAGCTTGAAGTCATGGCTAGGCATATTTTGTGTCATTTCATAAAGGGATTACAGACATTAATATAGGTGTGTCTGGTTACTTTTCCTGCAGGACATCTTTCTGAGAGAGTAAGGTAGCTTTATTCTCTTTTGCAAGGAAAATGCGAAAAGTAAACACACGGCATTCCTGCAGAAGCTTGCAACTAATCAGCTGATTTGCCAAAACAAACCAATTTGTTCCCCATTAAAAGAATTAAAAGAAAGGGAGCACTACCAATTCTACAAGTTTTATAAATAAAAAGCAAATTGCCAATAAAATAAAAATATTAGCAATAAAAGGAAGATAGATTTGATGCGTTCCGCGGAATCCTTAAAACCTGTTGCTAATGGCGTTTGTCTAAAAATATTGGAAATAGTCTTTTATTTTCTAGTTACATATTAATATTTGTATTTTTCGCATTTTGTAAAGTTGTTCTCTAAAAACAATTAGTCTGGCTAATTCCAAAACAATATTTTCAAATTAAAAGCACAAAAAATAAATAAACATAAATAAGAAACATCTGATTGAATGTCGATGAATGAGAAGAAGAAGAGTTGCAAGAGATTGCAAGAAAAAATTTTTCCAGCAAGAATTTGCAAACTCTCACTGAAAGAACTGTCAAAATTTCTCTCTCCAACCGCTCTCTTTTGCAGATCTTTCGGGTTAACAGACGACTTCCAGTAACAATTTGTAACAATTGTTACAAATTTTAGGGTAACCAGACACACCTTATGTCTAGCCATAACTTCAAGCTTTTTATGTACTTGCACCTTTAGAACTATCAGTAACATTAGGTTCGTTCGTTTACTTTCCCAGTAACATTTACTCAGTAAGAAGTTGCTGAGAATAAAATACGATTTCTTCTCTCGGTAGAGAAAAAAATGCAAAAAGTGAACGACCAGCACTTTTTTGGCGAAAATCTTAACAGAAAATATATTTTGATGCAGTTTATTTGTGTTTAAATTATTATTATGACAAAACATAATAAAAAAACATAAGCTGTATCCATGCACAACAATTCAACAATTAGCCATTATTCCTACACCACATAGTGGTAAGCATGGTAAAGGAGAAGGAAGCGAGATAGACCCATAGTTACTTTTGAGGATCTTCATAGAATCACTTTCTGAGTCGATTTATGCATGTCAGTCCGTCTGTCCATGTATTTTTGTGAACAACATGCAGGTCGCATTTATTATCCGATTTGGCCCAAGGACGAACCCTGGTGAGAATCGGTTCAAATTTAGATATAGGTCCCATATATATCTTCAACCGACTTCGTGTTAATTGTACACCAGATGGCCAACATCGTTCCGAACGATCTGAAATTTGGCACATCCGACCGAATTCAGTCCAGAAATAAGTACATCAAATTTGAAAATCGGTTCAGATATAGCTCCCATATATGTTTCATTCGTACTTCACAAAAATGATGTTTAGTCCCAGATGTCAAATACAAAAACCTCTGTCAAATTTTATCGAGATCGGATCAGTTTGGGTATAGCTCCCATACATATTTTTATCCAATATATGTTTTATTATGAACCAAATGGCTAATATCAGTCCAAATGAACTAAATCTTGTCAACAACAATGATCTTTGGTACCAAATATTAGATAAAGCTCAGAAATAAGTGCCTAACGTTTTATCAAGATCGGTTTAGATTTGGATATAGCTCCCATATATATTTTAGCCCTATTTCAGGTTTTTCTGCACAAAAAGGCTAATGGCAGTCTAAATGACTTCAAATTTGGTGAAATTTGGTTCAGATATAAATATAGCTCCCATATATATTTTTCATCCGATTTCGTGTCCCTCACATGCGTAATATGCATTCCAATGATATTTGATACCGGGAAACAATGATATTTGATACCGGGCATCAGATACTGCTCGAAAATACGGGAGCTCTACTAAATACGCATAGTGGCGTAGGGTATTATATAGTCGGCCCCGCCCGACCTTTGACCTTTCCGTACTGGTTTTAGCTGCATTTGACATAATTTCGCTCTCACTTACTGAACTTTTGTGTATACGAACAGCTTCCAGTAAAAATTTTTACAAACTATCGAGTAAACGAACACACCTAATATGTCTGTTTGCTTTTTGCAAATTTTACTCTTGAGAGAGAACAGTTAGTTAATTGAAAATGGACACCTCACAATTAATGAACGTTTTTTCAATGGCATAGCATGACTGCAATATAATATAAAATATTAAAAAATAAGTCAACAGTCGCGTTTGTGGAAGTCGCTACAGCTCTCCAAGCTTTTTCGTTAGCAATCTTGTTGCGATATTACACTGTTTTTTTTTTGTCAAAAAGGCAAGAGTGAATTCTAGTAAGATAAGAGAGAGAGGTAGAAGATATTCGCTCTGAGAGAACTGTTTTCCCAGAAATTACGGGAACTAGTAAATATGTCTAGATTTGATGTAAATCCATCAAAATCAACATTTCAGTAAAAAAGTGGTTAACGAGAACACCATATTTGAGCGTGTTCCCTTCGTTTTGCTTGTAAATTTGTCTAGGTTTTCAAATGGGTTGAGTAAAAAAATTAAAACTAGTACAATATGCAATTATGATTTCGAATATTTTCAAATGTTTAATTGTGTTAATTCAAGGAAAGTACCCCAATTTTAGCAATAAAAAATCATAGTTCAAAATAAGGGGACTATGGGGAAAACTCAGCAATAATTTGGCCGAAATTACCCAAACAGAATGAACTATTGACGGCTTAGCTTTGCAAACCAGGGGCTTAATTACGGTTCTAAAAAATGTGATATGAGAACAAATTTTACCAAAAATAAATAAATAAAACATTTCTCATTACAAATTTTTATAGAAAAAGAGTCCTGGGGTCAGGCAAGGGAGCACAAAAAGCAAACGTAAAACACATGCAACAAAAGATCATTCTGTTTCGGTCTAATTGGCTTTTGATTAATCGATTCGGAAAACAAATTTGGTCGTTAATGGCATTTGAATTGATTAGCCGAAATAATATTTTAATTTCGTCTCCACTACATGGTGTGATATTTTTTGTTTCTTGGGAAATATTAAAGCCGCTGTGAATTAAGCCCGCCCATTTCCTCCTTGTACATAAAGGTATGACGAGTCATGGGACATTTTTAAAATGTCCTCGTTACAAACTAGAAAGATATTCAAAATAAAGTTGGAGGGTATAAATAATTCGGCTTAGCCGAATATGCATAGCACTCTTAATTGTTTTTAGTAAAAATTACTAATAAAATAAATATAGAATCTAATGATATATAAATATATATTTAATTATAGAAGAAACAAGAAACAAAATAAAAACAACAAGAAGAGCAACAAAATGTCCTAAAGTAACTGAAAAGAAAAAAAAAAAGATAAAACAAATTCACAAAAGAAAGAAACATGTAAAAGTCCTTCTAATCTGTGTTTGTATTCTATGTTAAATAAATTGTAATGATGATTATGAAGAAAATAAATAGACAAAAAATAGCTGAAATGTAAAAAACAAAACAAAATGTAAGAAATCCCCAAAAGGGGTCAACAACACGGTCCATTGAGGTACATGTATTGGGTGTTTGTCAAACTCCTAGCCGCGTTGTTTTGGTAGGTTCGAAAAAGAAACATAGAACAAACGAACAATATTGAGAAGATTAAACAGAGACATTCGGAACAGAGGTGAAATGAAGCCAAGTTGCAGGTGGATTTTCTATATTTTATCTTTTGTAAAAAATAAAAAATGTTTTTATATGGATTATATTCATGGATGGCGCCCAAATGCATTTTAAAACGTTCGCCGTTTGGGATATCCGTAACCCATTTTTGAAAAATATTCTCACTTCTTAAAGATTGTCTTGAATATGAATAATAATAGCTAAAAACACTTTTTAAGGTAATTAATACGGTTTCTTAGGTGATCCTCCTGGTCTACTGAGAATGAAGTCGAAGGGGTTTAACATGATTCTCGCCTAAATGGCTCTAAACATGATACACTTAAAAATTAAGCAGTGTTCTCTTAGATAGTGGAAACCCACACACAGCGTTCTAGTTCTATTCCGCAGGTACTTATTACAAGATCAGCTACATGGATTTAATTTCCCTCTTGGTTAAGGACTAACTTACTGCTGCTCTATGGGTCACAGCGCGCGGTTGAGAATACAACTCCACATTGAGCCAAAGCTCTACCCGCGATTTGGATATAAACCACAACCCAAAACAGAAGACTTTCCGTAGTCAGGCTAGATCAACATGTCTAGGGATTCCAGACTTCGCAGTGTCAGAAAAGTCTCTGGTCGAAACGACTATCCGTTTTTGTTTCATACAGCACCGGACTAGAAATAAGAAAGGCACTATCAATGGCGGGATTCTCTTACTCATTTTTTGAGTTTCCGACAAAGATCTTTGACTTTTAAACGCAAAATTTTGATATGAAAAAGAAGTTAAAGTCGACAATATTGGTATCTATCGGTAGTTCTCAGGGACAACTTTGATTTTGTCGCTGACTTACCGAAAATTTTCGTTAAATACCGAAATTATAAGCAATTTAATTTTACCGAATTTTGTCGGTAACTCAAAAAAAAAAAACGAGTTAGAGAACTCCACTACTTGGAAAAGGATGAGTGCAACACAAAACATAAAATAAGGTGCGTATGTTTGGTAACCCCTCTGGACTGTCATGCATTGAGAGACCAATGCCCGGTCAACAAATATCCCATATGCAGGCCAAATCCAAAATCGGTGTTAGGCGAATTTAACATCCGACATTAACTTGAAGTAACACGCCCATTTTGTTCTCGTTCCATCTAAATTGCCATATACAGTGTGCCAACTCACGCATCCACAACTTGCTATCAATGGCACTGTCCACAACTTTTATATCCCAATTTGAGGGATGATGATGATGATCTTGAAGATAATGCTTCCTCAGTCAGACATTCATAAGATTCGTCTATTTTGTGCTGTAAGCTCATAGTTAATGTAGATGGATCTATTTGTTGGACAATTATTGTTCCCATCAGGTATACACTTATCGACTCGGTGTTTCATATAGTTTTTTTCATCATCTCTTTTTTCTTAGGCACTGAAGAGAATTCTGCAGTTTTCATGTTCTCCGATTTAATTTATGAGTTCTCAATGTGAGAATTGTTTACTTCGACACCCAGAGAAGCTGTAATCTTTTTAACAACTCTCTCTCTCTGTCCCCATTTCAATAGCATTTGCGTTGTTGATTTCTGTGTTGCGTTTAAGCTTCTTTTTCTCCAACTTTTTAACTCTCATTTCCATTTCAATTATCTGTCAGCTCTTCTCTTTATCTTTATTTTGGACGTTTACGACCTGAGTAGAAATATCAGTTAATTATTCCAATGTAAGTTTAATAAAATTGAGCTCGAGGTCTTTGTTGTTTTTTTTATACTATTTTTTTATTATTTTCGATATTTCGATTTGTCAGAGAGGACAGCAACACAGGGTCGACGTCGTTACTTGGCGAAATGTTGAAAATTTTTGTTATATGTTAAATATTGTTCCTGATGATGTCTTCCTTCGCAGGACGAAATTTCGAAAATAATAAATAAATAATATTTAAAAAAGCAACAAAGACCTCGAGCTCAATTTTATTAAACTTACATTGGAATAATTTAAAATAAAGGTCGAATAAAATAACTAAAAATCAGAAAAATATTAGTTAATGTTTCATTTATTTATTTTAGACTCTAAGTCAAGTTCTACAGTTTTTCTCTTGATCTATTTAATTCGATATGAGTTCTCAATGTGAGAATCGTTTACTTTGACACCCATATACGTTGGAATCTTTTAACAACCGTATCTGCCTTCATTTGGATAGCATTTGCGTTGTTGATTTCTATGTTGTGTTTAATTAACTTTTGCTCCAACTTTTAACTTTCATTTCCATTTCAATGTGAGAGTAATTTACTTTGATGCCTATAGAAGCCGCAATCTCTTATAAATCAGTCTCTGCCTCCATTTCGACAGGATTCGCGTTGTTTATTTTTGTTGCATTCAATCATCTTTTGCTCTCAGTTCTTCTCTTTATCTTTACTTTGGATGTCAAGGACATCAGTAGAAAAATTAGTTAATGTTTCATCTATTTTGTTATGATGCTGTTGAAATTGCATTCATGTTAATGATCTTTTGCTGCATTTCTGTTTTCAGTTCGCCTATGTCCGATCTGAGCTCTTCGTTTTTATTCATACGGTTAGTTTGAGACTCAGGCAATGCATTATTGTTGTTGGAGATAATGAATTTTGATCTCGTATGTTGTCGTTGAGATTACTACCACCATTACCAACATCATCCTCTCTCGATTTCTTCTGTTGCTGTTTATGGACATATGTCTCCACCGGAATTTGTTCTTCACTCGGAATTTTATGTGTCGTAAGGTGCTGCAGATTTATTTTGATGCGTATTTTGATGAGTATGTCCAGTGTAAATGAATGTTTCGTATATATTGTTAGGTGATTTTTGCTTAGCTTGCATATTTCACATTTCCACTCCAATTTTTTCATCGTGCTCATAGTTTTAAGTGGTCTCAGAGAGTACCGTGCATGTTGAGAAGTAGAATTTTTTGTCGCAGTTACGATCTTTTCCTTATAATATCAATGAAGTTAAACAAAAACTACATTGCTGGAAGAAATTTTGAAATATTTTGCAACAGTCCGCGAAAATTTAAGACACTTCTGTTCACTTTGAAAGTCACAGCTGAACTGTGACATTTACATTTGTACATTCATATACAAATTCTCTACCCGGATTAAGGCTGATAACTGACCAATCACATTAAATAAATATATATTTAGTATAGTCAGATTTATTCGGGTTCCTCAATTATTAGAGTTAACCCGGGTAGATGAGACAAAAAAAAAATGCAAACTCCATGCAGAACTTGGCTTCATTTCACTTAGATAAGACGTCTGTTGTAAAATAAAAAAATAATAAAAACCAAAATAATTATAAAAAATAGAGTAATAATATAAAATAAATTAAAACAAAATATATAACTAAAAACCAAAATCACACACAAGAAGAAAAATAAGAAAAACAACAAAACAAAACAAAAACTGTTATAAAAAGTAAATAATTGTTTTTATTATTATTATTATGATTATTTTTTCTAAACAAAAATATAGTTACGTATTTACTTGAAAATAAAAAAAGAAATATCCTCTAAATAAATTCAATAAATTCTACTTTAGCCAAATTAGCTAAATACTGTTGATGTAACTTAAAACAAAAAAAAAAGAAAGAAAAAAAAAACTAAGAGAAAAACACAAAACAAACAAAACTAATATTTTGTATCTAATTATTTTTTTACTGATTTTATTCTGGGATGATGATGGCATGCATGTTGCAGAATGTGTAGAAGCACTATATAATGAAAAATTATCATTCAAGAACGGGGAGGGAGTATAATTTTAGCAATCAGTGTTATATTTTTGTTCTAGCATCTTAACATCTAACTTAATATGTATTAAGGGATTTGCTAATGCCTGAAATGAAACTGAATTTAAAAGGCATTAAAAAAATTTCATGTGGCAATGCTGCCGAAAATCAAATCAAAGTTCAAAATACCGAATATGGGGAGGTAACATTATATTGACAGTTCTATGCAAGGATGTTTCTTACATAATGGAAATATATGCTGCCAATTTACAGCAAAGTTGGTTAAAATTGCGACTAAGCCAGTTAAAAACCCTTAAATCTATCGGTACAGCGGATATACCAAAACGTGGACCTATATAGCTCATTTTCAATACCAAAAGTCCTGCAGAGCAAACACACATCTGAATAAAAATTCATCGACCTACTTTATTTCGTTCGAAAGCTAGAGTGATTTCCCCAGAAGGACAGACATCTCTAAATCGACAAAGAATTTTATGCTAATCAAGAATATATATGCTTTATGGGGTCTAAAATGCATACTAGGTGTTACAAATTTAATATACCCTCCATACTATGGTGGAGGGCATAAAAAAGAATGAGCCAAATTGCTTACATAAAAATCAATAACTAAATAATTAAAAACGACTCTTTAATTGTCTCATTAAGATAAAGAATTACAAAAAGAATTTGGTTCGGCAAAATTTTTCAAACTCTCAGTAAAAGAACTATAAACATTTGTCGCTCGAATCGCTCTCTTTTGCAACACTTTTCAATAAAAAGATTTAATACTTTTTTTTAGGTTAACCAGACATACCCATATTTTTATCGGTAGTTTCTAGCGACCATTATTGTCTTTAAAAAGAAAATATTGTTAATTTCACATTTTCATAGAACAAGAATCCAGTACAATCAATCAATTATTCCCCTTTTAAACAGGCAATGTGTCACCCTGTATTTCTAACTGATTGATAATACAACGTTCAGCGCCGTTCACTTGTTTGCTTCATCGGCGTCATAAAGTTTCATTTTAAGTGATCGACTCTGATTTCAACTTAATTAAAGGTGAGTGCGAGATAATACGAGATAAGGTGTACCATTTTAATCTTTAGTTTTGTTCTCTTGTTTTATTTTGTTGATATCATTTTTTTTTAATTTCTTGTCTCTTGTGCATAACATTTAAAGGTAAGTCGGCGAAATCGTTAAAATAAATTATAATTAAATTTGTCACCAAAACAAAACAAGCGTATGGCTGTATTCTGCACGTAAACATGTTGTACATTTAGCGGTTATTATTATATCGCAGCGTTACTTCTATATAGTATATTTGAGTAGTATATGCTATTTCACATTAGAAGACGGAAAAAATATTGATACTAATTTTTAACTTCGAGCGACCCATTTAGGGAACGGGTTACTTTCTCGATTTGTTGATAACCTAAGAATATTAGACAAAGAAAAAGTGAGGAAAAATACTAATGAAGGATTGAGCATTTAAACTATTAAAGGGTAACGTAATGGGTTAATTTTACTAATACCTTTCAGAAGAAACAAATGCAACTGAAAGAAATATCCAAAACATATGTTGGGATGAGTGGTTTTTGGGGACAATTGATAATGTGATAATATAACGAAACATAAAAACATATTGTATTTGATGTATGTACTACTACATACATCAAATACAATTTTTTTGACATTGCAAACAAATTGTGAAGAAAAACAATGGGGATTTACATAAAAACGAGAGACAGGGACAATCTTGGTAAAATTAAGAAGGTAAAGTCACTTCAAATAAGCACTTCCATCCATGGTACAATGATATCAAGGTAGGGCTATGATACCATATGATTTTAATTTTTTTTATTTTCTTGGCTTAATATGTCATCTTTATTTGTTTATGTATGTGTTTTCTTTTCAATAACAAAAAAATTGTTCAGAAAACATTCAAATTCGGGTGTTTTCAAAATGTTTGTTTCAACGTATGCATCGACAAAATCTAGAGTTTTTGTAGCGAAATAATCCTTTAGAGATATATAGTACATGATTTTTAAAATAAGTGTTGACCTTTCATTCAGTTATCGCATTTTTTAATTATTTATTCAAATCAAATGCGACAAGTTGTTTGATTTTTTATTGTTTTGATACTAATTCTGACATTACAAGCCAAACAGGTAGACCTCTATACTTGCAATTTTTTCAAAGTTGGCCTACCTTCTCTTCATTATACCATTGTTCCATCTCTGCATTTTTCTGTAATTCGCCTTGTTAAATAATATATTAAATATTGTTAAATAATATATAAATAATATATGAAATGAAAAATATATTAAATGTTCATTCCCAGTTTAATTATTGTTTCTAAGCTTGTGCCAAAATTTCTTATTTCCTCAACAAATACATGAATTCACTTGTCTTGTCTTCTCGCAGAATAATAAAATCCCTCAATGTGAAAATATGTGTCTTCATACGTATATCGTACTATTGACGTTTGGTAAATTACTAGGAACAATTAAAAATTTTCTATGGTTATTTTTTAGATTCAGGTTTGTCCAGTGATAATAATATTTTTTTAGCGTTTTTGGTCGACAACCTGTTAGATTATGTGACGTGTTATTTCATTGCATATATGTTGACACTGCGATCAGCTGTTTCTTGCCATCCCAGCTGATTACTTATCACCTGATTACCATATGTGTGCGTTAACAGGGCAATTCATAAAACACTAATTCAGTGTCCGTTATATTTAAACGATTTAAAACAGCAAACGTCTGTTTTATGTATTTTATTAAAATTTAAGCTGTCACATGACATACATATATCATTCTGGCTGTCTGTACGATCGATCACTCTCGATATGAGTATTTGATTTATTTCAAATCATGGCAAAATTAAGAAGGTAAGGTATCTCGCGGATTTCAAAAATTTGCAAAAAAGTAATATATTGAGCAAAGGGAATAATTAATACGGGCCAAATTCGGCCTCCATAACCAAGGATCCATATTTTAGGGAAATCTATGTCGATTTTCTTTAATTTTTTTTACATCTTTATATTTTTGCCTTTGTAATGTGAAGTGTGAAAATTAAATCGATCGGTCCAGTCTTGTTGGTACGCCGGGCAGGCCGACTTTATGATACCCTACACCGCTATATACATAAAGTAGAGTTAACCGAAACAAATAAACGTTTATATAGGGAACTAGCAAGTGTCGCCTACTTCGTCAGCAAAAATTCTACATTCAAACTTTACGTTCGTTCACAATTTGTTCAGCTTGAAAAAAAAAATAAAAAAAAAAAAATTAATCAAAACTTTATACATAGTACTAAATTTTCAGATTCTCAAGGTTTTATACGTTATTCAAGTTTTTGCTTTTTCGAAAAAATAACAGGAAAATGTTTACCTCTTACACCAAAAAGTTTTTAAAAACTTTCATTTTGAATTTTTCCGAGGAGGCCATTATAATAGCCATTGCACAATGGACCCACATCCAATTTTTCTGTCCAAAATTATTTCAACGTCTGCATTTGTCAACCCTAGATACGAAAAGTGACCTCAATATCAAATTTCAGTTCTATCCCTTCACCCAATAGCAAATTGAAAAATATACAAACCAATCAACATCTCTCCATCCTAGAAACCAACTGTACATATTTTCAAAACTACCTCCATATCTCAATCCCAGATACCAAGAGAATTTAAGGATTTCGGCTCTATTCCTTCACCCAATACCAAATTTATAACCACTTAGTACTTTTCGAACTAACAACAGACACCAAGAGTTATCTTAATATCAAATTTCTGAATTTCAGCTCTATAATTTCCCTCATTACCAAATTTAGACCCATAAGAACAATTTTAGTACACATTTCCAAAACCAACTCCATATCCTAAATTTAGATACCAACACAGACCTTAATATCAAATTTCAGAATTTTATCTCCCTTCATCCCTTCACCCAATACAAATATATATATATATATATCTATATATATATATATATATATATATATATATATATATATATATATATATATATATATATATATATATATATATATATATACATATATATATATATATATATATATATATATATATATATATATATATATATATATATATACATTTCCGAAACCACATTCATGAAGAGCGTCCCGAATACCAAATTTCCGAATTCAAGCAGTATCTGTTCACACCATACCAAATTGTACAAAATATAGTACTATTTGACACTTTTCATGCGTTGATTTCAGAATTCTAGCTCTTTTTGTTTACCCAATACAAAAGTATTCAATTTTAGTACATTTATGTACTTTCCTTATTATTTTAGTACAAACTTCCGAAAACCCTTACCACAAACCAAGACTGGCTCTCATGCTAAATTTCAAGACTCTAGCTTCAGCCGTTTCATCTGATATCGAATGGAACTTATATATGGGAGGTATATTCTTCTCTGGATCGATTTCCACTAAATTTGAGGGGGGCACTTGTGTCTGAACCGATTTTCCCCAAAATTCATCCTATTTGGGCTGATATTACCCCTTTGGTGCACAGTAAAAGTGAAATCGGATCAAGATATATATAGGAGCTGTGTACACATCTGAACCGATTTCTTTAAATGTTAGCAGATGTATTTCTATGCGGTATCCTAAGTGAAGGACCTTAATACAAAATCGGGGAAAACATGTATGTGGGACCTATAGCTCTTGTCATAGCGTGCATATTACGGCTGTGGTGGACAAAAATAGCACATTACATCCATAACTAGTCTTTTAAGGAGCGTTACTAAGGAGGTAGGCGATGTTATTAAAATTCTGAGGGGAAAGAATCCAAATTTACTGTGCAAAAGGACGGAATCGTCCTAAAGATAGCTAGAACTGGGGTAGGTCGAGAGAACTCATCGTAAACCCGAAAAAATACGGAACTATGTCTTTTCACCAGGAAGACTAAATTCGGGAACATTGACGAACCAGACTTCCCCTCCAGTAAACCAAATACCTAGAAGTAATCTTGAAAAAAACCTCTTTTGAATTTAAACTAAAACCAGTAAGGAAAAGTTAAAAGTCGGAAGGGGCCAACTATATGACACCCCATACCACTATGCATATTAAGTAGAGCTCCCGTAACAAAAGAATTTATTTCAAGTGGATCATACCACCTATCAACATTTGGCTTTAGACCTGTTATAGTTTGTTATAGGGTTCATGATATCACAATGTTTCGGAGCCGAGTTGCACAAAATGAAAACGTACGTCCCGAAATTTACTCCATTTGGGTTGATATTAGTCATTATTTGCACAATAAACCTGAAATCGGATTAAGGATATATGTGGGAGCTATATCCACATCTTAGCCGTTCTCGATAAAATTTGCCAAATGTATTTCCAAACTTCATAAGATATCTGGTACCAAATGTCATTTTAGTCGAATACATATTACGAATTTGAGAGACTTAAACACCAAATCAGATAAAGCTATAGCTTCTAGACTGAATTCGGTCGAATGTACCAAAATTCAGGACTTTTGGACTGATATTGGTCAATTAGTGCACAATTAACCCGAGAGCTATATCTAAATCTGATCCGATTATCAACAAATTCAATATGGGTTCGTCCTTGGGCCAAACAAACATTGTTTGCAAACTTTCATCTCAATTGGATAATAAATGCGATCTGCATTTTTTTTCACAAAAATACATGGACTGATGGAGGGACAGACGTACTGCCAGCCATAAATCGACTCAGAAAGCGATTCTATGAAGATCCTCAAACGTAACTATGGGTCTATCTCGCTTCCTTCTCCATGTTACAAACAAATGCAAAAAGACATAATACCCTTACCACTATGTGGTGTAGGGTATAAAAACTATACATTATTTTGCTGATAATGTAAAAATAAATGTAGGCTCAATACGTGACACATGAAAATAGCATTAATTCCAAATTTTGATAAAGAATACTCATAAATCACGAAAATCTGAAAATTGTAATAAATCATAAATTAAAGCACGTTTTTGAAACGGAATCATTCTAAATGGTCTTTATCACATCAAATCATTTCGCATGCTCCTCTAATAAGCCTATAATCATAATTGTATGCCATAATAATTAACTAAAGACAAGCAATAAAAATGATAAGTCTCCTGTTGTTGTTGTTGTTGTCGATTTGGGCAGTTTATTTTTATCAAAATATTGATATTTTAATAATTAAATTTAATTATGTTTTTGATCTCGAAAAAAATGTGACTCTGCACGAGTTGCTAGAAACCAGCCAATGGATGGATTATTTGGTTTTATTATCAGCAGCTTTTGGAATGAAGGTCAAACTTTCATTCTGTCTGTCTGTCTGCCTGTCTGGATATTGGACTATAAAATATGCACGCATCTACTTATTTATTAGCAGGCAGACTCAATTTATACGTGTGGGTGTGTTTATATGCATATTTTGTTTTTTGCATTGCATGAATTAAATGATTATGGCAAAATACTGAACACAAGCATCCTTTCTTCATCCCATAATATTGGATAACGTTTCAAAAATAGCTCACTGTACTAGTATTGTAGGTGATAGCAATTATAACCAGTAAAGAAAGTCTTAAAGTCGGGCGGGCCGACTTTATGATACCCTATACCACTTTGCTAATATAGTTGAGCTCCACATAACAATTAAAACAATTTTTATGGGAGAATTCAATCGTACACCCTATGATTATAATTATAATTTAAAATTCAAAGGACTAAATATGCCGAAGCAATTGTATCTTTTAAATTCGGACTTGTATTGCCCATTTGGTGCAAAATTAATTTGAAATCAGATAAAGATATATATGGGAGCTATATCCAAATCTGAACCGATCTTGATAAAATTTGGCAGAAATATTTCTGAGCTGTATTTGATATAGTTCCCTGAATGTCGTTGTTACGGAGAGCATATCACGGCTGTGGGTAACAAATATAACAAATCGGATGAACGATATATATAGGAGCTATAGCAATATCTGAACCGATCCTCACCAAATTTTTCATACTAGCTTCCAGACTCAATTCGGTCGTGAGTGCCGAATTCCATTCCATTTGGACAAATATTAGACGTTTGGTGCACAATAAAAGGTAAATCGGACGAAGTTATATATGGGAGCTATATTCAAATCCGAACCGATCTCGATAAAATTTAGCAAAGTTATTTTTGATCTGTATTTGATATATTTCCCCAAATATTGTTGTTAAAGAGGGCATATTACGGCTGCGGAGGACTAAAATATCGAATCGGATGAACAATATATATTGGAGCAATAGCTATGTCTGAACCGATTTCGATCAAATTTGGCATACTTATTTTTAGGCCTAATTTGGTTGTATGTGCAAAATTCCATACTATTCGGGCAGATATTACACGTTTGGTGCACAATAAGAGGCAAATCGAACGAAGATATATATGGGAGCTATGTCTAAATTTTTACCGATTATCTCCAATTTCAATAGGGTTCGTCCTTGGGCCAAACAAATGCTGTTTGGAAAATTTCATCTCAATCGGATAGTAAATGCGACCTGCATTTTTTTCACAACAATACATGGACAGACGGACGGACGGACATGCATAAATCGACTCAGAATGTGTTTCTATGCAGATCATCAAAAGGAACTATGGGCCTATCTCGTTTCCTTTTGCCTGTTACAAACAAATGCACAAAGACATAATACCCTTACCACCTTGTAGTGTAGGGTATAACAATTGATCCATATACAATTTTATACCCTCCTTGATTGCTTCGTCATTCTGTTTGTAACTCATCGAAATAATAATTTTAGACCCAATAAAGTATATACGGGGTGAGATGAAAAAACTGCAAACAACTTCAGATTGCTGTCATTTCTAAGCCACTCGTCCGACAGCTGTTAAAATTATTCCAGTGACAGCTCATTATATTGTTTACAAGAGTATTTTCCAGAAAAAAAAGTTATTCGTGATGGTATTCAAGCGTGATAGTGTGATTTCTTTATATTTGGCTGGAAAACCACAAGTGGCTATCGTTAGAGCACTCCAGCTTTTAAATGTGAATAAATCTTTTGTGTCTCGTACAATCGCTCGTTACCGTGATACTGGTAGCATAGTCCGACGTCAAGGAAGTGGATGGAAGAAAACAGCAGCATCAGCAGAAATGGTTCGAAAAGTAAAGAAGCGATTTGATCGAAACCCGCGTCGCAGAAGTGCAAGAAATTACACCGCAACAGAAAGAAAAGGAATTACAAAATGTTAATCCAATAAAATGGACATAGTTTGGATCGACATTAAGTAATTTTTGAAAGGGCCTTCAATTTACTACAAACCGAATAATAAATTTAATATTTCAATATTTTATTTTAAAGACATTATTCGAGAGTCTATTATCAATAAATACTTGAATAGTGTTTGCACTAACAAAGACATGCACAAGTTTTGTGTTTGAGACGTTTCTCTCCGTTGCTTCTTATCGTTAAAAGGCGGCTACTGGCGAATATTATCAAGTTGATTTAAGTTTTTCAATGAACTTGCAAATTTTATTATGTCCACGACATTTAGAATAAAAAATGATTCGATACTTTATTATTGGTTTGAATAATTGACTAATTTTTACTACATTTCCCATACAAGTGTAGACATTTATTTTTTTAAGCAAAAGTAGTTTCATTAGGCCGAATTGTAGACTTATGTGTAGGATTTGTGGCGAATCAGGTACTCTCCTTTTTTATCTTAAATTCATATGCGGAGGAGGATGCTTATTTCGCATTTTTTATACCCTCCACCATACTATGGAGGGTATATTAACTTTGTCATTCCGTTTGTAACTCCTCGAAATACCCATGTCAGACCCAACAAAGTATATATATTCTTGATCAGCGTAAAATTCTAAGTCGATTTAGCCATGTCCGTCTCTCTGTCTGTCTGTCTGTTGTAATCAAGCTATTTTTCGAACGTATTGAGATAGAAGGCTAAAATATTGCACACGTGTTTATTTTTCCAGTAGGCAGGTTAAGTTCGGGCCACGTTGGTCCACGTCTTCGTATAGCTCCCATATAACGGTACCTCCCGATATTCGGTATTTTGATGATTTTAGCGACATTATTCACCGGAATTGTTTCAAATTTGGTATTTGAGATTCGTAATGGGAACTACAGTCTGTGACAGAAAATTGTCTATGCAGGTCCAGGTCTTCATATAGGCCCCATATATCAGTACCTCCCTATATTCGGTATTTTGACGAGTTAAGGTACAATACCCACCGAAATTGTTTGAGATGTCGTATTTCACGTTCATAATGGATGCTATAGCCTGTGACATTGTCTATGCTGGTCCAGGTCTTCGCACAGCTCCGATATAACGATACCTCCCTATATACGATATTTTGATGATTTTAGCTACATTATTCACCGTTTATTTCAAGTTTCGAATTTGAATATGGTAATGGCTTATGACTTACAAGGCCTATGTAGGTCCATGTCGTATAGACCCAAATATAACGGCTATATTCGGTATTTTTAAAATTTTAACAGAATTTTTTAAAGATTCTATTTTGTGAAAATTTCCAAATTCGTTCCAAATGGTGGAGGGTATTCAAAGTTCGGGCCGGCCGAACTTACTGTTTTTTAAATTGTTTAGAATTATAGTTGTTAACAATTTTGACCCTTTGTGGGGGGAGGTTCATGATGGAGTTGGTCGATATTGTCCATTTCACACCTAACACAGCACTGATATAAAGATTGGGATTAGCAAAGTTTGCATAAAATTGGATGATCCTATTTTGTTCTATGACGAAAACTATTTTCTGTGAAAATGTTGAACTTTTGTGGGGGAGGAACCAGAAGGAGTGGACCGATATGGCCCATCTCTGAACTTGATCTAAGTTTGTCAATAATATTAAAATGTGTCGAGATTGGATCAAATCGGATACTCCCTTCGAGAGTTATCGTGCGCACCAGCCAGACAGACGGACTGACGGACGAACACCTCTAGATTGACCCACAATATCCTAAAACGATTTTGGTCCAAAGAGACTGACTGAGAATCAAAGCCCACACGTAACGGCTCAAGTTAGAATTTTGAAATTTTACACGAAGGCCAGTTTAGTGCGTAGGCTGGGCTTTTGGAAATTCGTACTGAATGGGTACGGTAAGTACTAAAATGTACTAAATATTTAATACTTTGTATTGGACAAACGGAATGAGATATAAATTAAATTTGGGAAGAGAGTAACTGATGGATTCCAAGTACATCTATATCAAAGGGTTTTTGGAAATTCGAACTTTAGGGTTCTAAATGTAGGGTTCTAAAGTTCTAAAATGGTACTAAACTTCTAAAATAGTACCAGAATTGTGGTATAGAATTATGTGATCGGATAGAGCTAAAATTTAAATTACGTACGTACTAAAAGCGAACTAATGGCAGGTTTGTGATAAACAGGTGGTTTTTGAAATGTGTACCACAAGTGAACGAACAGTACTATATTTGGTACAATTTGGTATTGGGTGAACAAATAGTTCTTGATATCAAAAATTTGGTATTAGGTTCGCTGTTCATGTGTAGCCTGGACCTATGGAGATTGTTTCGGAAATGTGTACTATGTTTGCTATTGGGTGAAGGAATAGAGGTAAAATTCTGAAATTTGATATTTAGATTTGGCGGTGGTTTGGAAATGCGAAGAGTACTAAATGGTACCAACGAACTAAATAGTACTCCATAGAGCTGAAATCCTGAAATTTCATATAAATGACATTGTTGGTGTCTGGGTTCAAAATATGGAGGTGGTTTTGATTATAGTATTGGGTGAATGTATAGCGCTGGAATCGCAAAATTTGATATTGAGGTCTCTGTTGTTGAGATCTGTATTAAATGGAACTAATTGTGCTAATTTTGGATCACTGTTGCTGTTTGGAATGGAGAGAGGTAAATTGGTTTGTTACCAAATGTTGTATTGGGTGCAGGAATAGAGCTTAAATTCTGAAATTTGATATTGAGGTCACTGTTGGTTTCTAGGGTTTACATATGAATACTTTGAAATAGTATTGGACAGAAAACTTGGCTCTGGGTCCATTGTGCAATGATTTTACTAATATCAATTGTTCTCGATTCAGGCGATCTGTCGTGATATATATCGGAACTGAATTTTAATTCGCAGTTGAATGAAAATGATTGTGCAAAATTCTATCCCGACTACGAAATTAGGATAAAATTTCCGACTTTAGTGCATCAAATACATAAACCCTGACGAAAATATATGTGGGAGCTTATCCTAATCCGAACCGATTTCAATACAATTTGGCAAATTATTTTTGTACCGAATTCCGTAACACGTTGCAAGTTTTATTGAAATGGGAGATACATAGAGTGTTTGGTGTATCAAATCGGACGAAAATATATATATGGGAGCTATATCCAAATCTGGACCGATTTCAATATAATTTGACAAACAAATTGTTAGACCAAATTCCATCAAACATTTCAAATTTCATTAAAAATTGACGTATTCTGAAAATTCTGTTGAGATTCTGGTGAGATAAAAGATGTTGATTTTTTTTTAATTTTATTGAATGAAATAGCATCAAATTTTAGTATAAGTTTAGATTTGTTCTAATAGGACACCTTTGGCACGAATTATGACCTTCAAACGACCAATGAAACCGTCACACGCTGCCCGAATGTTGATCTGCGGTATTTTGGTCCATTCCCGGCGAAGCGCTTGTTTGAGGTGTTTGATACTTTGGTATTTTTTAGTGCCAACCTTGCTTTCCAAAATACTCCAGACACAATCGTCCAGAATATTTTCGCGATAATATTCGGCATTTATTCTGATGCCACGGTCGATTAATACTAGCGGACAGTGGCCATCGACTGTTATGGCGGCCCACACCATTTTCATGGTCGGCGCTTGAGTTCTGGTGGCCAACCGAAGGTGCACACTTTCAGTTGACCTCTTTGACAAGTAAACACGATCATTTTGTGTGCTTACAAATTGCTGGACAACGAATGTTTTCTATTTGTCCAGTTTTGATGTATTTCAAATATTTTGAATATTCATTTTCAAACCAATTAATCAATATTTCAATGTTACTCTTCTTGAGTTGAGTCTCTAATGACCGTTGTTATTATCGGTCAAATTTGTAGCCTATCTCTCCCATATTTTGCAAAATTAAAATAAAAATAAATCTCTCCCATATTTTGCAAAATTAAAATAAACAAGTAAGCAAAGGCTACAGTCGAGCGGGGCCGACCGTTGAATACCCTACAACACTATAATAAACGATACAGTTTATATAGGCGAGATACTCGAAAGAATTACACAAGATATTGTGACAAATAATAAAAGAAAACCATCAGGTTTCGTTCTCTAATTTTCGAATAATAGCAACTTAAACTAATTTGCTAATTTCCAATTTATTGGTAGATGTTTCACGTAAATGGTCTTCCTAGATCTGGAACCAATATTTCCCAAAGACCCATAATCTCTCAGAAGTGGCAAAAGATTAACATTTATTATTGGTTTTTGACCGAAACGCATCTATATGAGATACACCCATTTGACTATATTCTTCAACTAAATCAGCGTTAACGAATTAGTCAGAAGTGCGCCTTTCCTGTATTTGTGAATTCTCCAAAAAGTCACTGGAATGGACATTTTCGTATTTTGTCTACAAAAGTTGGCAAACTATTTTAAACATTGAATATTTTTGGATGGCCATCCGAAACTGCTTGGCTTTTGCAATGTGCGGTAACCCCCATTCAAATGCGTGTGAGGATCGGGCGATAATTACGACCTGCTGACAATTTTGCTGTAAAAATATTACCAAATGTTTAATTCAAAATGAAAATATGCCAAAAATATGACAAAATTGAAAAAATATGAGAAAATTTACAAAATCAATATTTTCATCTTTAAAGAAATATTTTTATGCGATTTTTTAGGCGATTTTTCTTTTCTGCCAAGAGGCCATTCTGAATTAATGAGAACTGTCGAAATCAGTTCAGCCGTTCTCGACATAAAAGAGATCTTTCAAGCATATCTTCTTTAATAGACAAATATGTCGCACATATTTTGCTATATATCCGATTTGTTGGATGTTAACATCAATGTAAAGATCAGAAGTAACCCTGTCATGGCTTTGTGATTTCGCCGCGATTTAAAATATTCGCGGTTTAATGAAAAATTTCCAATTTTTTTGCAATACAAAATATATGGTCTATTTTACCCGCTAAATATTATCCGATGACCATCCAAATTGGTAGGCTTCTTCCCCGCCCTAAACTCTAGCTACATTCGAAATTCCGCGTCGATTGGTCTATAATTGCGACCTGTAGAGCAACTGCAAAATCATGATTTTTTTCAGTATTTGGTCCATTTCAACCCCTAAACATTTGGCGATCATCTATTCTGATATTAACCCCACCTACATTTTAAATTTCGTAAAGATCGGGCCATAATTGCGACCTGTAGAGTGATTACAAATTAACATGGACAGACGGACAGACGGACGGACGGACATACATAGCTAGATCGACTCAGCTCGGCGAGCTAGGAAGATCCATATATACTTTCCTATATGGGAAACCAATATTTCGAGGTGTTACATAAATTCTGGCCCAATCAAACTTATAATACCCCCAACACATAGTGTTGTAGGGTATAAAAATTTCAATTCCTTTCATTGCGATGACATCTTTCCAAACCTAACTTTCATCTCACATTAAATTCTCAAATTTTTATTTATAATGATTTATTTGTTTAATTGGCTTATCAATATACATATGTATTTTTTGCTAATACTTCAAGTTGTGCATGAAATTGTTGTTGCTGCCCATGAATTGTATTATCTCACTGTATGTGTGTACATTTGTATATGGACTACAACTCTTTAAATATGTACTTATTATGAATGAACTGATATCAGAGTACTGGCCATAATTCATTTCCCCTATAAAAGATCTTTCGAATTGTTTTACAAACATCAGTGGACATTCTCGTCTCGAAGTGGTCGTGCAGTACAATTTTGCCTACGAATTATCCTCGCTTGAAAAATCCCAATTTCATTTAAAAAGGTATGGAAATTAAAAGAAATATATATTTGCAATTAAAGGAACAATGTGTAAAGGATATCGGAAAAAGTGTGTGGAACTATAAGTTAAGTGAATATTTGTGTCCAAAATATGTGCGAGAGTAAACTTTTGATCATATGTAAATGGATCAAAGAGTGTCTTAACTTTGAAAACGATTTTTTAGAAAGCAATGCAGTATCGTCCTTACTTCATATTGTGTCAACATTTCTAAAACTCTTGTCTTGGGCGCCATTTCAATTGAGAAAAATGAGTAAAATATTTTAAGCTGTTGATACCCCTGAGTCAATGTAAGCCCCCGAGAAGATGTAAGCCATTTTTTAAGTAATTATTTTCAAGGACATCCTGACCAAAAATCGTGAATTTTAGAATATTTTTTAAGAAGTACCTCAGCAAAAAAGTGGGATTTATAAGAATACCTTTTAAAGTTCTTCCTACAAAAAAGGTTCTCCAAAGAAACATAGTTCAATCTGTAAGAAAATGCTTTTTAAGAAAATGCTTTCAAGGACTTCCTGTCTACCTAAAAATGATTTGGTTTTTTGAGAAAATATTTTCAAAGATTTCTTCCAGATTGAAAATCACGGATTATTATAAATATTTTAACAACATTTTACATCCAAATCGTCGGTTTTTAGTCTTTATTTCAAAACAACGATTTTTATGAAAAATTTTCAAGGAGATTCCAGCTTTTGGACAAAAATCGTGTTTTTTTAAACAAATTTTTTTATAACTTTTTGATAAAATATTGTGGATTTTTAAAAACATTTTTCCAATGACATTTTTACCAAACCACCTCAGATTTTTTGCTAGGATTTCCTGACAAAATGTCGTAGATTTCTTACGAAAAATTTAAACGGACCTCAAGACAAAAAATCAATTTTAAAAAATACTCTTAACAGGGCTTTCCAAAATAAAAATCATGCGTTTGTTTAAAGGACATTTTTTAAGTTCTTTCTGAATGAATATCATGGTTTTTCTAAGAAACTTCGTCTATTTTTATGAACAAAAATTTTAAAAATCTTATGACCGGAAATCATAACATTTTTTAAGAAAATGTTGTTAAGCATCTCCTGACCTGGAATTATGAATTATTTCAGAATATTTTTACAAATTCTTTCTGAGTAAAAAACAATGATTTTTACAAATTATTCTAAGATAAAAAATTGAGGATTAAGAAACTAAATTTCAAGGACCCTCTTATAATTTATATAATAGAAATTTTTTAAGAAGTTTTTTTTTTTGTCAAGGGCCTTTAATGTTCATTTTATCAATAATTGTGAATTTTAAGAAACAAAAAATCAAAAAAAAAAAAAAAAAAAAAAAAAAAAATCTGAAATTAAAAAAAAAATCTAGAAAAAAATGGTTTTCCACAATTTTTTTTAAGAACATTTCTTAAATATTCTCTTTAAATCAAAAAGTATTAAAAATTCTGAAATTTTGTTGTTGCAAAATGGTCAGGTTTAATCCCTTTATTGTTGTTTTTATAAAAACAACGTTTGTTTATTAGTGGAGAACGATGGTAATTTTTACCAGGGGGTAAGGCAGGGAATACCTAGGTTTCGGAAAGAGCCACCAATCCTCATCAGTTCTCTTGTTTTTTGTCTGGAATATTCTCCCCAGAAGTTATTTTAAAAATAACTTCTATGACAAAAAAAACTTTTTTTACCCAAGTGTCGAGATCGTAAGCTCAATAGAACAATAAAGGGATTAAGCCTGACCATTTTGCAACAACAAAATACTATGGTATCCCGAACAAACAAGCTAACACTGTTCAATCCTGAAAATCTTTAAAAAAAATTCCAAAAAAAATCCTTGATCCTGGAAAACTTGTTACGTCCTTTTAACCAAAATCGGAGACTTTTTTTCAGGAACCTCTCGCTAAAAAATCCCGGTTTCTTTCAAGGACTTTTTGACAAAAATCGTGGATTTATAACACAATTTTGTTAGGAAACTCCTAATAAAAATCCTATTTTTTGATGGGCCTTCTGACAAAAATCGTATTTTTTTAAATTTTTTTTTTTTCAAAAGTCGTTCTTGTCATTTTCTGAAATCAAAGTCTTTTTGACTGATCGCGGAATTTTTAGAAACTGTTTTTCAGAACCTGAACCTTTTTTTAGGAAAAAAAAAAACATGGATTTTGTGACAAGAAATCGTGTTTTTTGTTTAAGAAACTATTTTCAATTACTCCTGACCAGAAATTCTTGATCCTGGAAAACTTGTTCCCAAGGTCCTTCTAACCAAAATCATCCAAAATTTTTTCAAGAACTTTCTGACAAAAAATCTCAGACCTTTTGACAAAAGTCGTGGATTTTTAATATATACTTGTCAAGAACCATCCTGAATCTTGTTCAAGGCCATCCGACAAAAATCGTGATTTTTAATTTTTTCCAATGACCTTCAGATAAAAATCCTTATTATTTTAAGACATTTTTCTAAGTCGTAAATCGGTACTAAATCGTACTTTCTTAAAAAAAAAAAAACAAGTAAAAAAGCTGTAAGTTGGGCCGGTCCGAACTTTGAATACCCTTCATCTTTTGGAACGAATTTGGCAATTTACAAAAAAATAAAATCCGTTATTAATTCTGTTAAAATCTTAAAAACACCGAATGTACCCATTATATTGGGGTCTATACGACGACGTGGACCTGCATCATCAAAATACCGAATATCGGGAGGTACCGTTATATGGGGGCTATACGAAGGCGTGGAACTGCACGGAAAATTTTCTGTCTTAGGCTATAGTAACCATTGCGAACTTCAAATATCAAATTTGAAACATTTCCGGTGAATAATATGGCGGCTATACCAAAACGTGGATATACATGGCCCATTTTCAAAACGAAAATTCCTGCAGACATAATACACATTTGAGTAAAATTGTATCAACCCACTTCATCTCGTTCGGAAGCTAGAGTGATTTTCATAGACGGACGGACATGGCTAAATCGACATAGAATTTTATGCTGATCCAGAATATATATTCCTTGTGGTGTCTAAAATGTATAATTCCATATGGTGGAGGGTATAAAAATAAGTTTCCGCGACAAAATCGTACAAAAGTCGTGCCTGTCCTGGACTGAGGAAATAAAATTGTCTATAAACCTTCTGATGTTTTCTAATCTATTAAGGATTCCATTTAATGTTCCGCCTCAACATATCTTACCATTTGTAACACATTTTATTAGTTACAGTTTTAGGGAGAATATTATTTATTTGAGTAGCATCACTTCAAGAATTACTTCCGATTTTCTTAAAATATCTCAGTGTTTGCTCCTACTGAGATGCAGTTCGCCAATAAAATAAATTATTGACAAACCCTTTCCATCTCTTGATGAGTATGGCTTTTTGTCTTTTTTAATGTCGAGAGTGCAACTTATTTATAAAAAGCTTCGTTTTTACCTCTGGTGTCGATCACTAAACAAATAAAGCTCATAACCATCTGATATTAAAAGTTAGTTGCTTGTTTTGGACGCTGTGATCAAGTTGACTTTCTTTGCGAACGGGTTTTTATTCTCTTCAAAAAAATCACAGTCGCGTACGGATTGCACGAATCGTGTCTGAGCCCAGCAAATAGAAGTGAATTAAGTTTTTTTACGAGATTTTTATTTTTGATTTTTTCGATTGTTTAATTGTTTAGAAAAAATCTAAAATAGTTTTTTTTATTTGGTGTGATTGCATTGAATTGTGTGAAGTTTTTTTGGTTTGTTGGGCCTTGATTTTGTTGTGGAAGTTATTCAACCTAGCCGATCAGATACCAAAAAAGAATAATCAAAGACTCAAAATGTTAAGGCTTCCAAGTGGTAAACCAATTTTGGTGTTGTATTTTGTCTGCTGCTTGTGGTTCGCCAGACAAATTGTGGCTGAAAACAATGTGGATGAGCCGCTGGTGGAAAAAGTTGTAGTGTCCCTGGAAGTCCATGTTAATTCGGAAAATTTCTCGGTAAATAAAAAAAAACAAACAAACAAAAAATGAATAAATAATAAAAAATTTTGAGTTCTTTTGCCTCAAACAATTTGAAAATTTAAAGATGCTGTGAAATATTTGTTGTTTGTGTTTCCAACAATTTCTTCATAGCCGTATCTGAGCATGGGCGCGTCCATATATTTTTCAATGACAGACACTGACTGCGGTATTCCCACATATGGAAATAAAACTAGTTAAGACCATTGCACAAGATATGACGACGACAACAACAAGAAAAAGCAGTAGTTTTTTTTGTTGTTTTTAATATGCAAAATGCCAAAGCAGTACACCGGATTGTCGTATGCGATTATAACTTCACAGATTGTTTTTTAAGTTTGAACTTATTTTTTGATTATTTTGATTTCCTTCGTTTATTTTAGGGATTTCAGAGGCCTAATTAAAAAAAAAAAAATAAAATGAAAAAATATGAAACATTTATATCGCTAATTTATTAAAAGAGTGTCATGTCTCGAAAAAGTTAATTAAAAAAAAAAAAACAGTCAATTTAATGCTTTGGTGGAAATATGACATCGCGTATTGAAATATTTCATATTCTGCATAAAGGAAAGACGGGCTTTTTTCAATCCTTTTTCAAAGATTGAAAATTCAAAAATGTTTATAACTGTCATAAAATACAATAGAATTAATAGATGTTTCTTAAGTTTCGATCAACACCATACTTCCACCTACAATAGACCTTGTGTGAATATGAGACTTATCGTACCTCCCCCAATGGATCAGAATTTTGAATAATTACAAGACATACAAATTGCGTTACTATTCCTCAATTGTTCTACCCTCAGCCATATGGCTAGAGAAGGTGCCATTTGATAGGGCCAAAATGTGTCTCATCCGTTTCAGAATGTTTGGAGTCCAACTAAGGGGGTTCCGCTTTACCTCTAAGAAAGAGAAAGGACACTTTAATTTTGTGAAAACTTTGCAAATCCCAATATTTTTGTAAGTGCTAGGTCAGGTGCGAAAATGGACAATATCGTTGCACTCCATCAAGTACCTCCCCCAGAAAGGGTTAATACGTGGATTAATTATAAATCTTATAAAATATGAAATAAAAGCCCGATCGTCCTCAACTTTCACACATCCCAATATTTTTATGAACACAAGATCTGATGTGAAGATGGGATGTATCGGTCCACTCTTTTTGGTACATCTCCCATAAAGGGGTCAACATTTTGAATAGATGCTCGGAAAGCGCGAAATGAGCTTTCTATTCCTTTAAAATCCGACACATATCAATATTTCTGGCAACACAAGATCCGTTGTGAAGATTATAGATATCGACCCACTCCTTTTGGTACCTCCCTCACATAGGGTCAAAATTGTGAATAACCAAAACGATAATAATGAGCGTTTTGAGGATCCAATTTTCTTAAAATTTCACGTATCCCAATATTTTTATGAACGAAATATCTGGTATGAAGATGGGATATATCGGTCCACTCCTTCTGCTACTACCCCAAAATGAGTCAAAACTTTGGATAGCCAAGAAGCTAGTAAAGCGCGAAATGAGCATCGGATTCGGCACATCTTAATATTTCTATCAACACAAGATCTGGTGTGAAGATGGGATATATCGTTCCACTCGTGCCTGTACCTCCCAAACAAAACTTTGGATAATTATATATCTCAGAAAATGCGAAATAAGTATCAGATTCCTTCTAAACTTCGCAAACTCCAATATTAACACAGGATCTGGTGTGAAGATGATAGCTATCAGCCCACCCCTTCTGGTTCCTCCACCACAAAAGGACGCCATTTTCAATACTTATATCTTAAATTACGAAACAAGTCAAAGATTATTTTCAAGCTTAGTATGTCTAAATATTTTTCTCAACCAGCAGTTTTTTGTCATAGGCTTCAGTGCCCTTTAAGATCTTCAAATACGAATCTTAAAACAATTCTGGTTTATAATAACCCTAAAATCATAAAATACCCAATATTTGAAGCTACCGTTATATGGGAGCTATACAAAGACAAAAATCCGCATAAGTAATTTTTTGTCATAAGCTGTAGTATCCATGACGAACTTAATATACGAAGTTTGAGACCAGCCTGGAACTGGTGGCAAATGGTTCCGAGCTCGTTGCTTGTCCTCATCCTCAAAGCACCTTGTCATGCCCTCAGCGATGATATTATCTATGAACTGACATTTGTTTAAAAATGCCATTTCAGTCTTTGTCACAAAGACGTCTTTCCTATCAATTTGCACCCTATCATAGATTGACTTATAAGAATTGGCTTTATAGGAGCCGTCTGCTCTGGTAGAGGCGAAAGACCAGACAAGATTTCTTTCAATTTTTTTTTTCTGATGAGACGAAATGTCAAATCAGACAGGGATCGACTAACAAGAATTGGCTCTATAGGAGCCGTCTGCTCTGGAAGAGGCGAAAGACCAGACAAGATTTCTTTCAGATAGGTCTGGTCCTCTGCCGATAAGACCCGGCACAGCGTTTTCCTACAATCAACCAATCACGAAGTACCCATGGAGGGCATCGAAGTATTTGTTAACTCGGCTTTTGACCGACCTCTCGCTAGTTAAGGGTAACACCTGATTTTACAGATTTCGAATGTTTTATGCATTTTTAACCAATTATCTGTTATTAGGTCGCTTCTGGTGTTGAAAATTTCCAAAATTTTTATCTTTCGTCAGTTTATAGATCCTAAAAAATTGGTTGGTGAATATACTAAACTTCTAATAATAGACTTACAGAAGGAAGTAATAATTAGAAACTTATATTATTTATTCGAGTGAATTTCTTACCCAACTTATTTTTAGATATAAAATTATGATGAAGGTTAGGTCTGACTCAAAATTCCAGTGATTTTGCTCCATATAAAATAATGGCGCCCAAATGTATAATTGTTTGTTAATATTTTAATATTATAAAAAACAGCGTTGGAAAATCGTAAGGCTCAATTCCATTAATGTTATTTTTATAAAACCTACTTTTATTTATTATTATAGAAAAACATAAATGTTTACCTTTTGTATCTCCTCTATAAGCTTACAATTGTCATTTGTCAACTCTAATGACATCTCCCCAGAAGAATATGACACAATCTCATTGTTGCTGTCTTTTTTACTAAATGGCAACACTGTAAATATTCATAATTTTTATAAAAACTTATCTTTCGAATGTAATTCTAAACGTTCGAATGTAATTCTAATATTAACAATTTAAATCATCATTTTAATAACGGAAATTAATTGAACGAATTCTCATCCGGAAATGTCGTGACGCGCAGTAAATAATTTAAAATTCCCATTCTAAAAAAATATCTTTATACAAACCACTGTTACTGCTGTTCCATATTTTGTTTGTATTTTAAACCAAGTCACTGGGTCTGGGTGAATGTTGGCGGGGTATAAATCTCATTCTGAGAAAACAAAGACAACAGGTGTTTTGGAATTGAATGAATTAACAGAAAATCGTAACGTGAAAGAAAATAAAAGTACACTTAAATAAATACAAAGTTATTTTTGGTTTACATAAACATATACAAATATGTGGTTCTGGTTTTAAATGACATTTTAAATGCCATTACTAATATTCCGCAATTAATTTACTTTGAACTGGAATTGCTTACTGTGGCGAGAAAGATTTGAAATAATTTAAAATTTTAAGTTTAATATGTCACATGGTGCGGGGAATTAAAAAGCCCAATCATGAAAAACAATTCCGTACGGATTTTTCCCCTTTTTTACTATAATAAAGAAACATTTCTCTTGGAAAATAATTCCGAGGGTGATAAAGGAGGTATTTCAACCTTCGACAAAATAGAATTGAAATTTAATTGGTTGAAGTTGTTAAATTTTTAGAAACAAAAATGAGATCAAACGCATTTCAAATTGCACAACAAATAGGATACTCTAAGTACGTAAAAGATGCATTCGCGTTGCCATCTTCACCCATTTTCCTATCATAAGGAAACATTTCTCTTGGAAAATAATTCCGAAGGTGACAAAGGAGACATTTCAACATTCGACAAAATATACTCGAATTTCAAAGTTAGTTTGTTTAAGTTGTTCAATTTTTAGAAAAAATTAAAACAAACGTACTTAAAATTGCACAACAATTAGGATACACTAGGTACGAAAAAGAAGCATTCGCGATTTTTTACTATCATATTTCTCCTGAAAAATAATTTCGAGAGTGGAAAAGGGAGGCATTTCAATATTCGATAAAATATATTCGAATTTTAAAATTGAAAATTAGTTTGTTTGAGTTGTTTATTTTTTAGAAAAAAAAAAAATAAATAAATGAAACAAAAGCATTTCGTATTGCACAATTAATAGGATACACTAGGTATGAAAAAGACCCATTCGCGTTGCCGTCTTCTCAAATTATATCTCCTCAATTATTCATTATTATATCTCAAGAACATTTTTTTGCGCATTTCAAATTGCACAACAAATAGGATGCACTAGGTACATAAAATATTCATTCGCCTTGCCATCTTCGCAAACTATTCTTTCTCAATTATACATTATATCTCTCAATATTATCTCTCGAGAAAAAAATGTTGGGGGGACTAGCCGTAAACTTTAAACCCCCAAGAGATTTTCTTAAAGATTTCAGTCCTATAATGTGGTTGATGTAACGTTATCAGCATTTAAACTATTTAAAAAAGGACCGTTTCATAAGATTTTTAACATCTGTCATGCTACTAATCAGTAAGTCATAACAATTACAGAAGTATTTGTTGTAAATATTCAAACGGATAACCTTTGCCTTTTCCGTAAAAAAAATGCAATATAAATAGTTGGTTAAAGGTTCTTACTTTTTAGAAAAAAAAAAAAAAAAAACAAAAGCATTTCGAATTGCACAATTAATAGGATACACTAGGTATGAAAAATACCCATCCGCGTTGCCATCTTCTCAAATTATATTTCCTCAATTATTCACTACTTCTCTTACTATTATCTCTCGAGAAAAAATGTTTTGCGCATTTTAAATTGCGCAACAAATAGGATACACCAGATACGAAAACGACACATTAGTGTTGCCATCTTCTCAAATAATTTCTCCTCAGTTAATCATTTCTCTGATTATTATCTCTCGAGAAAAATGTTTTCCATGGGAATATAATTTCGTGGGGGTATTCATTTTTTGAGTCGATTATAGTCTTGGCGTAAACTCTAAACCCCCAACAGATTTTCTTAAAGATTCCAGAGTTATAAATTGATTGATATAACGTTATCAGCATCCAAAACGTTATGAAAAAAACGTTTCATAAGATTTTTAAACATCTGGCATGATGATAACCAGGAAGTCATTACAATTTCCTAAGTATTTGTTTTTAATATTCAAAGTGATAACATTTACCTTTTTTGAAACAAAAAAAATTAATTAATTAATTAATAAAGAAAATAAAAGTAATACGCCGATGGAGAGAAAAGTCAGTGATAGCGTTCTTCAACACCGATAGGAGAAAGAAAACATATGTCAATCTTTGTATGGCCTCTATTACAAGGAAAATTTTACAACCATTATCTTATAGATGTAACGTGTTTTCTTGTCGGCTGATTGGTATGTTATGTTCAATGTTTGCGAATATCGGAAATTATAGTGTTGAGATTCAGTTTCTTGACGATTAGGAAATAATCGGCAATTTTAATGAATAGAATTTTAGTTCCGGGGATTGCGATGATGATGTTCGAGTAGTAGACGCTTTGAAAATAATCAGGGACTCTGATGGTACACGTCGAATATACGTGTATTACAATAAAGATTGTGGGTTTGTAGAAGATTTGAAGTTAATCGGAAACTCTGATGGTAGACGTCGGATGTCCGCGTATTGCAATGAAGTTGTAGGTTTGTAGAAGATTTGAAGATAATCGGGAACTCTGATGAATGGACGTCAGGTGTCCGGGGATTGAGAAAAAGATTTGATCGCAAACTCTTACGTAGACAATTAAAAGATAATCGGAGACTCTGGGGAATGCAATTTGGGTGTTCGGTTGATAGGATACTGGAGACTTGGTGCATCGGTGTTTGGGCGTCGTGTATGAGAAATAGATGATCGGGAACTCGTTGTATCGGCAATCGCAGATTAGTTAGTCGTGGTATGCTACGGCTAAATCCTTCCACATCACTACTCGGGTGGAACAGTGAGTTGAAGCTCATGTGGAACAGTGAGCCAAAACTCCTTCGGAACACTGACCCGAAGCTTCTGTGGAACAGATAAATGTTATCCGTTTGAAATACATCCACGTATACTTGCGGGCCAAGAATCTGTCACAGAAATTTATAAAGCGACTGCAGGACTTTTGGTATTGAAAATTGGTCATATAGGTCCGCGTTTTGGTATAGTCCCCATAATGGTACCTCTCTATTTTCGGCATTTTGGCGATTTAAACTACTTTATTCGCCGGAATTGTTTCAAATTTGGTATTTGAATTTCGAAATGGATACTACAGCCTATGACAGATCATTTTCCGTTCAGGTCCAATCCTTCGTATAGCCCCCATATAACGGCACCCCTCGATATTCGGTATTTTGGTTATTTAAGCTACATTATTTACCGGAATTGTTTCAAATTTGGTATTTGAAGTTCGTAATGGATACTACAACCTATAACAGAAAATTGTCTGCCCAGGTCTACGTTTTCGTATAGCCCTCATATAACGGCACCTTCCGATATTCGGGTTTTTTGTGATTTAAACTACATGATTCGCCGGTAATGTTTCAAATTTAATGATTGAAGTTCGTAATGGACACTACAGCCTATGACAGAAAATTGTCTGTGCAGGTCCACGCCTTCGTATAGCCCCCATATTATTATACCTCCCTTTATTCGAAATTTTTATGATTTTAGCTACATTATTCACCGGAATTGCTTCAAATTTTGTATTTGACGTTCGTAATGAATACTACAGCCTATGACAGAAAATTGCCTGTGCAGGTCCACGACTTCGTAAAGCCCCCATATAATGATACCTCCCTATTTTCGGTATTTTGGTGATTTTAGCGACATTATTTGAAGTTCCAAAGGGATACCACAGCATATGACAGAAAATTGACTGTACTGGTCACGTCTTTGTAAAACCCCCATAAAACTGTACCTCCCCATATTCGGTATTTTGAAGATTTAAGCGACATTATTCACCGGAATTGTTTCAAATTTAGTATTTGAAGTTCGTAATGGATACTACAGACTATGACAGAAAATTGTCTGTGCAGGTCCACGTTTTGGTATAGCCCTCATATAATGGTACCTCCCTATATTCGGAATTTTGATGATTTTTGCTACATTATTCACCGGAATTGTTTTAAATTTGGTATATGAAGTTCGTAATGGAGTTTTTCAAATTTCGCATTTGAATATTGTGATGTCTTATGACAAAAGTTGCCTATGCAGGTCCATGTTGTCGTATAGATCTTAATATAATAGTTACATTCGGTATTTTGAAGACTTTACCAGAATTTTTAACGGATTTTATTTTTTTTTTGAAAATTGCAAAATTCAATCCAAATGTTAAAGGGTATTAATAGTTCGGCAAGGCCGAACTGACAGCTTTCTTACTTGTTCGTTTTAATTTATTCGTAGGATGTCAAAGTTGCTAGAATTTAATATCACTTAAAAATGCATTTCTGATTTATAACAATTTTGCCTTAGTGTAAACGCTAGGTTCGACTAGGCTTACTAGGAGTTTTCTGGAAATTACCTCTCTATATTAAATTAGAAGGTTTTGTCTGAGTTATTATTTTCCTGGTTTGTTAAATGCAGCTGACATGTTCATGCTTTACTTACAACTACTGTACAGTACTTTTAATGAATTCACACAAAGCCTAAAAGTATGCCACAATTTCTCATTTCATCTGTTTATGGTGCAATCTATTCACACATAAAATTAACTTTTCTGTTCTCTCTTTCTTTCAGATGTCTTACAAAGTCGAACCATTGCCAGAATCCCACGCTGAATTGGGCGAAGGTCCCCACTGGGATGTGGAGCGTCAAAGTTTGTACTATGTCGATATTCATGTTGGCAAAATCTATCGCTACGATTACAACGAGGACAAGGTGTACAAGGCACAAATTGAAAATGAAACATTGGCCGGTTTCATTATTCCCATTGAGGGCACAACCAATGAATTTGCCGTAGGTGCTGGACGTCGTGTTATTGTCGTCACCTGGGATGGTGTATCGCCTGTGGCTAAAGTTAAGAAAACTCTATTCGAAGTTCAGCAGGGCGATCAACGTTTCAACGATAATCGTTTCAATGATGGCAAATGTGATCCCCAGGGTCGTTTGTTTGCCGGTACCATGAAATATGTGGGCGATGAATTCGAACATCGTTATGGGGAGTTGTACAAATACGAGAAGGGTGGCAAAGTGGAGGTGGTCAAGAGCGATGTGGGAATTTCCAATGGCTTGGCATGGAATGAAAAGACCAAGAAATTCTATTACATTGATACCACTGATTATGAGGTTAAGGAATATGACTACGATTTCGCTACCGGAAAAGCTAGTAAGTTATTTTAAGTAATCCACTTTAAGGAAATAAATCATAATTTTCCATTATTCTTTTTTCTAGCCAATCCCAAGGTGGTCTTTAATTTACGCAAAAACAGTCCCAAGGATCATTTGTTGCCCGATGGCATGACCATTGATACCGATGGCAACATTTATGTGGCCACCTTTAATGGTCACACCATTTTCAAGGTGGATCCCAAGTAAGTTTTATAGACCTATTTTCCAATTTTATGTTCATAACTAATCTCAATTCGTTATCTTTCCTAGAACCGGCAATGTTTTGTTGGAAATCAAGTTCCCATGCAAGCAGATAACCTCGGCCGCATTTGGTGGTCCCAATTTGGATATTTTGTATGTAACCACTTCATCTCGTTTTGGCGAACCAGATCCAGCTGGTACCACCTATAAGGTTACTGGTTTGGGTGCCAAGGGTTTGCCCATGACCAAAATGCAAGTTTAAAGAAAGAAAAGCAGTTTTCCAAAAAAATATAAATTTAGATGTAAAATTTTACATAGACACACATACACATACAAATATTACGAACATTTAAATATATATTTGTGTAAATAGGATTTAAACAATATTGTTTTTATATATTGACAATAAATTATGAATGAATTATAAAATGTTATGGCTTTCGCAATTTGTTGAGTAGCTGTTCTAATGCTCCATGTAGTACATCCGTATGGTAAAACAGATCTGACGCAGCTATTGAATATTTTTATAGCATCCACACATACCTAGCATGGAGTTCATCATTCCGTTTGTAACTCATCGAAATAATTATTTTAGATCTAACAGAGTATATAGAGGGTGAGATGAGATAACTGCAACAAAGTTCATACTGCTGTCATTTCTAAGCCACCCGTCCGACAGCTGTTAATATTATTCCAGTGACAGCTCATTATATTGTTTACGAGCGTACAAAAGCATTTTGGACTCAGCCCTTTGGACACTCCGCCATTATCAAGTATGTGGGAAGCATAGTAAATCAGGCTATAGCTAGCGATTATATATCACCTAGGCACAGCTTTGAACTACTTGATATCCATATACCTAACCGAGACATTTGGATACGTGACACTCCACCTTTTAACGGTATTGCTGTCTATACTGATGGATTAAATATGGAAAGGGGAACGGGAGCCGGGGTCTACTGTGAAAGTCTAAATATCCAACGATCCTTCAATCTAAACAGTGACTGTAGCGTTTTTCAGGCAGAAATCTTGACTTTATATGTCGATAGTCAAGCGGCCCTGAAGGCTCTAAATTCATTTACAATCAAATCTATAGCAGTTCTGGAATGCAGGAATGCTCTGGAAAAGGTAAAATCGTTTGTCAAACTCTGTTGGGTCCCTGGACATTGGCAATTCACATATCTGGCAATGAATCGGCTGATGAATTGGCCAGGCGCGGATCTGAGTCAGTAGATCTAGAGATTGAGAGCTCAGTGAAGCCACCCCTATGTCACTTCTTTCAAGTACTGCACACTTGCGAAATTTCAGCAAAAGGGAAGGGGATGTCATCTTTCCAAGAAGATCTGGCCGGTGAACTCTGAAAGGAGGTCAAGGTCACTTATATCCATGAAGAAACTGGACTTGAAGCTTGTGGTGGGCCTAATTACAGGACACTGCAACACAAAGGCCATGACATCTAAATGGTGGTGGTGACGATACTGAATACTGCAGGCTTTGTCAAGACGAGGAAGAAACTGAAACGGTGCCACTGACCAACTCTTATAGGAGCGAGACAGAGGCTACTGGGACTTGTCCTCCCTCTCCGACACCGAGCCAGCAACCATTCTTCAGTTAGCCAAAATACTAAAATGGCTAAACACGGCACGTTAACACACCGTAAATACAGACCTACTAATTTTTCTGCTCTATATACAAATTCTTACTTCTTCACTTTTCGCTATTCATTTCCTTTTTTTCTCTCTATTCTATTCTCGTATTTTCTTAACTAGGATGAACACAATGGACCAAAAGGTCTCCGAGTCTAGTGGTTGTTTTCTTACCATTCGGCAATTATTGAAAAATGAGCTCAGGGTAAAGCCATTGAAATTCCGAAAATTGCAAGAACTTACACCGCAACAGAAAGAAAATAGACTCAAAATAGCTAAAGCGTTGCTTCGCATGGCCGAAAATGGTGAACTGCCGAATTTGATTTATTTCCGATGAGAAAACATTCGTTGTCCAGCAGTTTGTAAACAAACAAAATGGTCGTGTTTACTTGCCAAAGAGGTCAGCTGAAAATGGGCACTTTCGGCTGGCCACCAGAACTCAAGCGCCGGGCACGGTGATGGTGTGGGCCGCCATAACAGCCAATGATCGCTCTCCACTCGTATTAATCGACCGTGGCATCAGAATAAATGCCGAATATTATCGCGAAAATATTCTGTAGGGTGTATTAAAGCCTTGGGCAAGCAAACATTTTGACCGCAGACCTTGGACATACCAACAGGACTCAGCGCCATCGCACTCAGCACGCACCACCCAAGAATGGTTACAAAATGAGGTTCCTCGCTTTATTTCCAGCGCACAATGACCACCAAAATCTCCGGATACCAATCGGTTGGACTATTGTGTCTGGAGTATTTTGGAAAGCAAGGTTGGCACTAAAAATACCGAAGTGACGATCACCTCAAGCACACGCTTCGCCGGGAATGGGCCAAAATGCCGCAGAGCAACATTCGGGCAGCGTGTGACGGTTCCGTTGGCCGTTTGAAGGCCATAATTCGTGCCAAAGGTGACCATTTCGAACAAATCTAAACATATTCGAAAATTTGATGCTATTCCGAAATTTTTTGATTTCTTTCAAAAAAAATTTAAAAATATATATAAAAATTGTGGCCTTTGACTTTGTTGCTGTTTTTTTATCACACCCTGTATTACCCAATCCAAGAGTAGACGATTAGAAGATAATCAGGGACTTTGGCAAATGTACTTCGGGTGTTCGGTCGATAGGATACTGGAGACTTGGTGTATAGGCGTTTGGTTCGGGAACTCGTTGTATCGGCGATAATTGGGTTATGCTAGGGTCTACAATTACTTCTACGTCACCACTCTAGATTTCGGTTGGAAAATTGAAGCTCCTTCGGAACAGTGAGGCAAAGTTCTGTGGAGCAGTGAGTCGAAGCTCCAGTATTCACAATGTATTCACAACTATTGATTCTCTCAGATGGAGGACGAACTAATGCTTTCAAATACAGCAGCTATGTGAAATTTGAAGAGAGTTGGATGCTTATTTCGGATTTTATGATCGCTTTATTCATTTTTTTTCAATCTTGAACCCTATGTGGGGGAGGTACCAGAAGAAATGGTCCGATCCCTACCATATTTATAACAGATCGTGTGTTGATACTAATATTATGCTGTGCCAGGTCTGATTGGAATCGGTTGTTAGATTCGCGTCTCTGAGCTTGATAGGTATTCAAAATATTGGCCCTTTGCGGGGGAGGCACCGGAAGGAGTGGACCGATATATACCATCTTCACACCAGACCTTGGGCTAATAAAAATATTGTGATGTATGTAATGTGCAGACAATCGGAATCTTACATCGCATTTTATAAGAGTTATTACTATTCAAAATTTTGACACTTTATGGGGGAGGTACTTGATGAAGTGAACCGATATTGTCAATTTTCGCGCCTGTCCTGTAACTGATGCAGATATTAGGATTTGCAAAATTTGAGCAAAATCAGATTAGCCTTTCTCTCTCTCTCTCTCTGTGCAGTAAAATATTTTCTTTGTAAAGTTCGACCTTATGTGGGGGAGGTACCAGAAGGGTGGAACGATTATCGTAAAAAAGTTTGACTAAAACCATAAAAATATCGAATATCGGTGGGTATCCGTAAAAAGTGTGACTAAAACCATAAAAATTCCGAATATCGGTGGGTATCGGTGGGGGCTATACGAAAACGTGACCCTATATGTACAATGTTCTACCACCATAGCTGGAACCAAACACGAACTACAAATACCATTTTTTAGACAAATCCGTGAAAAAAAGTGTGCAAAAATCATCGAAATACCGAATATAGTGAGGTACCGTTATATGATGGTCATACGAAAACGTAGACCTAGATATTCAATGTTTTGATACCGGAGCTAGAACCCATTGTGAATTACAAATACTAATTTTTGGACAAATCCGTGGAAAATGTGGCAATATTCCACCACGAACTTCAAATACTAATTTTTAGATAAATCCGTGGAAAAATGTGGCTAAAATCATCAAAATACCGAATATCGTGAAATACCGTTATGTGGGGGTACGTGGTCCGATATATACTATGTTCCGCCACCGGAGCTAGAACCCATTGCGAACTATAAATACCAATTTTTATACAAATCCCTGTAAAATGTGGCTAAAATCATCAAAATATCGAATATCGGGAATGACAAAGTTAATATACCCTCCTTTTCAAGGTGGAGGGTATAATGACTGAATATGAATTTATAATTTTTATAAAACCTATATAATACAAAGACTGAATTTCAAGTGTAGGGTTGTTGATTTAAATAATTGATTAAAAACTGCAGCTGATTATACCCTACACCACATTGTGGTCAGGGTATTATATCTTTGCGCATTTGTTTGTAACAGGCAAAAGGAAACGAGATAGACCCATAGTTCCTTTTGATGATCTGCATAGAATCACATTCTGAGTCGATTTATGCATGTCCGTCCGTCCGTCCGTCTGTCCATGTATTTTTGTAAACAAGGTACAGTTCGCATTTATTGCCCTATCCAGTTGAAATTTTGCACAAGTCATTTGTTTGGACCAAGGACGAACCCTATTGAAATTGGGTTCAATCGGTCAAAATTTAGATATAGCTCCCAAGTATATATCTTCGTCCGATTTGCCTTTTATTGTGCACCAAACGTGTAATATCAGTCCGAATAGTATGGAATTTTGCCCGTACGATCAGATTGGACCTCAAAATAAGTATGCCAAATTTAATCGAAATCGGTTCAGATTTGGATATAGCTCCCACATATATTGTTCATCCGATTTGTTATTTTTGTCCTCCGCAGCCGTAATATGCATTCTGCAACAGCAATATTTGTGGAAATATATCAAATACAGCTCAGAAATACATTTGCTAAATTTTATCGAGATCGGTTCAGATTTGGATATAGCTCCCATATATAACTTCGTCCGATTTATCTTTGATTGTGCACCAAACGTCTAATATTTGTCCAAATGGGATGGATTTTGGCACTTACGACCGAATTGAGTCTAGAAGCTAGTATGTCAAATTTGGTGAAGATCGGTTCAGATATAGCTATAGCTCCCATATATACTGTTCATCCGATTTGTCATATTTGTTACCCACAACCTAATATGCACTCCGTAACAACGATATTCAGGGAAATATATGAAATACAGCTCAGAAATATCTTTGCCAAATTTTATCGAGATCGGTTCCGATTTGGATAAAGCTACCATATATATTTTTATCCGATTTCTAATTAATTGTGCACCGAATGGGCAATACAAGTCCGAATTTAAAAGATGTAGGATATCATAAAGTCGACCCCGCCCGACTTTAAGACGTTCTTTACTGTTTTTTTATGTAATAATTTGGTCGGAAGCAATTAATTTTGGTCGGATTTTTTGGGAAATTTTGGTTGGAAAAATGTGTCTCTTGTGGCCTTTTCGTTAATATTTCAATATTTCTTTTTTAATTTTTGCACGCCAGATTGGTATTCTTCCTGTAGAGTTTTTTTCCTGCCCAGAAGAACGTGTAATGTTTTCAAAAATTGTTTCCGAAAATTGCAAAATTTAAATCTCGCCTCGGCGAATTTGATTTGAAAAACCTTTTTTTTTTTAATTTTGGGCCAAATTGAAAGATCGATAAATCTACTACGAAAAGCCTAAAAGTCGGCTTCTGTTTTTGATTACGTGTGGCTATTTCAGTGACAGAAATTATCCAACACTGATTTCAATTCATTGGCCAAAACAGGGTGGCCATGGATTTGATGGCGACATTTTTCCTTCAAGACCCATGAATTTCCCCCATCGTGTAGATTTCCACACAACCCCTGAGGTACTACACACTGTGCGTTGCCATTTATATTTTACATGGTATGGCATCCCAACGTAGGCCTACAAAACCATAAAATGCCACTTTTCCGAAAACGGGGCGGGCAGCCACGATAGGCTATATAACCGGAAAAAAATAGAGCTTTATGAATACATAGGAAAACGCTGAATACCCTTGAATGTACACATGAATGTGTATTCAAGAATCTATATTGAAAACCATTATATTTACCACTTTTCCCGTTTTGGGAACTTCTTCGGCTGGTGGTGCAATAATCACCTCCGAAGGATTTTGCCCGATGGGCTGTAAAGGAATATCCGATTCGGGATTTGTCATATTTCTGATATGAAAAAACACACGCGCGAAAATTGAAATTAGATGTTTGTTCTCGTGAACAAAGACTCCAACTGAATTCGGTAGTGCAATTCTAGTTGCGATGTAACTTTGGTCTCTTGGTGATGGTGCATTGCGTGCATTATACCCTTGCGATTGTGATTTGAATGAGTGTTGATTTATTTTGGTTAAAGGGAGGGGGAGTAGCGATTATGCGTGCCATTTAATAACAAGAAACTTCCTCTGTAATTTGTTTGTTTTATCTGAGGGGGAAATAAATAATTGTATTAAATATATTCAATTGACACTTATGTACATGCGTAACCCTTATTTTTGTTGGGTGTAGGGGAAAATACGTTTTTGCGCTGCTAGTGAAAATATAGATATACATTTTTTTATATTTTTATTTTGATACAGGTAAAAAACTTAAAAAAATTATGGTCATCACTGACCAACAAAGGCAGGGAAATGATAAAATAACAGATGTGTTTGAAAGCTCTATAATAGGTGTGTACGATAACCCCATAAATAGGGAGCCGTTTTGACAGTTTAATTTCTGAGAGTATGAAAATTCCTACTAAGATTTGTTTATACCCTCCACCATACATAGTATGAAATAATAATATTAGACCCAACAAAGTATATATATTCTTGATCAGCGTAAAATTCCGAGACGATTTAGGCCCGTATGTCCGTCTGTTGTAATCACGCTACACTCAAAACGAATAAAGATAGGACGCTAAAGTTTTGCACCGATCTGTCTTTTGTCTGCAGGCAGGTCAAGTTCGATGATGGACGATATCGGTCCACGCTATCGTATAGCCCCCATATAAGAGTACCACTGATATTCGGTACTTTGATGATTTTAGCCACATTTTTCAATGGAATAGTCTAAAATTCTACACAAGAAGTTCTTCGTGACTACTTTACCCCCTGAAAAATAATTTTGTATACACGTCCACAATATCTTATGGCCCCATATAACGGCACATTCCGATATTCGGTATTTTGATGATTTTAGCCACATTTTTTAATGGAATTGTCTGAAATTCCACACGAGGACTTCCTTGTGAGTGCTTTATCCCCTGAAAAAGAATTTTCTATATAGGTCCACGATATCGCATATCCCCCATACAACGGTACCCCCCATATTCGGTGTTTTGATGATTTTAGTCACATTTTTCAACAGAATTGTCTGCAAATTTACACAAGTAGTTCCTTGTGAGCACTTTATCCCCTAGAAGAGAATTCTCTATATAGGTCCACGATATCGTATAACCCCCATATAACGGCACTTTTCGATATTCGGTATTTTGATGATTTTAGCCACATTTTTAATGGAATTTTCTGAAATTCCACACGAGGACTTCCTTGTGGGTACTTTTTCCCCTGGAGAGAATATCGTATATCCCCCACACAACAGTACTCTTCATTATTCGATATTTTTATGATCTGAGCCAAGTTTTTCAATGGAATTATCTTAAAATCCCCACAAGGGGTTCCTTCTGAGTACTTAACCCCTTAGAAGAGAATCGTCTAAATAGGTCCACGTTTTAGTATAGCGCCCACATAACTGTACACCCAGATATTCGGTATTTTCATGATTCTAGCGACATTATTCACCGGAATTATTTCAAAAATTCGTATGTAAAGTTCGGAACCGTTTCTATAGCCTATGATACAAATTACTTATGCAGGACTACGTTTTCGTATTGCCTCATATAGCGGTTTTCATTCGAGCGGTATTTTTCGACAGAATTTTTTGGAAATTTTTCAAGTTTCTTCCAAATGGTGGAGGGTATAAAAAGTTCGGCCCTGTATTTCACAATCTTGATCCCTATGCGCAGGTAGTAAAATAAATGGTCCGATCTCTACCATCTTTATAAAAGATCTTGTGTTGATGAAAATATTGAGATATACCAAGTCTTGAATGGAATCGGATGTTAATTTCGTTTTTTATGAGCTTCGTGGATATACAAAAATTTCTGCCTTTGTGGGTGAGGTACCAGGAGGAGTATAATGATATATCACATCTTCACAACAGATTTTTTGTTAGTGGAAATAATGGGATGTATGAAATATAAAGAGAATCTGAAGCTTCTTTCGCATATTATAAACGTTTTGGTTATTCAAAACTTTGACCCTTTGTGGGGAAGGTACCAAAAGAAATGGTCCGATCTCTACCGTTTTTATAACAGATTCTGTGTTGATAGAAATATTCAAAGGTGCCAAGTCTAAATGGAATCGGATATAAATTTCGCGTCTTATAAGCTCAATGGGGATTCAACATTTCGACCTTTTGTTGGGAAGGTTCCGGAAGAAGTGAACCGATATACTCCATATTAACACCAGATCTTAGGTTTATACAAATATTGGGATGTGTGAAATTTTACGACAATCGGATTTTTATATCACATTTTATAAGAGTCAAAACTATTCAAAATTGTTACCCTTTGTGGGGGAGGCATATGATTGATGGAGTGGACCGATTTTGTCCATTTTTGCACCTGACCTAGAAATATTCAGATTTGCAAAGTTGGAACAAAATCGGATTATTGCTTCTCATTCTGTGGAGAAAATATTTTTTATACCCTACACCACATAGTGGTCAGGGTATTATGTCTTTGTGCATTTGTTTGTAACATGGAGAAGGAAACGAGATAGACCCATAGTTACTTTTGAGAACCTTCATAGAATCACTTTCTGAGTCGATTTATGCATGTCAGTCCGTCTGTCCGTCCGTCCGTCCGTCTGTCCATGTATTCTTGTGAACAAAATGCAGGTCGCATTTATTATCCGATTGAGATGAAATTTTCCACACAATATTTTTTTGGCCCAAGGACGAACCCTATTGAAATTGGTGAGAATCGGATCAAATTTAGATATAGCTCCCATATATATCTTCATCCGATTTCGGGTTAAATGTGCACCAAATGTCCACTATCAGTCCAAACCTGAATTTTGGCACACCCAACCGAGTTCGGCCTAGAAGCAAGTATATTAAATTTGGAGAAAATCGGTTCAGATATAGCTATAGCTCCCATATATATCTTACATCCGATTTGATCTTTAAGTCCCTCACATTCCTACTATGCACTCCACAACCGTGATATTTGGTACCAGGTATTAGATGGAGCACAGAAATAGGTGTTTTAAATTTTATCGAAATCGGTTCAGATTTGGATATAGCTCCCATATATATCTTCATCCGATTTCGGGTTAATTGACCACCAAATGGTCAATATCAGCCCAAATGGCCCGAATTTTGGCACATGTGACCGAGATTAGCCTTAAAGCAAATACAACAAATTTGGAGAAAATCGGTTCAGAAACAGCTATAGCTCCCATATATATGTTTTATCCGATTTGGTGTTTAAGCCTCTCACATTCGTAATATGCACTCCACAAGAATGATATTTGGTACCAGATATAAGATACAGCCCAGAAATAGCTGTTTGTAATTTTATCGAAATCGGTTCAGATTTGGATATAGCTCCCATATATATCTTCATCCGATTTCGGGTTAAATGTGCACTAAATGGCCAATATCAGCCCAAATCACCTGAATTTTCGTACATAAGACCGAATTCAGTCTAGAAGCTAATACGTCAAATTTGGAGAAACCCGGTTCAGAGATAGCTATAGTTCGTAAAATGCACGATAGAATTAGATAGATTTTGATTTTGTACCAAATATTTCATAGAGCTCTGAAATGCCCTGTATAAACCCTTTTACGTGAGCTCTACTTAATATGCATAGTGGTGTAGGGTATCATATAGTCGGCCCCGCCCGACTTTTGAGCTTTCCTTACTGGTTTTTTTTTTGAACATTTCGAACTTTTGTTTTGGAGGTACCAGAAGGAGTGAACCGATGTAATCCATTTTGGCACCAGACCTTGGGTTTATAAAATTATTGGGATGTGTGGAATTTAAAGACAATCCGACTCCTACATCACAAAATTGGAGCAAAATCGGATTATCTTTCTCTTTCTGTGCAGAAAATATTTTTGAAAATTTCGATTTTTTCCAAGGGAGGTACTAGAAGGAGTGAACCGATACATTCCATTTTCACCAGAGCTAGGGTTAATACAATTATTGGGATATGAGAAATTTGAAGGCAATCGGACTCTTACATCACGTTTTATAAGAGTTGTAATTATTCAAAATTACAAAGTTGGAGCAAAATCGGATAATCTTTTCTCTTTCTGTGCAAAAATATATTTTTTGAAAATTTCGACCTTTTGTGGGGGAGGTACCAGAAGGAGTGGACCGATATCGTCCATTTTAACACCAGACCTTGGGTTAATATAAATATTGGGATGTGTGAAATTTGAAGACAATCGGAATCTTACATCACATTTTATGAGAGTTATAACTATTAAAAATTTTGACCATTTGTGGGGGAGGTACTTGATGGAGTTGAGCGATATTGACCATTTACACACCTGACCTAGCACTGACGCAAATACTGGTATTTGCGAAGTTGGAGCAAATTCGGATAATCTTTTCTCTTTCTGAGCAGTAAAATATAGTTGTTTGAAAATTTCGATCTTTTGTGGGGGAGGTACCAGAAGGAGTGAACCGATATTGTCCATCTCCGAACTCGATCTAAGTTTGACAATAATATTACGATGTAAAGTGACCTAGGGTTTCAAATCGTTATTTCGATGAGGCACGTTTTGGCCGTATGAAATGATACATCTGCAGCTATATGGCTGAGGATATAATTATGGCGTTAGACTTTGTTGCAGTTTTTTTATCACACTCTGTATATTAGATCCCCCTGAAACCAAATTAAAACTGCTCGAAAGCCAAATGTAGATAGGTGGTATGATCTATTTCAAATAAATTCTTTTATTACGGGAGCTCTACTAAATATGCTTAGTGGTGTAGGGTATCATATAGTCGGCCGGCCCGACTTTTGACTTTTCCTTACTGGTTTTATGCAAGGAGTGTGGGTTAATTTTATACAATTTAAATAGTAACTCTCCCCTTATGGCGAAGTCCTTTAAAAAGGAAGTTGTGCATTATGTAATTAAATATAATTCCGTAAATAACTTCCACTCCCACAAATAAACACTAACAACCATAAGGGGGATAATCGCCCAAGGCACAATATTAAAATAATCAAGATTACATCGTCGCATAGTATTCCATTGCTCAAATTCAGTTGATGGCTTGGTTTCAATTTTTGCGAGTAGGTTAGACTCTTTAAAAATCAGTGACATGAAATGTTTAAAATTCAAATTTATTTTAAAATCTATTTGGCAAATGTACTTTGAAGCTGGTTTATGTGCCACTTTCGGACAAAGTGTAAGTATATGGAACAGGATAGCAAGGTAAGTATATCAGTTCATAGTGTGCATCATAGGGGATACATATCGTTGTAATTTATTTCTATTGATTTAGAAATAAAGTCTTGGTTGGCCATAGCCTATCACGGCTGCCCGCCGGTATTAGAAGAGAGGCAACGCATGGTTTTTGTAGGCCTACGTTGGGATGCCGTACCATGTAAAATATAAATGGCAACGCACAATGTGTAGTACCTCAGGGGTTGTGTGGAAATCTACACGATGCAGGGTAATTGCTGGCCGCATTTAAAAAAATAAATATTTTTAATATTTAATATTTTTAATATTTAATTTAATATTTTAATATTTTTAATAAATATTTAAATAATTTAAATAAATATTTAAATAAATATTTTTTTTTTTAAATTGCTGTCATAAATCATAAAAAATTTAAAAAAAAATTGTTTTCAAAGTGTGTGTGTGTAAAGTAATATTTGACAAACTGTATATTTCTGTAACCTAAAAATATCAATTAATTTTTTATTTTCGACAAAGACTGTGTAAATATTTTGTTGCCAAAAAGAAAATCTATCTTGCGAACATTCCTCAACTTTCCGTAAGCTTATTTGCGTCATGTCTCGAAACTTTCCATTCGAGACTATTTCAAAATAAACAAACATTATTTAATATCGAGAAAAACAAGTGAATTTTATTTTAATAAATAAAATTGGTATTTTATTGAAAATAGAACATTTAATTTCAAGACAAGATATAAATATCTTCCATCACTACCCCAAAGAACAGTGCAGAACTGGCAAGCATAGAACTATGAACGCATTGAAGACTTTTGTGGTATTGGCCTCCCTTATTGGCTTGACCTTGGCCGAGGACTATTGCAACAAAGATTTGTGTTGGTATGGAACACACGTTGCCTGTGGCCATAATGGGGTAAGATTTCGAACATGAAATTTGAAAATTATTTTGAAAATATACATCTTTTTCTAATATCCTCCCAAACATACAGCAATTCGCCAAAACATGTCCCAAAGATGCTGCCCTGGTCAAAATAGATCAAACCTTGAAAGATCGCATTGTGGCTGATTTCAATAAGAAACGTAACTTCATTGCTGGTGGTGGTGACTCGAATCACTCTCCTGCCTGTCGCATGGCCACAATGGAGTGGGACGATGAATTGGCCAAATTGGCTGAGTTGAATGTCAAGCAGTGTGAAATGGAACATGACGATTGTCACAACACCCAAAGCTTCCCAGTGTCGGGACAAAATCTCGCCTGGATGACCTACTTTGGTACACCCCACATTCCAAGTCTTATCGATGGTTCGATTCAAATGTGGTATGATGAACTCAAGGATAGTAGCATGAAATACATCAGGAGCTATCATCAGCATGAGCAAAATGCGTAAGTTTTATCGCTAGAAGCCTTACCATGAAAGAGTGGGATATTAATGGAAATTTTCTAAAATTTCAGTGTCATTGGTCACTTCACCGCCATGGTTGCCGATCGCAACTATCGCCTGGGTTGTGCTGCCTCCACCTACACCGAAACTGGCAAAGATTATTCATCCTTCTTGTTTGCCTGCAACTTTGCCTTCACCAACGTTTTGGACCAACCCATCTACACTGACTGCGCTAAAGCCGGTACGGATTGTGCCACTGGTGTCAATCCTAAATATCCTAATTTGTGTTCAACATCGGAAAAATATAAGGTTACATTCTTTTAGGTAATGAAAATAATAAAAACAAAATAAAAAATAAACTTATAAAAATTTGTTTGTATTTCTTTGATTTGTAGTCCTGGTAGTACCCAACATACCAAAAATACAATACAGCTTGAGAACAATATTATAAAAATATAATTTTTCAACAATGCTTGAGAAACACTTATGTTCCACAAACATTTCTCAAGTCTGTCCCTTGTTGACAAATTAGTTTTGGTTTTTTGTGAAAATTGTCAGCAAGAAATTATTTTCTTTGGCAAAAAACCAAATCACGCGAATTTAGGACCCATTTGTGGACCGAACCCTTAAGGTATGGATGAATAATAAATCCGGGAATCTTTCACATAAATTATTCCAATCCCATTTCAGATTGGAAGCATCAAAAAAGTTGCAGTTCAATAAATGTGTAGTCTTAGTGGAAGAGATGCAGAAGTTCAAATAAGGGAGAAGAAAGCGTCAGGGTATCAAGGCCACATGCGGCAGTGACTAATGGGATGTCCATCAAGAAAAAACGTTAAAAATGATTAAAAACTAAAAAAAAATAATATTTTATACTATTACAAAAATAAGCTTATTATAATATTATTTTTGTAAGCTTATTCTACAATTTCAAATATAAGCTTATAAATAAGGGTTCCGTTTCGATTATTCTATACTTGTTATACAAACATTTTTCAATGTTTTCTCAAGATTTTCTCAAGCTTAAGGCTTATGTTCATAAGCTTATTGTAATATTATTCTCAAGCCATTTTGGTATGTTGGGTAATTACCCAACATACCAAATTGACTTGAGAATAATATTTTAATAAGCTTACAAACATAAGCCTAAAGCTTGAGAAAATCTTGAGAAAACATTGAAAAATGTTTGTTTAACAATTATAGAATAATCGAAAAGGAACCCTTATTCATAAGCTTATTCTTGTAATTGCAGAATAAGCTTACGAAAGTAATATTTTATAAAGCTTATTTTTTCAATGGTAAAAAATATTTATTTATTCATTTTTTAATTATTTTACACATTTCATTCATTGATTGCCATCCCAGCTGTCACTGCATCCTGTTGCCTTGATACCTAGATGCTTTCTTTCCCCTTATTTGAGCTTCTGTATCTCCTCCACTTATTCTTCACTTCTGTTGAATTCCTGCAACTTTTTGACGCCTCCATTCTGAAATGAGATTGAAATAATTTATACTACAGATTCCCAGATTTATTATTCATCATTACCTTAGAGTTTCGTCCGGAAATGGGTCCTAAATTCGCGTGATTTTGATTTTAACCAAAGAAAATAATTTTTTGTTGACAATTTTCACAAAAAAAATCAAAACAAATTTGTCAACAAAGGACAGATTTGAGAAAAGTTTGTGCAAAAAAGTGTTTCTCAAGCATTGTTGAAAAATTCTTATGATAAACTATTTTCATAATATTATTCTCAAGCTGTATTGTATTTTTGGTATGTTGGGTACAATTAGGCAATAACAGAGTAACTGATTTAATAAATGTAAGAGCATTAGAATTTACTTAAGAGAGGGAGAGAGAGAATGTTACAATAGCATAGACAAATAAAGGTAAACTATACATGTCTATGAAAGTAAGTTCGAAAGAGATCATCTATTAATACAGAGAATTAAGTAGAATAGAGATACTTTAATAATGAAAAGAGAGGAGTAAATAATATTTAAAGAACGGAGATATTAATAATTAAAAAAAGTTAAAAATTAACGGTCTCTTTTGCTGACAGATGTACACTCTCAGCATAGACAAATTAAGGTATAGACTAAAAAGTTTTAAAATTTACCCCTTCCGGCAGATGTCACTATTGTTGATCTTGGGCCAGTCAAGTCACTCAGGGCTAGTGAAGTCACTCGACTTCGAAAACAATTTATTCATTTTTCTGCTATTTAAGTTCTATATATTTATATTTCACTACATATTTGGATAATGTTAAAGTAAACAAAGTCACTGTTTCGTTTTTAATTGATAAATAATAAAGAATCATAAAAATATTTAATATTTTGTGTTTTGAGAGAATTGAGTTCTCTCACAGCATGAACGACATCTATTGAAGCACTTTTTTCGAAGATAACAGATGAGACAACTTTTTAGTCTATACCTACATCGCTGACTTGCCAAATTTAAAAGGAGCATTTTTATGAGCATTTGGGTTATTCAAAATTGTAACCCCTTTGTAGGGAAAGTAACAGAAGGGGTGGACCGATACATCTTCACACCAGATCTTACGTTCGTTGTATTGGAATGTGTGAAAATTGACACCGACAGAAGTATACCCTCAGCCAATGTTCGATTATTTAAATAAATTTTGACTTCAGTTATGATTATTCAAATTATTGACCCTCAATGGCTAGGTTCTGAAGGAATGACCATTTCGTATTGGAGCTAAATAAATATGATATAATTACTGCAACGCGCCAGACATGTGCTGATAGAAATATTGAGATGTGCCAAATCTGATTGGAATTGGATGTTAATTTCGCTTTTTATGAGCTTCACGGATATTCAAAATTTTGACCCTTTGTGGGCGTGGTAAAAGGAGTGGTCTGATATATTCCATTTTCACACCAGCTAATGGGTTAGTAAAAGTATTGTGATGTGTATAATTTGAAGACAATTGAACTATTATCACATTTTATAAGAGTTATAATTATTCCAAATTTTGACGCTATGTGGGGAAGGTACTTGGTGGTGTGGGCCGATATTGTCCATTTTCGCACCTGACCTAGCACTCATACAAATATTAGAATTTGTTAAGTTAGATATTAGGATATGTTAAATTAGATGATTCTTTTTTTTTGAAAATTTCGACCTTCCGATATTGCCCATCTCGAACTCGATCTAAATTTGATAATAATATTACGATGTACCAAGTTTGGACCAAATAGAATTGTCCCTTCGAGAGTTGTCGTGTGCACCAACCATCCAAATAGGCGAACGAACATCACTAGATTGATTCCAAATGTCCGGAAACGAATTTGGTCTAAAGGAACCTAAGGTATAAAACCATTTTTTCGATTAAGCATGCTTTGATAGTATGAAATCATATATACCGTCTGCAATCATATGGCTGAGGGTATAATAAGCATATGATATGACTCGATGGTGTATCTCTCCCATGCCTGTATTACTTAGAGGAAATAGAGGAAATTCTAGTGGCATAGAGAGCGTTATGGATCGACTCGAGCTACACTTTATTGAAAGGCCTCTCCATAATGAGCTGGCAATGCAGTATTGGGGGTTCCCATATTCTTTCCAACGTATCCACATCTTCAAATATGCGGTCGCCACTACCGACCTTTGACATAAGGGTGTTTCGATGTGCTTATGGTATATGAATTTCTTATGGTATATGATCTATCTAAGATCGTCAACAGAAAGGAAGGAAGAAATGTTAATCGGTCTGTAATCTTTGACCACAGTGTAGGTTTCCCAGCTTTGAGGATACAGGTCACCATTACCTCTTTTTACGCAAAACCGGAGACAAGCATTATAGACTTCCTACAAGATAGCCAACACCGGCTCAGACACATATACCTACCATCTGGGAAATAGGTCCCTCATAGAAATTCAAGAGTCTCCAGACAAGAGTTTGTCCATGTTCTATCATATGACTTTATACTGCCATGGATTTGGGGTCCTAAGATACTATTCTACGAAATCTGACATCATTATCCACTCCCTCTATAGACTCACAAAAGCTGGTCCAACATTTACGTGTTGACTTCTTTAACTCAATTTTATACTTATTGAAGTCTGCTTTATTGGCGTTCCAATCAGTACTACGTTTAGCTCTGCAGGCGCTGTTATATGAACTCTTTGCCGTTTTACAAAGAATAGAAAGGGCTATGTCTAACAGCCCAGCTGGGGTTTCCTCCCAGGGAAGGTGATCGAGAGTTTTCTCGTACTTTGAACAAAGAACATACGTGGCAGCGTTCACAGTTTTCTCGACATCATTTGTTGATTACAGACCTGGAGGAACATAGTTCAACTATGACGTGAGATATTTGAATTGTTCCTAGTTCGTCCCTTTTAAATCCCGATACGATTTTTGTTTAAATCCAAAAGAAACACTCGAACGAATATTATTTTGTGATCTGATTAAAATAATATCCCCATTTACACCGTTCTGAGAAGTTGGTCTGTATTAGAAGATTTTTATTAAAGGCTCGATTACACATGATGTTAGAGTCATATGTAAAGTGCATTTTTCCACCATTATCTGTAGCATTTTTAAAGCCTACTCGTAGGTTATATTCTAAAAGGAATTATTGAGCCCCTCAATGTATGCTAAAAAAATCTCACTTTGCATATGACTCTAACATCACGTGTAATCGAGCATTAACAATAAAATTGAATACCGACTCACCTCTTATATTCTTGTCGTTCTTTCCCCAATATAATGATGTCATTGCATGGTGGATTCGGGTCTTCGTAAGGCATGCATGAGGAGAATATCAGCAGTGGTTTTGTCAGCAGTGGTTTGGTGTTACAATTACCTCCTGAACCTCAAAAAAGTCACCTAATAAGTTTGTTTGTTTATTATACCCTTCACCTTAGTATGGAGGGTATATTAATTTTGTCATTCCGTTTGTAATACCTCGAAATATACATTTTAGACCCTACAAAGTATATATAATCTTGATCAACATAAAATTCTATGTCAATTTAGCGATGTCCGAACGTCTGTCCGTCTGTGGAAATCACTCTAGCCGGTTGATAAAATTTTACTCCAATCTATATTATGTAGGTCCACGTTTTGGTATAGCCCCCATATTACGGTACCTCCCGATATTCAGTATTTTAATGAGTTTAGTGACATTATTTACCGGAATTGTTTCAAATTTGGTATTTGAAGTTCGAAATGAATATTACAGCCTATGACAGAAAATTGTCTGTGCAGGTCCATATCTTCTTCCAGCCCCCATATAACGGTACCTCCCTATGTTTGGTATTTTAATGATTTTAGCGACATTGTTTACCCGGATTGTTTCAAAATTCGTATTTGCAGTTGGTAACAGGTACTTCAGCCTGTGACAGAAAATTGTCTGTGCAGGTCCACATTCTCGTATATCCCCCACATAACGGTACCTCCCTATATTCGGTATTTTGATGATATTAGCGACATTACTTACTAAAATTGTTTCAAATTTCGTATTTAAAGTTCGGAACAGGCTCTTCAGCCTGTGGCGGAAAATTGTCTATGCAGGTCGACATTCTCGTATAGACCCCAATATAACTGTAACTCCCTATATTCGGCATTTTTATGATATTAAACAGTATTTTTCAATGTATTTTTTATAATTTTCAAATTTATCTCAAATTGTGGAGGGTTTTGAAAGTTCGACCCGGCCGAAGTTACAGTTTTTTACTGCCCTTTTTCAGACGAAGATTAAAAACTTCCTTCTAACTTGATCTTCGTATAAGAATGCAAATCAAACAAATTGCAAATAATTTTTTGTATGTTTTATTTTGTTTTAACATTTCCGCTTCCTAAAAGAATGTAACCTTATATTTTTCCGATGTTGAACACAAATTAGGATATTTAGGATTGACACCAGTGGCACAATCCTTAGCGGGTCTAGCGCAGTCAGTGTAGATGGGTTGATCCAAAACGTTGGTGAAGGCAAAGTTGCAGGCAAACAAGAATGATGAATAATCTTTGCCAGTTTCGGTGTAGGTAGAGGCAGCACAACCCAGGCGATAGTTGCGATCAGCAACCATGGCGGTGAAGTGACCAATGACACTGAAATTAACAAAATTTCCATTAATATCCCACTCTTTCATGGTAAAACTTCTGGCGATAAAACTTACGCATTTTCCTCATGCTGATGATAGCTCCTGATGTATTTCATGCTACTATCCTTGAGTTCATCGTACCACATTTGAATCGAACCATCGATAAGACTTGGAATGTGAGGTGTACCAAAGTAGGTCATCCAGGCAAGATTTTGTCCCGACACTGGGAAGCTCTGAGTGTTGTGACAATCGTCATGTTCCATTTCACACTGCTTGACATTCAGCTCAGCCAATTTGGCCAGCTCGTCGTCCCACTCCATTGTGGCCATGCGACAGGCAGGAGAATGATTCGAGTCGCCACCACCGGCAATGAAGTTACGTTTCTTATTGAAGTCAGCCACAATGCGATCTTTCAAGTTCTGATCTATTTTGACCAGGGCAGCATCTTTGGGACATGTCCTGGCAAATTGCTGCGTGTTGGAGGGATGTTAGAAAAAGATGTATATTTTCAAAATAATTTTTAAATTTCGAGTTCGAAGTCTTACCCCATTATGGCCACAGGCAACGTGTGTTCCATACCAACACAAATCTTTGTTGCAATAGTCTTCGGCCACGGCAAAGCCAATTAGACAGGCCAAAAGCAAAATGCTTGTGGTGGATTTCATAATTTAATATTCTCTCTAGCGAAGCTTTGCAACTGTTGCACTGCTGATCGCAGCATGGTGTGGGAGATATTTATATCTGAAATGAATATTCTATTTGAAATTCCAATGGAATATGTTGGAAAATTTTTTCATTCTAATCAATTTCAAATGTTTTTCATGCTATTGAATAACATTTATTTGTTTTGTTAAAAATAAGACTCCCAGCTATGTTTGTCGTGCTGATGACGAAGAGAAAAAAATAGCAAAGCGATGCTAATAATTTTTCCAAGTTGTTGTTGCGGATTTCCTTTTGGAACGGAATGTTTAAACAGTTCTTTAAAGTTAGGCTTTTATTTTTGGATGGAAAAAAACATCTGTTATGTATTTACATATGGCGATCATAATAGATTTGTTTTTCGATAACAATTCGATATTTGGGTTATACAGGATGAGATAAAAAAATCTGCAACAAAGTCAAACGCTATAATTTTCACATATTTTTTTTTAAATTTTATTGGATGAAAGCAAAAAATGTCGGAAATAGCATCAAATTTTAGAATAAGTTTAGATTTGTTCGAGTTGGTCAGCTTTCTCCAAAACGGCCAATGAAACCGTCACACGCTGCCCGAATGTTGCTCTGCGGTATTTTGGCCCATTCCCGGCGAAGCGCTTGCTTGAGGTGCTCGACACTTTGGTATTGCTTTCCAAATTACTTCAGACACAATAGTCCAACGGATTGGTATCCGGAGATTTTGGTGGCCATATGAAGCGAGGAACCTCATTTTATAACCACTCATGGGTAGCGCGTGCTGAGTGCGATGGTGCTGAATACTGAATACATTTAGTCTGATGCCACGGTCGATTAATACGAGAGGCGAGCGACCATCGGCTGTTATGGCGGCCGGGGGCCATCGACATGGCCTGCGCTTGAGTTCTGGTGGCCAATCGGAGATGCACATTTTCAGCTGACCTCTTTGGCAAGTAAACACGATAATTTTGTTTGTTTACAAATTGCTGGACAACGAATGTTTTCTCATCGGAGAAAACCAAATTCGGCATTTCATCACTTTCGGCCAAGCGAAGCAACTCTTTAGCTCTTTTGAGTCTATTTTCTTTCTGTTGCGGTGTAAGTTCTTGCACTTTTTGGAATTTTAATGGCTTTACCCCGAACTCATTTTTCAACATTTGCCGAATGGAATATTGCGATATGTTCAGCTCACGAGTCATTTTTCGGCCACTGCGATGCGGTTTTCGATCAAGTCGCTTCTTTACTTTTCGAACCATTTTTGTTGATGTTGCGGTTTTCTTCCGTCCACTTTCTTGACGTCGGGCTACGCTACCAGTATCACGGTAACGGGCTATGGTACGAGACACAAAAGATTTATTCACATTTAAATGCTGGAGTGCTCTAACGATAGCCACTTGTGGTTTTCTGGCCAAATATAAAGAAATCACACTATCACGCTTGAATTCCGTCACGAATAACTTTTTTCTGAAAAATTCTCACTAGAATGCTTTTGTACGCTTGTAAACAATATAATGAGCTGTCACAGGAATAATTTTAACAGCTGTCGGACGATTTGCTTAGAAATGACGGCAGTCTGAAGTTAGCTGCAGTTTTTTCATCTCACCCTGTAATGTTATTGTATAATAATATTGCTCGCTAAGTGCACCAAGACACCATGCAGGTTCGCAAACGCGTCTCTGATGTATCTTATCCTGAAAATGTGACCAACCAAAGTTCTAGTTGCCGCCGCATTCCGGGGGATAAACTAAAGTGTCAAAAAGGGGCTCCAACATCGTCTCTTCTAAGAGCTATGATGTCTTTGCCGTCAATGGTGAACTGTTTTATGTGTCGTCAAATACATCGTTTTTAGCAAACCCAATTCCGTGGAACCTCGTTGATCCTAACCATCTTATGTTTGATGTCTGACAGATTCCTTCGGTTATTCACAGCCCTTCCTCTTTTTTAATTCGTAGTTCATAATCACAATTCAGTCATTCCCTGCAGTAGATGATTGCTGTTGTTTTATTATTCGAATTTTTCAAGGTGGCCTTTATGTGATTTTCCATAAATACGCCTGGTATTTTAGCTGTTACACCAAAAGTCTTCAAAATCTTTTATTTTGAAGTTTACCAAGAAGGATATAACCATTGCACAATGGATCCAAATCTAATTTTTCTGTCCAAAACTATTTCAATGTCTCCATATATAAACCCTAGAAACCAACAGCGACCTTAATATCAAATTTCAGCTCTATCCTTTCACCCAATACCAAATTTAAAGAATTTACATCCATCTCCATCCCAAACTTAGTACCATTTAATACTTTTCGAGCAATTATGGTACGCATTTGCAAAACCACCACCAGATCTCAACACTAGATGCCAATAGAGATCACAATATCACATTTGAGGATTCCAGCTCTATCTCTTAACCCAATACCAAACTTAGTACCATTTAGCACTTTTCGTACAAATATAGGACGCATTTCTAAACCACCGTCAGATCTCAAACACAGATGCCATCAAAAATCGAAATTCGGAATTTTATCTCTATTCCTCCACCCAATACCAAAAATAGTACAATTCAGTACTTTTCGTACAATTACCACCTCCATATATCCGTGCTACACATGAACAGCGACCCAATAACAAATTTCAGATATAAAGCATTATCTGCTCCTCCAATACCAAATTGTACCAAATATAGTGCTATGTAGTCCATTTCGTTCTCTTATAGTACACATTTCCAAAACCATCTCTTTATTACTAATAGACCACTAAATTTCGCATGTCATATTTTGTGACATATCATAGAGGTATGTCAGAGCCGCACTCGACTATTGACGTGGTTTTCTTATAATTTTACATTAATATACCTAGCCATGATGCCAAGCTGCTTATGTACCCACACCTTTACTTTACAAAATGGATACTCATGCCAAATTTCAAGTTTTTACCTTCACCCCATTTTTACAATTTTAAAAGTTTAGTACCATTTTAAAACTTTTCGTAACCTCAAAACCAAAACCCTTCCAAAAACCCATTGGTACATCTGTCCTGCACTCCATCAGTGAGCATTTGTTTGTCCAATACAAAGTATTAAATTATTAGTAAATTTTAGTACATTTCGTACCCTTTTAGTACGCCCACGCACCTCGTGTAAAATTTTAAGATTATAGGCACAGCCTTTTCGTCTGGGAGTTGATTCTCGTTTAGCCAGTCAGTTATTTCACTACTCTTTTATATACATAGATACCTGATACCAAATAATTAGGAATTTTTATACCTCAATCATACAATCCCATAGAAATCTTATTTCCAAATTTCAGAATTCCAGCTCTATCGGTTCACCACCATTTCAGTTTGTACCAAATGTAGTACAGGGTTGTCCATATTCGACGGACCCATCTGGCAACGCCATAACGTTTGACACAGATGTCACATCGCTTAATAACATACCGCGTTTGAAGCGTCAGTCCAAGCAGATTTTTACCATGAACCAATACACACCACGCGAGCGCTCGGAAATAGTTGAAATTTACATTCAACAGAAGAAGTCAATTGTGAAAACTCAACGTGCTTTTAAAACATTAAAAAATGTGAGAAGTGCGCCTTCTAAGAACACCATTAAGCGTTTATACGAAAAATTTTCGACTGGTAAGGCTCTTTCTAATTCGAAGAGGCCATATAAAATCGCTGCCGTACGAGCCAGTGTTGAGAGGTCTCCAAGAACATCCCAAAAACGCCGTTCTTAGCAGTTGGGCATGGCTCGGTCCACTTTACAACGGATTATTGGCATTGATTTGTATTTGTTCCCGTACAAAATTCAATTGACGCATAGAATGTTGCCTGCGGACAAGCCTCGTCGATTGGAATGGACCCAAAGAGTCATGGGTCCGTCGAATATGGGCAACCCTGTACCTGTTGGTACACATAAGTACACATTTCCAAAGCCCAATCCAACACTCCCACAATATTCTCAGTTCCCAATTTCAGGATTCCACCCATATAGGTTTACCCAAATACAAATTGTGCCAAATTTAGTACCTGCTAGTACACATTAGTACAAATTCCCATAAATACCTGCATCATATAATCCAATAGAAACCTTATTCCTAAAATTCACGATTCCAACTCTGCAGGCTCTCCCAAAATTTTAATTTACCAAATTTAGTACCATTTTGTACACATAAGTATTCCAGCTTTATCAGTTTACCCAATTCGAAATTGTACCAAATTTAATACCATTTTTTACTTTTCGTGTACATAAGTACAAATTTCGAAAACTCCATATCCATATCCTAATCCTACACTCCGCCGGTAATGTTAATTTCAAATTTCAGAATTCCAGCTCCATCCGTTTTTCCAAATTCAAATTGTACTAAATTTAGTGTACTTAATGGCACTAAATTTAGTACAATTTGAATTTGAAAAAACGGGTACACATATCCATAAATGAGTACACATATACAAAATTACCTCTTTAAGCTTGATTCCAATTTCACATTTTTATACCCTCCACCATCCTATGGAGGGTATATTAGCTTTGTCATTCCGTTTGTAATTTCTCGAAACATTCATAATAGACCCTACAAAGTATACATATTCTGGATCAGCGTAAAATTCTCCAGCGATGTCCGTCTGTCTGTTGTAATCACGCTATCTTTCGAGAAGGCTAAAATTTTGCATATATGCATAGTTTGCCAGTAGGCAAGTTACCTTCGTAAATGGGCCATGTCGGTCCACGTTTTCGTATAGCCATCCCCCCTATAACAGTACCTCCCTACATTGGGTATTTTCATGATTTTAGCAACATTATTTACCGGAATTATTTCGAATTTCATATTTAAAGTTCGTAATGGGAACTACAGTCTGTGACGGAAAAGTGTCCATGCAGGTCCAGGAGTTCGTATAGCCCCCTTACAACAATATCTCCCGATTGTCGGTATTTTTATGATTTAAGAAACATTGTTTACCAAAATTGGTTCAAATTTCGTATTGGAAGATTTTAATTGGTACTACAACCTATGGAAAAAAGTTGCCTATGCAGGCCCACGTCTTCGTATAGCCCCGATATAACGGTACCTCCCGATATCCGATATTTTAATGATTTTAGCGACATTATTCACTGGAACTTTTTTAAATTTCCTATTTGAAGTTCGTAATGGGTACTACAGCCTATGACAAACGTTTTTCATTTAAGTGGTAGTTTTCGGATTTTGAAATTTTTTAAGTTTCTTCCAAATGGTGGAGTGTATTAATAGTTCGTTCTGGCCGAACTTAGCTGCTTTTTTACTTGTTTTTTTATATGCATCATACACTCCATCAGTAACCCTCGTTCCAAGTTTAAGAGTTCTAGCTCTACTGGTTCGTCAAATACATATTTAGTACCCTTCAGTACTTTTCCTACCGTTCTAGTTCGTATTTCCAAAAACCAAGCCAATAGTGACCCTCACTCAAAATTACAATCTTTTCGCTTCAGCCGTTCCGTCTGGGCGTTGATAACTCAATAAGTCTGTCAGTCAATCGATCACAATCAATATTTTAGTGACAGAACACATTGGGGATCAACAACATTTCATCCTATAGTTGTGCTTTAAATGTTAACATAGCTCTGTTATTGACCTTCATATACTACACATTGTCTAGTCTCTAGTTTTAGTTTTGTCTTCGCTGGCAGAAACGTTTTTCTATAGTCCCCAAATACCAAATTTGGAACAGTTCCGATACTGTTATATATAGAGGCTAAAGGAAAACGCGAGGCAATATAAACAATGTTAAGCCAGAGGGGGTAAAACCCATTCCAAAAGTTAAATATCGAATTCCAAAAAAAAAAACATTAAGTTCGGCCGACCGAACTTTTAATACAATCCACCTTAGGGTAATGGAAACATTAGAACCAATTATGACCCACAAATACGAATTTTTAGACTTATTCGTGGCAAAAATCATCAAAATACCGAATATCGGGAGGAACCGCTATATATAGGACTATACAAAAAACGTGGACCTATACATACAATGTTTCGCCAACGGAGCTAGAACCTGTTATGTCAAACTAATACCAATTCTCAGACAAATCCGTGCAAAAGTGTGACAAAATCCATCAAAATACCGAATATCGGGAGGTACCGTTATATGGGGGCTATACGAAAACGTGGACCTATACATGCAATGTTTCGCCACCGGAACTAGAACCCACTATGACCAACAAATACAATTTTTTTTGACAAATACATGAAAAAAATGAGGCAAAAACAATCAAAATACCGAATATCGGGAGGTACCGTTATATGGGGGCTATACCAAAGCGTGGACTTATACATGCAATGTTTCGTCACCGGAGCTAGAACCCACTATGACCATCAAATATCAATTTTGAGACAAATACAGGGTTGCCCATATTCGACGGACCAATGTCTCCAATCGACGAGGCTTGTCCTCAGGCAACATTTTTTGCGTCAAATGAGTTTTGTACGGGAACAAATGCAATGCAATGCGAATAATCTGTTGTAAAGTGGACCGAGCCATGCCCAACTGCTGAGAACGGCGTTTTTGGGATGTTCTTGGGGACCTCTCAACACTGGCTCGTACGGCAGCGATATTCTCGGCCGATCGCCTTGGTCGACTTTTATATGGCCTCTTCGGATTAGAAAGAGCCTTACGAGTCGAAAATTTTTTGTATAAACGCTTATTTGGTGTTCTTAGAAGGCGCACTTCTCACATTTTTTAATGCTTTAAAAGCACGTTGAGTTTTCACAATTGACTTCTTCTGTTGTATGTAAATTTCAACTATTTCAGAGCGCTCGCGTGGCGTGTATTGGTTCATGGTAAAAATCTGCTTGGACTGACGCTTCAAACGCGGTATGTCATTAAGCGCTGTGACATCTCTGTCAAAATTATGGCGTTGCCAGATGGGTCCGTCGAATATGGGCAACCCTGTACTCTTTTGTCTTTGCTGGCAGAAAATTCTCATATAGGCCCACTTTCCATAGTCCCCAAATACCAAATTTGGAACAGTTCCGATACCGTTATATAAGGGCTATAGGAAAACTTAAAACCCATTCCAAAAGCTAAATATCAAATTCCAAAAAAAAAAATGTTAAAAAAATAGGGGGCTAAAATCATCAAAATATCGAAAATCGGGAGGTAAAGTTATTTGGGGGCAATATGAAAATGTGGACCCATTACAAACTCTTAATATTAATTTAGGAACAATTCCGTGAAAAATTGTGGTAAAATCATTAAAATACCGAATATCGGGAGTTACCGTTATATGGATTATAGAAAAACATTGACTGAAATTTTCAATACCAACCATATTAAAAATTTGAAAGCTCTACGTCAAAAAATGTGGGCTGTATCGTGATTTCAACAGCAAATTTAATATGCCCCCCTTTCCATGGTGGAGGGTATAACAATTCTACGGACTGTGGAATACATTAAAGTAATTGATTGAATGGTCCTCGATGATCCAGAATGACCACCTACTTCATTCCGTTCGAAAGTTAGAGTGATTTCCACAGACGGGCGGATAGGTCTGAATCACTTTGTGCAGTTTGGTCGCTATTTGCCGAAAATTTTCATTAATTACAGAAATATATAAATATTTTAGCGATTTTTGTCGATAACTCAAAACATGAGTTAGAGAATCCTACTACAGACATCGGAAAACGCACCAAAACTCAATAGCTTTAATTTAAGAAAATGGTACTGCAAAGAACCTACCAATTCCAACATGTCATTAATACATCATCAAAGTCCGCTTTAAGTTGCTTAATTAATAGACATTATATATTTCCGAATTTGAACATAAGTTGGGATATTTTAAATTTCTTCCCGTTGTACAGTTCATTGCAGCTTTGGGACAATCTTCGTAGACGGCTTCATCCATTACATTGTTGTGGGCAAAATTGCAGGCCATCAAACATACCTTGTAATCTTCGCCAGAAACTGAATAAGTGGAGGCAGCACATCCCACACGAGTATTGCGATCCGTTACCATGGCGGTGAAATGACCTATTACCCTGTAATGAGAAAAATTCTAATCTAAAACCATTAAATATTCATAAATAACCTTCCACTTACGCTCCGGTGTGATGTTGAGGATACTTCCGTATGTAGCCCATTTTACATTGGTTAACTTCATCGTACCATATTTGCAGGGAATGTTCAATGAGTTCCACAAAATCTGGTTTATTCTTATAGGTCAACCAGGCTAAATTTTGTCCAGAATTGCGATATGCTTGTGTATTGTGACAGGCTTCCCGTTTCATTTCACACTGCTTGACATTCAATTCGGCCAGTTGAGCCAATTCATCATCCCATTGCATGGTGGCCATACGGCAGGCTGGTCTATGATTGTGATGGCCACCACCTGCTATAAAATTGCGCTTTTCATTGAAGCCATTTACTATGGAGGTCTTTAAAGGGTTAGTTAGATCCATCAAGACCGCATCTTTGGGACAGCTGGGAGCAAAGTTCTGGGAAATTATAGAAGTTATTACTATTGTTATTAAAAAGAAAATTATTAACAAGTAAAAAAGCTGTAAGTTAGGCCGGGCCGATTTTTGAATACCCTTCACCATTTGGAACGAATTTGGCAATTTTCAAAAAAAAAAAAATAATAATAATAAATAAATAAATAAAATTATTAATAAATAAATAAAATCCGCTAAAAATTCTTTTAAAATCTTCGAAAAATACCGAATGTAGGGTATATACGAGGGTCATACGACGACGTGGACCTGCATAGGCAACTTTTGTCATAAGCCATAAGAATATTCAAATACGAAACTCGAAAAAAAATCTGTTTAGAATGTAGCTAAAATCATCAAAATTACCGAATATATGGAGGTACCGTTATATTGGGGCTATACGAAGACCTGCACAGACAATTTTCTGTCTTAGGCTGTAGTATTCATTACGAACTTCAAATAACAAATTTCAAACATTTCCGGGGAATAATGTCGCTTAAATCATCAAAATACCGAATATCGGCAGGTACCGCTATATGGGGGCTATACGAAGACGTGAACCTGCACAGACAATTTTCTGTCTTAGGCTGTAGTATTCATTACGAACTTCAAACACCAAATTTGAAACAATTTCGGCGAATAATGTTGCTAAAATCATCAAAATGCCGAATATCGGGAGGTACCGTCATATGGGGGCTATACGAAGACGTGGGCCTGCACAGACAATTTTCTATCTTAGGCTGTAGTATCAATTACGAACTTCAAATACGAAATTTGAAACAATTCCGGTAAATAATGTCACTAACCGAATATCGGGAGGTACCGTCATATGCGGGCTAAACGAAGACGTGAACCTGCAAAGACAATTTTCTGTCTTAGGCTGTAGCATCTATTACGAACTTCAAATACCAAATTTGAAAGAATTCTGGTGAAAAAATGTTCATAAAATCAATAAAATACCGAATATCGGGAGGTACCGTCATATGGGGGCTATACGAAGACGTGGGCCTGCACAGACAATTTTCTATCTTAGGCAGTAGTATCAATTACGAACTTCAAATACGAAATTTGAAACAATTCCGGTAAATAATGTCACTAACCGAATATCGGGAGGTACCGTCATATGCGGGCTAAACGAAGACGTGAACCTGCAAAGACAATTTTCTGTCTTAGGCTGTAGCATCTATTACGAACTTCAAATACCAAATTTGAAAGAATTCTGGTGAAAAAATGTTCATAAAATCAATAAAATACCGAATATCGGGAGGTACCGTCATATGGGGGCTATACGAAGATGTGAACCCGCACAGACAATTTTCTGTCATAGGCTGTAGTCTCCATTACGAACTTCAAATACCAAATTTGAAACAATTCCGGTGAATAATGTCGCTAAAATCATCAAAATACCGAATATCGGGAGGTACCGTTACATGGGGACTATACGAACACCTGGACCTGAAAAGACAATTTTCCAAATTTCAAACATTTCCTGTGAATAATGTCGCTAAAATCATCAAAGTACAGAAAAAAGGGAGATACCGTCATATGGGGGCTATACGAAGACGTGGACCGGCACAGACAATTTTCTGTCTTAGGCTGTACGAACTTCAAATAACAAATTTCAAACATTTCCGGTGAATAATGTCGCTTAAATCATCAAAATACCGAATATCGGGAGGTACCGTTATATGGGGGCTATACGAAGACGTGGACTTGCACAGACAATTTTCTGTCGTAGGCTGTAGCATCCATTACGAACTTCAAATACCAAATTTGAAACCATTCCGGTGAATAATGTCGATAAAATCAACAAAATACCGAATATCGGGAGGTACCGTTATATGGGGGCTATACCAAAACGTGGACCTACATGACCCATTTTCAATACCAAAAGTCCTGCAGCCATAATACACATTTGAGTAAAATTGTATCAACCTACTTCATTTCGTTCGGAAGCTAGAGTGATTTCCACAGACGGACAGACGGATAGAGGATAGACGGGCAGAGGGACAGTCGGAGAGATGGACGGACATCGCTGAATCGTCATAGAATTTTATGCTGATCAAGAATATTTATACTTTGTGGGGTCTACAATGTATATTTCGACGTGTTACAAACGGAATGACAAACTTAATATACCCTCCATACTATGGTGGATGGTATAAAAAATGCAAAAAAAAACTTACTCCATTATGTTCACATGCAATATGTTTACCCGCAGGACAGAGGCTTTGATCACAATAATCGATGCAATAGATTTCACCAATCAAAACGATAAAAATTGGGATAAGACTATGTTTCATTTTGAGTATTTTTATGCTTGGGCGCCGTTCAACGTTGAATGACTTAAAAATTTATTTCTTCGACCCAATGCCTCTCCAATTGTTTGATTTTATCAATTTTTAAGTCTATTGTCATTGCGCTATTGTGGTAACAGGTGTTCTATTTTTGTTAATTCATGATTAATATTTTGCGAGTCTCAAGCTAAGTAAGATGGGACAGTATAATGACGACAATAGCAAGTATACGTAGTCTCTTTTCGAAGTTTCAAAATTAAATAAATGAATAATTGCAGGCATAACAAGAGTGGGAAATAAAATAGCTATATATGCTGAAATATTATCGATCCGTACTCTTTAATAGACTAGTAAGGTGTCAAATGCCTTACAGATTACCTCCGGAAACATATACTCCCTCTCCAGGGGATGAAAATCTGATGTTTGATTGATTTAAAAACTACACGTTTTCAAATGTCATAATATAAATACAGGGAGAGATGAAAAAACTGCAACCAACTTCCGACTGCTGTCATTTCTAAGCCACTCGTCCGACAGCTGTTAAAATTATTCCAGTGACATCTCATTATATTGCTTACAAGCGTACAAAAGCATTTTGATGAGAATTTTCCAGAAAAAAAGTTATTCGTGATGGAATTCAAGCCATCACGCTTGAATGTGATTTCTTTATATTTGGCTGGAAAACCATAAGTGGCTATCGTTAGAGCACTCCAGCATTTAAATGTGAATAAATCTTTTGTGTCTCGTACCATCACTCGTTACTGTGGTACTGGTAGCGTAGCGCGACGTCAAGAAAGTGGACGGAAGAAAACAGCAACATCAGCAGAAATGGTTTGAAAAGTAAAGAAGCAACTTGATCTAAACCCGCGTCGCAGTGGCCCAAAAATGGCTCGTGAGCTGAACATATCGCAATATTCCATTTAGCAAATATTGAAAAATGAGCTCGGGGTAAAGCCATCGAAATTCCAAAAAGTGCAAGAAGTTACAGCGCAACAGAAAAAAACATAGACCCAAAAGAGCTAAAGAGTTGCTTCGCTTGGCCGAAAGTGGTGAACTGCCGAATTTGGTTTTCTCCGATGAGAAAACATTCGTTGTCCAGCAGTTTTTAAGCAAACAAAATGATCGTGTTTACTTGCCAAAGAGGTCAGCTGAAAATGTGAAAACCTTCGGTTGGCCACCAGAACTCAAGCGCGGGCCATGGTGATGGTGTGGGTCGCCATAACAGCCGATGGTCGCTCTACGCTCGTATTAATCGACCGTGGCATCAGAATAAATGCCGAATATTATCACGAAAATATTCTGGAGTGTATATTAAAGCCTTGGGCACGCAAACATTTTGGCCGCAGACCTTGGACATTCCAATAGGAATCCACACCATCGCACTCAGCACGCGCCACCCATGAATATTTACAAAATGAGGTTCCTCACTTCATTTCTATCCCACAATGGCCACCAAAATCTCCGGACACCAATCCTAGTGTCGATCACTTCAAGCAAGCGCTTTGTTTGCCGGGAATGGACCAAAATACCGCAGAGCAACATTCGGGCAACGTGTGACGGTTTCATTGGCCGTTTGAAGGCCACAACTCGTGCCAAAGGTGACCAATTAGAACAAATCTAAACTTATTCTAAAATTTGATGCTATTTTCGACATTTTTTGCATTCATTCAATAAAATTTAAATTTGTTTAAAATTTGTTGCTGTTTTTTTATCTCACCCTGTATATCCTTGATCAGCGTAAAATTCTAAAACGATTTATCCCTCTCCGTCCGTATGTCCGTCTGTTGTAATCACGCTAGGGTCAAAAGGAATTGAGATAGGAAGCTAAAATTTTGCATAGATTAGTCTATTGTCTGCAATTAGGTCGAAGATTCGAAGTTAGAAGATGGTCTATATCGATCCACGATATCATATAGCCCTGGTATTTGGTATTTTTATGGTTGTAGCCAAAATTTTTCAATGAAATTGTCTGAAAATTCACACAAGAAGTTCCTTCTGAGTACTTTACTGCCTGGAAGAGCATTGTCTATATAGCTCCACGATATCGTATAGCCCCCATACAACGACATCCCCCGATATTCGGTATTTTCATGATTTTAGGGACATTATTCATCGAAGTTGTTAAAAATTGTTTATTTACAGTTCGTAATGGGTACTACAGCCTATGACAAAAAATTACATATGCAGGCCCACGTCTTCGTATAATCTCCGTACCTCGCAATAATCGGTATTTTTATGATTTTACCCACATTACTCACCGGAGTTGTTTCAAATTTCGTATTTAGTGATCGTAATGGGAACTACAGTCTATGACAGAAAATTGTCTATGCAAGTCCAGGTCTTCGTAAAGGCTCCATATATCGGTACCTCTCTATATTCGGCATTTTTACGATTTTAGGTACAATATTCACCAACATTGTATGAAATTTCGTATTTGAAGTTCCTTATAGGTACTACAGCCTGTGACATGAAATTGTCTATGCAGGTACAGGTCTTCGTATAGGCCCCATATATCGGAACCTCCCTATATTCGGTATTTTCAGGATTTTAGCTACAATATTCACCGCAATTGTTTGAAATTTAGTATTTGAAGTTCCTAATAGGTACTACAGCCTGTGACATGGAATTGTCTATGTGACATGGAATTGTCTTCGTATATCGGTACCTCCCTATATTCGGTATTTGAACGATTTTAGCTACAATATTCACCGAAATTGTTTGAAATTTCGTATTTGAAGTTCCTTATAGGTGCTATAGCCTGTGACATGAAATTGTCTATGCAGGTACAGGTCTTCGTATAGCCCTCATATAACGGTATCTCCCTATATTCCGTATTTTCATGATTTTAGCGATATTATTCAAGGGAATTGTTTCATATTTCGTATTTGAAGTTCCTAATGGGTACAGTCTATGACAAAAAATCGTCTATGCAGGTCCACGTTCTCGTATATGAAAAAATTTGCCTATGCACTTCCACGTCTTCGTACTTCGGTACTTTTAAGATTTTAACAGAATTTTGAGCGTTTTTTTTTTAAATTTTCCAAATTCGTTCGAAATGGTGGAATTTACTGCGTTTTTACTTTTTTTTTGGTGCCGATATCCTGTCAAAACATGTCAAATTAATCAAAATTCAGTTGTAACAAAAATTCACAGTTAATAGAGAATACATTTCAGAATTTTGATATAAAATTATATTACCCTTCAACCTTCGAATCATTTTTCTGGAATAAACCTCATATTTTATTCATGTAAAAAAAAGTTTCCGACCCATTTTAGGGAATTTAAATACTTAAATTATAATTTACAAATTTATTCAAACCGATGTGATAATACCGCTTACAATTGAGTATCAAATTTCCTTGCGAAAAAAATATTCTGTCTTCTATTTATCATCACCGAAATTGAGGAAATTTTATATTTGTTTTTAATAGCTACAATACAACAAATAATACCCAATAGAAATATAAACTATTAAAAATTCCATGATTTACTGTGGCAGCAAAATAATTTTTCAAATCTACGATTTTTACCTGAATCACACCCAGCATTCATTCAACCATATTCCCACATTCGTCTCGTGTCGGCTATGAAATACAAACTGTTAATAACATTTATCATGTTCGCACTATTTTGTGGAAAATCCCTTTAAATGAATTGATTAGATGAAATAAAATTTTACGATTATTTTTTGCATTAATTTACAATTCAATTTCAGTTTCATAGTTTGTTGATCTTTTTAATTAATCAAAAACAATATACAATTCGTACAATTATCTTAAACATTTGTAGAGCAAATGAGAAAGATTTGTTAAGATTTTAAGGAAATATACGGTTGAATATGTTTATAAAAGGTAAAGATCAGTTAAAAGTGTTTATAATGAAACGAATATTCGGGTAACTAAGTTGGTCTGAGAAAATATGTAATTTAATATATTTTAAACTACCGCGCCGTAAAAATTTAAGATTGGTATTATTTAAAACTAGATTGAAGAAGTAATGAAAACGATAGATGTTCTATACTTCCGGGTAGCTCTTCTAATTATGTGAACTATTGTAGGGCAACATAACTGAGGCAGTTATTAATATTTAAAACCCGTAAAGAAAATAAAGTCGGCGGGACCAACTTTATGATACTCTACACCACTTTGCATATTTAGTAGAGCTTCACATAACAAATAAAAGTTTTTATGAGGAATTTGTGAGAATTAAATCATACCAACTATGATTATAGTTATAATTTGAAGTCCAAAAGAACAAATATATGAGGCAAATATCCTCCTCTGAATCGATTTCTACTGAATTTTTCGAGGCATTTGTATCTTTTAAATTCGGTATTGTATTGCCCATTTGGTGCGCAATTAATTTGAAATCGGATAAAGATATATATGGGAGCTATATACAAATCTGAATCGATTTCGATAAAATTTGGAAAAGATATTTCTAAGCTGTATTTGATATATTTCCCTGAAAATCGTTGTTACGGAGCGCATATCATGGCTGTGGGTAACAAATATAACAAGTCGGATAAACAATATATAAAGGAGTTATGGCTATATCTGAACCGATCTTCACCAAATTTGACATACTCTCAATTCGGGCGTAAGTGACAAATTCCATCCCATTTGTATGGAATATTAGACGTTTGATGATAAAGGTGAACCGGACGAATTTATATATGGGAGCTATATCCAAATCTGAACCGATCTCAATAAAATATTGCATAGGTATTTCTGAGCTGTATTTGATATATCGTTGTTACGGAGTGCATATTACTGCTGTGGGTAAAAAATATAATAAATCGGATGAACAATATGTATGGGAGCTATAGCTATATCTGAACCGATCTTCACCTCCATGTAATAGAACTTCACTATATTGATGGTTTTTAGCTACATTATTCACCGAATTTTTTTCAAGTTTCTCATTTGAATATTGCAATGGCTTATGACAAAAGTTGCCTATGCAGGTCCTTGTCGTCGTTTAGACTCAAAAATGACGACTACATTAGGTATTTTTTAAAGTTTTAACAGAATTTTTATCGGATTTTATTTTTTTGAAAATTGCTATATTTGTTCTAAATGTTCGGCCGAACTTACAGCTTTTTTACTTGTTATGTTTTTCCTTATTTTTAAAATTAGTTAAATAGCGCGAAAAATGAATGAAATATCTGGATTTTCTACCAAAAATATGATCCGAACTATTCATTCTTTCAATTTCATGGCTAAAATGGTTAATAGCTTTAATGCGCGAGCCGCAATGTTCGTGTCTTCCAGTCTTTAGATTTGAAAATGTTTTGTTTTCCTTTTTTTTTCAAAACAATAAATACATACACAAAATTAGTAAAAGTCGGACAAACTTAGAAAAATATTGTAATTAGCTGGTAGCTCTATCCTACCTTTTTATGGTACCATGGTTAAAGCTAAAATTTTGAAATTTGGTATGGGAATCAAGGTTGGAAAGTAAAGCTGGAGATACATAAAGCGCTTATCTGGCTGGCTTCTTCGTAGATGAACAAAGGAGTTTTAGGTTGACCTAGTTCGATTTTGGCCATTTCCGAAGAAGCCAGCCGATGACTTAAGCCAGCCAGATAAGCGCTTTATGTATTTCCAGCTTAAGTTTGATATATGAAGGTGGCTTTGAAAATGTGTACTACAAGAGCATGAAATGTAGTAAATAGTACTTTATTTGGTACAATTGGTTTTTAGTTGAAGGGATGAAGCTGGAATTTTGTAATTTTGTGTTGGAAAGTGAATGAAATGTACCAAATAGTATTATATTTGGAACGATTTGGTATTGGTTAAACACATAGTGCTCGAACTTTGAGGTTTGGTATTAGGGTCACTAATCATGTGTAGCCTGAACAAATGAAGGTGGTTTCGGAAATGTTGGTTTCGGAAATTGTACGAAAAGTATTTAAAGGTATTAAATTTGATATTGGGTAAGGGAATAGAAGGAAATTCTGAAATTTGATATAGATGTCGCTGTTGGTAACTGTGGTTATGATATGTTTATGTTTTGGAAATGTGTACTATAAGTGTACGAAAGGTACTAAATGGTACTAAACTGGATAGTGGGTGAAGAGATAGGGCTGGAATTCTCAAATTTGATGTTGAGGTCCCTGTTGGTATCTGAAATTGAGATATGTAGGTGGTTTTGTAAACAAAGGAGGCATTTATAAAACGAAAAGTACTAAATTGAATTAAATTTTGTATTGCATGAAGGAATTGGGAGGAAATGCTCACATTTATTTACATACATATATTAAAAAAGAAGTTAAAAGTATCAATCGGTTTTGTCGACAGATGTAGCCAATGTTCGATTATTTAAATATATTATAACTTCTGTTATGATTATTCAAATTGTTGACCCTCAATGTTGTACGAAAGAAGAAATTGGCCAATATTGTACATTTCGTATCGGACCTAAATAAATATGGTTTAAATATTGCGACGTGCCAGGTTTGGACGCTCACTTTATATGAGATATGTGATACTTTTAAGAAAATGTTAAAATGTGCGGGAGATACCAGATATAGTCGACCGAAGTATTCCATTTTCATACTTAAGCTAATACCGATAAAAATATAGGGTATGGGCAAAATTACAAGAAAATCAAACATTTATATTCAATTATATGCTAAATAATAAATTCCACATTCATTTCAGATTTCTGGTTGACTTGTTTCGCAAGTTATGAAAGGCAAAAGTATTGCATGTGTGAAATTTGAAGAGAGTTGAATGAATATTTCGCTTTCTTTGAACGCTTTGTTCTTTTCAAAATCGTGAACCCTATTTGGGTGAGGTACAAGAAGAAATGGTCCGATCTCTACCATCTTTATAACAGATCTTGTGTTGATGGAAATATTGATATATACCAAGTCTGAATGTAATCGGATGTTAATTTCGGGGTTTATGAGATTCAAGGATATTCAAAATGTTGACCCTTTGCGGAGGAGGTACCAGAAGGTACCCAGCAGATAATGCGTATGTAGAAGTAATAGTATGTCTGAAATATGAAGGGAATCAGATGCTTTTTTCAAATTTTATGATCGTTTTAGTTATTCAAAACATGGACATTTGTGGGGAGGTTCCAGAAATAATAGTCCGATCTCTACCATATTTATAACATATCTTATATTTTTTTGATGGAAATATTGAGATGTAGGAGTTTCATGGGTATTCCAAATTTTGGGGGGGAGGTATCAGAAGAACCGAACCGATATATTCCATTATCACACCAGACCTTGGGTTAGTAAAAATATTGTGATGTGTGTAATTTTATATCATATTTAAAAGAGTTATATACTTGATGGAGTGGACCGATATTGTTCATTTTCGCTCCTAAACTAGCTTAAATGCAAATATTAGGATTTGCAAAGTTGGAGCAAAATCTGATTATGACTTTTCTTTCTGCGCAGTAAATATTTTTTTTGCAGCTTTCGAACTTTTGTTGGGGTGGTATCAGAAAGAGTGGATCGATATTGCCCATTCCGAACTCGATCAAAGTTTGATAAAAAGTTTACGATGTACGAAGTTTGGACCAAATCGGATACTCCCTTCGGGAGTTATCGTGTGCACCAGCCAGACAGACAGATGGACATCGCTAGATCGACCAAAGAGATCTAGGTTCTAAAAGCATTATTTCGATGAGGCACATTTTGGCCGTAACAAATGATACATACCCTCTCTAGCCATATGGTGGAGGGTATAATAAATAGGTCTCATGTTAGGACGTTTTGCTTTAAATTCATTCAAATGTTGCAAATGACTTTATTTTCCTTGTATTTGTATTAACTAAATCCTGACAAAATTTGGTAAATAATGTAACCTGAATAACGAAGTGATAAAATAATTCAGCCAATTGTGTACTAGGTAGGCTCTTCATTTTCAATGTAGTTGTATTTAAAAAAATATTTGAATAAAACTTATTACTACATCATCGCACGTGTTACTCATGAATAGTAATTCAGTTATCGTTGAAAATACATACATCTGTTTGTATGTATATTTACTTCTAACGTCAGACTTAACGGTGAGCGAATTCTATTTCTTACAACAGATATTAAATGTAAATAGATGTGTACGCCGGGAGACAATAGTGTCTGAACTGAATTCACTTGTACTTTTTGTTCGTGAAAAAGTGAAAACCTATTTGATATTCATAACCTGTCGGATGGACTTCATATCTGCTAGTCCCCGGTGTTGTGTAATAATTTCTATGTTTGCACAAAATTCTGTATAAAGATGCACCTCGATTCGAAGATAGGCATCAGTTGTTCAGCCTACGTTTCAACTATAGAACCCAACTTGGACATTAGGAAGAAGAAGTAGAAGTAAAGAAATATGGCCCAGTTTTCATTGTTCTCTGGAATTTTATTTGCATTCCTGTCCCTGGCCAAGGCCACCGATTATTGTTCTCCTTCTCTGTGCAAGGAGGGCGTTAATCACATTGCCTGTGGCCACGATGGGGTAAGTTTCAAAAGTCATACCTATCCCTTCTTTAATGATACGTAAATTTTATTTCAGGAATTATCTGAGGTCTGTCCCTCCGATGCCAAATTAGTCGAAATTGATGACCAATTAAAGGAGGTCTTAGTCAATGCCCACAATGCCAAACGTAATCTAATTGCTGGTGGTGATGAGGAGAAACATGAGCCTGCTTGCCGAATGGCTACCATTCAATGGGACGATGAATTGTCGCTATTGGCTGCCCTAAATGTCCTGCAGTGCGATTTGAAACATGACCGATGCCGCAATACCGATGATTTCAAATATTCCGGTCAGAATATTGCCTGGTTGGGTTACCATGGTACGGCTAACGATGCAAGCCTACTGGAAAAGGCCGTGGACTTCTGGTACAGTGAGGTGGCCGATAGTAAAATGGATTACATCAATAAATATCCCAAGAACTATACTGGACCGTAAGTTTTTAAAAAGGTGGGTGGATAATTTCGACTTACCTTAATTTTTTGTATTTGTAGAGCTATTGGCCATTTCACCGTCATGGTGGCGGATCGTAATGTTCGCGTTGGCTGTGCCGCTGCCACTTATTCGGTTGAAGGTGAAACGTATAAAGCTTATTTGGTAACCTGCAATTATGCCACAACGAATATGATTAACTTCCCCATTTATGAACGTTGCGATAAGGCAGCTGAATCCTGCACCACCGGCGCCAATCCCTTGTATCCAAATTTGTGCTCAACATCTGAAGAATATGCTGTCAATAAATGGTTCTGAAAATTCCGGTTTTAGGTTGAAAAATTCAAATTGAAATAAAAAAATATAATAAAATATAATTTCCGACATTCTTCGATTTTGAACATTTTGGGATTTTTTGGGATTTTCAGTGCCACCTTTGATATATCTCATTAGAGGCCTAGGATACTGAGTATTTTAAAAATATGTATAGCAACATTTTAAGGCATTGTCTCCAGTGTCCATTGGTAATGAGAGAGAGAGAGAGAGAGAGAGAGAGAGAAATGGAATGGAATATGGAGAACTATCGAGAGTCTGTAGTTATATCCGAAACTAGCAGAGTGCCCACTTTTAAATGTTAGATCCGTTCCAACAGAGAACAATTAGTTTAATTTGACAACCCTAGAAACCCACAGTGAATTTAATATCAAATTTCAGAACTTACAGCCAGTTCCACGATATCGAAAGAACACGTTCGCACAACTTTTACACGACAAACAGCTGATTTCCGTTCCACTAAAATCTATCAGAACGAAAATTTGCACGAAAATCAAAGCGAACGAAAACGTAAGCATTTCAGTGTAATTTTGCGTTCCACTATCTTTTTTCTTTCGTACGCATGCGAACACAAATGTCAAAATCAGTCACTTGTGTGTTTGCTATCGTATAATAACAATTAAGGAAAATTGTTTTAACATAAACATTGCTTGATTGAAAATGGAAACAAAAATGTAAGTAAAAATAATAAATGCAATTTAATATGTGAACAACAAATATATATTTTTTTTATTTTCTCAATTCCAGCACGAAAAAATCATCAACTACACAGCTGCGGGCACTAGTTGAGTAAATGGAGGAGAATCCTGTGTTCGCCAGAGGAATGCCAATTTTTGGAAGCAGCAGAAGAAGTTTTAAATCGGGGCGGATTTGGGTAGTTCTGCAACCGGGCACCCACGTCTCTTCCATCATATCCAAAAGAGCCCGAAAACTTCCTTCGACACACGAAAGTTGGCCACAAACCTAGAAAAAATCATTTTTTATTATTTCAAAAATGTAAAAATACATTCATACTTACTGGTTGTTAGGTACTTCAAATAAATTCGAAGCATCTCTTAAATGCCTCCGTGGCACATTTCGAACCTCCTCCATAAAAAATAGGGCTACGGAAATATTCTTTTTTTTATTTTCTAAGATCACAAATAGTTTGAACACAATCACTAGAAATTTTGTTTTGTTTGTTTATTTACAATTTGTTTGTTTACAACTGAAATGTCAGTTGAGACAGAGCCACTGCTGCTTTTTCGCGTTTAAATTAGACATTTGACGCTTTTTTTGCTTTATTTCGCGATTAATTTTTCCAAAAAAATATTTAGCAACACTGAATCACGTAAGGCTATGCGAAAGAAAGAACGAAAGTTAGTGGAACGCATTTTTATACGAAAGTGAGTGAGTAGCCTTCGTTCGCACAAATTTTCTTTCGAGATCGTGGAACAGGCTGTTAAGCTTTATCCCTTCACTGAATACCCAATTTAGTACCACTTGGTACTTTTCGTACAATTATAGTACACATTTTCAAGATCGCCTCCTTATCTCAGTTCGAGATACCAACGGAGACCTCAATATCAAATTAAAGCTTTCCAGCCTTGTCCCTTCACCCAATATCCAATTTAGTACCATTTAGTATTTTTGTACAATAATTGTACACATTTCTAAAACCACCTCCATATCTCAATTCCAGATACCAATAGCGACCTTAATATAAAATTTGAGGATTCCAGCCCTATTCCTTCAAATAATGTCAAATTTAGTACCATTTAGCAATTTCCGTACAAATATAAGAAGCATTTCCGAACCTCCTCAATATCTCAATTCCAGATACCAATAGAGACCTAAATATGAAATTTTAGAATTCCAGCCTTGTCCCTTCATCCAATACCAAATTTAGTACCATTCAGTACTTTTCGTACAATTATAATTCATTTCCAAAACCGCCTCCTTATCTCAATTCCAGATACCAACGGAGACCTCAATATCAAATTGGAGGATTCCAGCCTTGTCCCTTCACCCAATGCCAAATTTAGTACCATTTAGTAATTTTCGTACAAATATAAGACGCATTTCTAAGCCTCCTCCATATCTCAATTCCAGATACCAACGGAGACCTCAATATCAAATTTGAGGATTCCATCCTTGTCCCTTCACCCAATACCAAATTTAGTACCATTTAGTATTTTTCGTACAATAATTGTACACATTTCTAAAACCACCTCCATATCTCAATTCCAGATACCAATAGAGACCTTAATATAAAATTTGAGGATTCCAGCCCTATCCCTTCAAATAATGTCAAATTTAGTACCATTTAGCAATTTCCGTACAAATATAAGAAGCATTTCCAAACCTCCTCAATATCTCAATTCCAAATACCAATAGAGACCTCAATATGAAATTTTAGAATTCCAGCCTTGTCCCTTCATCCAATACCAAATTTAGTACCATTCAGTACTTTTCGTACAATTATAATTCATTTCCAAAACCGCCTCCTTATCTCAATTCCAGATACCAACGGAGACCTCAATATCAAATTGGAGGATTCCAGCCTTGTCCTTTCACCCAATGCCAAATTTAGTACCATTCAGTACTCTTCGTACAATTATAGTACACTTTTCCAAGACCACTGCCAAATCTCAATTCCAGATACCAACGGCTACCTCAATATGAAATTTTAGAATTCCAGCCTTGTCCCCTCATCCAATATCAAATTTAGTACCATTCAGTACTTTTCGTACAATTATAATTCATTTCCAAAACCGCCTCCTTATCTCAATTCCAAATACCAACAGAGATCTCAATATCAAATTTGAGAATTTCAGCCTTATCCCTTCACTTAATACCGAATTTAGTACCATTTAGTACTATTCGTACAATAATTGTACACATTTCTAAAACCACCTCCATATCTCAATTCCAGATACCAATAGAGACCTCAATATAAAATTTGAGGATTCCAGCCCTATCCCTTCAAATAATGTCAAATTTAGTACCATTTAGTAATTTTCGTACAAATATAAGACGCATTTCAAAATCTCCTCCATATCTCAACTCCAGATACCAATATGAAATTTTAGAATTCCAGCCTTGTCCCTTCATCCAATACCAAATTTAGTACCATTCAGTACTTTTCGTACAATTACAATTAATTTCCAAGACCGCCTTCGATTCCAGATACCAACGGAGACCTCAATATCAAATTGGAGGATTCCAGCCTTGTCCCTTCACCCAATACCAAATTTAGTACCATTCAGTACTCTTCGTACAATTAAAGTACACATTTCCAAAACCACCGCCAAATCTCAATTCCAGATACCAACGGCTACCTCAATATCAAATTTGAGGATTCCAGCCTTGTCCCTTTACCCAATACCAAATTTAGTACCATTCAGTACTTTTCGTATAATTATAATTCATTTTCAAAACCGCCTCCATATCTCAATCCCAGACCAACAGAGACATAAATATCAAATTTGAGAATTATAGCCCCATCCCTTCACTTAATACCGAATTTAGTACCATTTAGTACTATTCGTACAAATGTAGGACACATTTCCAAATCACCGCCAAATCCCAAACACATCATACCACCAGTAATCTAAATATCAAATTTCTGAATTTTATCTTTATCTCTTCACCCAATACCAAATATAGTACCATTCAGTACTTTTCGTACAATTATAGTACACATTTTCCAAACCACCTTCATATATCTAGGCTACACATGAACAGCAACTCTAATACAAAATTTCAGATTTCAAACACTATTTGTTCACCCAATACCAAATTGTACGAAATATAGTACTATTTTGTACTATTTGAAAATCGGCATATAAAACCCTTCAATGTTCAAAATCGAAGAATATCAGAAATTCTGCTTTTGAACAATTTTTTTATTTCAATTAAAATTTTTCAAAATTTCACAAAAAATTTTCAAAACCATTTGTTGACTGCATATTCTTCAGCTGTTGAGCACAAATTCGGATACGAAGGATTGGCGCCGGTGGTGCAGGATTCAGCTGCCTTATCGCAACGTTCATAAATGGGGAAGTTAATCATGTTCGTTGTGGCATAATTGCAGGTCACCAAATAAGCTTTATACGTTTCACCTTCAACCGAATAAGTGGCAGCGGCGCAGCCAACGCGAACATTACGATCAGCCACCATGACGGTGAAATGACCAATGGCTCTAAAAATACAAAACAATGAAGGTAAGTCAGAATTATCCACCTACCTTTTTAAAAACTCACGGTCCCGTATAATTCTTGGGATATTTAATGATGTAATCCATTTTACTATCGGCCACCTCACTGTACCAGAAGTCCACGGCCTTTTCCAGGAGGCTTGCATCGTTAGCTGCACCATGATAACCCAACCAGGCAATATTCTGACCGGAATATTTGAAATCATCAGTGTTGCGACATCGGTCATGTTTCATATCGCACTGCAGGACATTTAGGGCAGCCAATAGCGACAATTCATCGTCCCATTGGATGGTAGCCATACGACAAGCAGGCTCATGTTTCTCCTCCTCACCACCGGCAATTAGATTACGTTTGGCATTGTGGGCATTGACTAAGACCTCCTTCAATTGATCATCAATTTCGACTAATTTGGCATCGGAGGGACAGACTTCAGATAATTCCTGAAATAAAATTTAAGTTTTATTAAAGAAGGCTTAGGTATGACTATTAAGACTTACTCCATCGTGGCCACAGGCAATGTGATTAACGCCCTCCTTGCACAGCGAAGGAGAACAATAATCGGTGGCCTTGGCCAAAGCCAGGGATGCCAATAAAATTCCAGAGAACAATGAAAACTGGACCATATTTCTTTACTTCTACTTCTTCCTAATGTCCTAGTTGGGTTCTATAGTTGAAGCGTGGGCTAAACAACTGATGCCTACCTTCGCATCGGGGTGCATCTTTATACAGAATTTTGTGCAAACATAGAAATTATTACACAACGCCGAGGAGCAGCAGATATGAAGTACATCGGACGGGTTATGAATATCAAATAGGTTTTCACTTTTAATTTCTTTATTTTGAATTCGAACAAATAGTACAAGTGAATTCAGTTCAGACACTATTGTTTCCAGGCGTACATATCTATTTACATTAAATGTCTGTTGTAAAAAATAGAATTCGCCCACCACTGAGTCTGCCGTTAGAAGTGAATATACATACTAACAGTATGTAAGTACTTTCGATTATAGGTGGATTACTATTTATGAGTAATACGTGCGATAATATTGGAACTGCAGTTGTACCTCATCGAAATAACGGGTTTGCATCCTTTGCCTCAGGACATTTGGAGTTGATATAGCGGTGTCCGTCTGTCTGTCTGTCTCTCTGGCTGGTGCTCACGACCATTCTCGAAGGGAGTATCCGATATGGCCCAAACTTGATACGTCGTAAAATTATTATCAAACATAGATTGAGTTCGCAAATGAGTAAAATGGGTTTACTCCAAACTCCCCCACAAAAGATCAACTTTTTCACAGAAAATAAATTAGCTCAGAGAAAGAGGAAGCTTCTTACGATTTTGCTAAATTTTTGGCCAACTCCATCAAGTACCTTTCCCAAAATGGTTCAATATTTTGAGTAATCATAACACTTAATTAAGCGTATATCAATATTTTTATCAGCACACTAACTTGTGTGAAGATGGTATATGGGAACACCTCCTTCTTGTAACTCTTCCACAAATGGGGAAATATTTTCAATGATTGTTACCCTCAATGTTTCACTCAACCCGAGGTCTGATGTGAATATGGGATTATTCGAACCAATACTTCTGTTGAAAGTTGTAGTTTTTCAAAATTTTGTACTCCAATGGGGAAAGAACTAAAGGTCAAAATTTTGAATAATTATAACTCTCATAAAATGTTAAATTATAATTCGACGTTTCTTCTAGCTTCGCTCAAGGCAATGTATTTACCTACATTAGAGCTAGTCGTTAAATCCTATCCCATGATCCCCTACAAGGGGTCAAAATTTTGACTAATTATAACTCTCATCAACGATTCTCAATATTTTTTTTCAACATTAAATCTAGTGTATATATGGAATATGTCGGCCTACTCTTTTTGGTGCCATCAGAATTGGATCAGATGCGACACGAAAAAGATTGACTCACTCACTCGGACTTTCATTGTCCGATTTTGTGTGAAAGTTCCTCACATTCGTAATATGCACTCCACAATAATGATATTTGATACCAGATATCAGATGTAGCCCAGAAATACCTCTGCCAAATTTTATCAAAATCGGTTCAGATTTGAATATAGCTCCCATATATTTCTTCAGCCGATTTCAGGTTGAAAATTAAATTTGTCTCCGTCAAATTTAGTGAAAATCGATTTTGCCTCCCATATATTAGTATCCTCTGCTCTAAAGCGAAATGTAGATAGGTGGTGTTTAAGTTGGCCTTCAACTTCCCGAGTCCGGTGAATCACGGATGCTGATTGACACCACGGGCATCTCCTCGGCGGAGACCGTAGAGCGCAGATGCCACTGGGCGGTGGTTGTTGGTTAGCTCACTTTGATGCATACGATACTCTGCTCTCATTGCAAACAATTGTAGATGTAGTAGTAGGCATCGATAAAGATCCTCGGCGATCGCCGCGATCCTCTGTGATTGCATGAACCTCGGCGTTCAATTGTCGATCAGTAGTTGGAGAGTACACTTCTCGCACGCTAACCGATTCTAACCCGTCCTCTGACGCCAGCCCAAATTACTAAGGTAATTTTGTTGTTGTATACGAAAAGACAAATCCACCAATAAAGCTATGAAACTATTTGGAATTATTTATTAATAATCTCTTGTGCTTCAATTCTTTTCACCATCACCATACTCTCGAAACGCACCTTTACCCATTCCCCCACTCCCCTGAGTTAAACAGGTGGTATAATTTACTTGAAATTAATTCTTTTCTTACGGGAGCTCTATTAAATATGCATAGTGGTGTAGGGTATCGTATATTCGGCCCCTACTTTTGACTTTCCATAGAAAATTATCCTTATCGGCCTACATTTAGGTATGGCTTTCATATATTTGTATATTTCGAGTTTCGATATTCGATAAAGCATGCCTCAATTTTCAATTAACAATTTCCGACCAAATCAACTGTAATTTGGCATTTAGATTTTGCCTCCATTTGGTATAGTCCTGTATTTCGTGGTACCTCAGGAATTTCTGCATCAATTATTTTTCTGCCTTAAATATAAAATTTGGAATTTGGCCATTAAGGCATGTAGCCGATGATTTTTGTACATATTTACTTATGTCTGGTTGCTAGGTACATATAGTGTTCATAACAAAGATGTGAACAACTTTGTAATACTTTAGGTATATTTACACAATTGGTGCTTCTGGCTACTTTTAATAGTAGTCTTTTACAAGTATAATATAATGGAATCGTGTAATCAATTATGGTTTTTTAATAATAACGCTTGAATGGTTTGCAAGATATACATACAGTCTACTTTGTATTAAAGTGTGTCTGCAAGAGTTGCCATAAGCTATTACAATATTTAAATGCGAAACTTAAAAAAAAATCTGTTTATAATGTAGCTAAAATCATCAAAATACCGAATATAGGGAGGTACCATGAGGATTATAAAACGTGGACCAGCACAGAAAAATTTCTATTTCTATTTAATTCCGGTAAATAATGTCTCTTAAGTCATCAAAATACCGAATATCAGGGGTACCGTTATATGGGGGCTATACGAAGACGTGGACCAGCCCATTATCAATACCAAAAGTCCTGCAGACATAATATATAATAATATAATACATTTGAGTAAATTTTCCACAGACGGACAGACGGGTAGACAGATAGACGGACAGACATTGCTAAATCGACATGATCAAGAATATAATATAATAATAAGTTTAAAAAAATTGGTTGAAAAATGTAGCTGAAATCATTAACATACCGAATATCTGGAGATACCGTTATGTGGGGGCTACACGAAGACATAAATTTGAATTTTATGTTAAAGAAAGGAAGCAGTTCCCACGGAGAACTCCAAATTTCGAATTTTGAAATAGTTCTGGTGAAGAGTCTGGCTAACATCGTCAAAATACCGAATATCTTAGTGTCGATTATAGGGGCCTACACGAAACCGTGCAAGTCTACAGCCAATTATCTGCCAGGGAAGATGGAGCCTATTACGAAATACAAATACCAAATTTAATAAAATTCTGTTGAAAAATGGGGTTAAAGTCATTAACAAACCTATACATAATATTGGTAGGTACAGTTTGGGAGCCCTAAGAAGATGATGATCTATACAGGGTGAGATAAAAAGACTGCAACCAATTTCAGACTGCTGTCATTTCTAGGCCACTCGACCGACAGCTGTTAAAATTATTCCAGCGACAGCTCATCATATTGTTTACAAGCGTACAAAAGCATTTTGGTGAGAATTTTCCAGAAAAAAAGTTATTCGTGATGAAATTCCAGCGTGATAGTGTGATTTCTTTATATGTGGCTGGAAGACCAGAATTGGCTATCGTTAGAGCACTCCAGCTTTTAAATGTGAATAAACCGTTTGTGTCTTGTACCATCGCTCGTTACCATGATACTGGTAGCGTAGCCTGACGTCAAAGAAATGGACGGAAGAAAACAGCAACATCAGCAGAAATGGTTCGAAGAGTAAAGAAACGACTTGATCGAAACCCGCGTCACAGTGGCCGAAAAATGGCTCGTTAGCTGAACATATCGTAATATTCCATTGCGAAAATATTGAAAAATGAGCTCGGGGTTAAGCCATGGAAATTCCAAAAAGTGCAAGAACTTACACCGCAACAGAAAGAAAATAGACTCAAAAGAGGAAAAGAAAGTGGTGAACTTCCGAATTTGGTTTTCTCCGATGAGAAAAATTGTCGTTGTCCAGCAGTTTGTAAATAAACAACGTGAAAATTCGCACCTTCGGTTGGTCACCAGAACTCAAGTGCCGACCGTGGTGATGGTGTGGGCCACCATAACAGCCGATGGTCGCTCTCCGCTCGTATTAATCGACCGTGGCATCAGAATAAATGACGCAAAAATATTCTGGAGGGTGTATTAAAGCCTTGGGTACGCAAACTCTTTGTCCGCAGACCTTGGGCATTCCAACAGAACTCAGCAACATCTTCCTCAGCACGCGCCACCCAAGGATGTTTATAAAATGAGGTTTCTCGCTTCATTTCCAGTCCACAATGGTCACCAAAATCTCCAATCCGTTGGATACCAATCCTATTTTTCTGGAGTATTTTGGAAAGCAAGGTTGGCAATGGCCGTTTGAAGGCCACAATTCGTGCCAAAGGTGACCAATTGATGTTTATATAATGAGGTTTCTCGCTTCATTTCCAGCCCACAACCAATTCGAACAAATCTAAACTTATTCTAAAATTTGATGCTATTTCCGACATTTTTTGCTTTCATTCAATAAAATTAAAAATTATGGCGTTTGACTTTGTTGCAGTTTTTTATCTCACCCTGTATATGCAATTTTCTTTCATTGGCGGTAGTACCCATTACAAACTCCAAATATCAAATTAAAAACAAACCAGTAAGGAAAGCTCAAAAGTCGGGCGGGGCCGACTATATGATACCCTACACCACTATGCATATTTAGTCGAGCTCTCGTAAAAAGGTTTATATAGGGCATTTCAGAGCTCTATGAGATATTTGGTACAAAATCAAAATCTATCTAATTCTATCGTGCATTTTACGAACTATAGCTATCTCTGAACCGGGTTTCTCCAAATTTGACGTATTAGCTTCTAGACTGAATTCGGTCTTATGTACGAAAATTCATGCCATTTGGGCTTATATTGGCCATTTGATGCACAATTAACACGAAATCGGATGAAGATATATATGGGAGCTATAGCTATATCTGAACCGATTTTTACTAAAATTGGTGTATTTGCTTCTAAGCTTATTTCGGTCGGATTTACCAAAATTGATGCTATTACGGCCATTTGGTGGTCAATCACCCGAAATCGGATGAAGATATATATGGGAGCTATATCCAAATCTGAACCGATTTCGATAAAATTTAAAACAGCTATTTCAGTGCTCCATCTAATACCTGACACCAAGTATCACGGTTGTGGAGTGCATATTAGGAAGGTGAGGGACTTAAAGATCAAATCAGATGAAAGATATATATGGGAGCTATAGCTATATCTGAACCGATTTTCTCCAAATTTGAAATACTTGCTTCTAGGCCGAACTCGGTTGGGTGTGCCAAAATTCAGGTAATTTGGGCTGATAGTGGGCATTTGGTGCACATTTAACCCGAAATCGGATGAAGATATATATGGGAGCTATATCCAAATCTGAACCGATTTCGATAAAATTACAAACAGCTATTTCTGGGCTGTATCTTATATCTGGTACCAAATATCATTCTTGTGGAGTGCATATTACGAATGTGAGAGGCTTAAACACCAAATCGGATAAAACATATATATGGGAGCTATAGCTGTTTCTGAACCGATTTTCTCCAAATTTGTTGTATTTGCTTTTAGGCTAATCTAGGTCACATGTGCCAAAATTCGGGCCATTTGGGCTGATATTGGCCATTTGGTGGTCAATTAACCCGAAATCGGATGAAGATATATATGGGAGCTATATCCAAATCTGAACCGATTTCGATAAAATTTAAAACAGCTATTTCTGTGCTCCATCTAATACCTGGTACCAAATATCACGGTTGTGGAGTGCATAGTAGGAATGTGAGGGACTTAAAGATCAAATCGGATGAAAGATATATATGGGAGCTATAGCTATATCTGAACCGATTTTCTCCAAATTTGATATACTTGCTTCTAGGCTGAACTCGGTTGGGTGTGCCAAAATTCAGGTAATTTGGACTGATAGTGGACATTTGGTGCACATTTAACCCGAAATTGGATGAAGATATATATGGGAGCTGTATCTAAATTTGATCCGTTTCTCACCAATTTCAATAGGGTTCGTCCTTGGGCCAAAGAAATATTGTTTGGAAAATTTCATCTCAATCGGATAATAAATGCGACCTGCATTTTGTTCACAAGAATACATGGACAGACGGACGGACGGACTCACATGCATAAATCGACTCAGAAAGTGATTCTATGAAGGTTCTCAAAAGTAACTATGGGTCTATCTCGTTTCCTTCTCCATGTTACAAACAAATGCACAAAGACATAATACCCTTACCACTATGTGGTGTAGGGTATAAAAATACCGAATATCTAAAGGTACACTTATATGAGGTCTATACCAAAATTTGAACCCATGTGTACAGTTCTCTACAAGGATGTTTCCAACATATCAGGAGCACATACCTCGAATTTGTAGCAATTACAGCAAATTCGGGTTAATATTGTGACTAAAACACACAAAAAAATACTTTAAATCAGCCGGTACCGTCATATGGGGCCTATATATAAGGACCTATGTAGCCCATTTTCAATACCAACAAGTAAAAAAAAAACATTAAGTTCGGCCGGGCCAAACTTTATTACCCACATATACCAATTTTTACACATATTCATGGGAAAATGTGCCAAAAAGCATCAAAATACCGAATATCGGGAAATACGGCTATATGGGGCTATACAAAAACGTGGACCTATACATACAGTGTTTCGCCAAAAGAGCTAGAATCTATTAAGACCAACAAATATCAATTTCTAGACAAATCCGCGAAGAAATGTGGCAAGAACCATTAATACGCCGAATATCGGGAGGTACCGTTATATGGGGGCTATACCAAATCGTGGACTCATATATGCAATGTTTCGCCACCGGAGCTAGAACCCATTATGACCAATAAATACCAATTTTTAGACATATCCTTGAAAAAATGTGGCGAAAATAATCAAAATACCGAATATCGGGAGGTACCTTTATATGGAGGCTATACCAAAGCGTGAACCTATACATACATCAAATAATGTGGGCTGTATCGTGATTTCAACAGACAGACAGACGGACATCGTTAAATCGACTTAGAATTTATGCTGATTATGAATATATATACTTTATGGGGTCTACGACGAATATTTAAGGATGTTACAAACGGAATGAGAAAGTTAAGATACCCCTCTTTCCAAGGTGGAGGTTATAAAAATACTGCAGGTATAGAACATATCTGAGTAAAATGTCATCAACCAACTTCTTTTTGTTCGGAAGCTAAAGTGATTTCCATAGACAGACAGGTGGACAGACATCGCTATGTAGGTCCACATCTTCGTATAGGTACCTCCCTATATTCGGTTTTTATACCCTACACCACAAGGTGGTCAGGGTATTATGTCTTTGTGCATTTGTTTGTAACAGGCAAAAGGAAACGAGATAGACCCATAGTTCCTTTTGATGATCTGCATAGAATCACTTTCTGAGTTGATTTATGCATGTCAGTGCGTCTGTCCGTCCGTCCGTCTGTTCATGTAATCTTGTGAACAAAATGCAGGTCGCATTTATTATCCGATTGAGATGAAATTTTGCAAACAACATTTGTTTGGCCCAAGGACGAACCCTATTGAAATTGGAGATTATCGGTAAAAATTTAGATATAGCTCCCATATATATCTTCGTCCGATTTGCCTTTTATTGTGCACCAAACGTGTAATATCAGCCCGAATAGTATGGAATTTTGCACATACAACCAAATTAGGCCTGAAAATAAGTATGCTAAATTTTATCGAAATCGGATCAGATATAGATATGGCTCCCATATATATTGTTCATCCGATTCGTTATTTTTGTCCGCAGCCGTAATATGCACTCTGTAACAACAATATTTGGGGAAATATATCAAATGCAGCTCAGAAATACCTTTGCTAAATTTTATCGAGATCGGTTCAGATTTGGATATAGCTCCCATATATAACTTCGTCCGATTTACCATTTATTGTGCACCAAACGTCTAATATTTGTCCAAATGGGATGGAATTTGGCACATACTACCGAATTGAATCTAGAAGGTAGTATGCCAAATTTGGTGAAGATCGGTTCAGATATAGTTATAGCTCCCATATATATTGTTTATCCGATTTATGGTATTTGTTACCCACAGCCGTAATATGCACTCCGTAACAACGATATTCAGGGAAATATATCAAATACAGCTCAGAAATATCTTTGCCAAATTTTATCGAGATCGGTTCCGTTTTGGATATAGTTATCGGATTTCAAATTATCCGATTTCAAATTAATTGTGCACCAAATGGGCAATACAATTCCGAATTTAAAAGATACAAATGCTTCGGCATATTTAGTCCTTTGAGCTTTAAATTATAATCATAGCGTGTATGATTGAACTCTCCCATAAAAACTTTTAATTGTTGTGCGGAGCTCTACTAAATAAGTAAAGTGGCGTAGGGTATTATAAAGTCGGCCCTGCCCGACTTTAAGACTTTCTTTACTGTTTTTATACCCTACACCACATAGTGGTAAGGGTATTATGTCTTTGTGCATTTGTTTGTAACATGGAGAAGGAAACGAGATAGACCCATAGTTACTTTTGAGAACCTTCATAGAATCACTTTCTGAGTCGATTTATGCATGTCAGTCCGTCTGTCCGTCCGTCCGTCTGTCCATGTATTCTTGTGAACAAAATGCAGGTCGCATTTATAATCCGATTGAGATGAAATTTTCCAAACAAAATTTTTTTGGCCCAAGGACGAACCCTATTGAAATTGGTGAGAATCGGATCAAATTTAGATATAGCTCCCATATATATCTTCATCCGATTTCGGGTTAAATGTGCACCAAATGTCCACTATCAGTCCAAATTACCTGAATTTTGGCACACCCAACCGAGTTCGGCCTAGAAGCAAGTATATCAAATTTGGAGAAAATCGGTACAGATATAGATATAGCAACCATATATATCTTTCATCCGATTTGATCTTTAAGTCCCTCACATTCCTACTATGCACTCCACAACCGTGATATTTGGTACCAGGTATTAGATGGAGCACAGAAATAGCTGTTTTAAATTTTATCGAAATCGGTTCAGATTTGGATATAGCTCCCATATATATCTTCATCCGATTTCGGGTTAATTGACCACCAAATGGCCAATATCAGCCCAAATGGCCCGAATTTTGGCACATGTAATCGAGATTAGCCTTAAAGCAAATACAACAAATTTGGATAAAATCGGTTCAGAAACAGCTATAGCTCCCATATACATGTTTTATCCGATTTGATCTTTAAGTCCCTCACATTCCTACTATGCACATCACAACCGTGATATTTGGTACCAGGTATTAGATGCAGCACAGAAATAGCTGTTTGTAATTTTATCGAAATCGGTTCAGATTTGGATATAGCTCCCATATATATCTTCATCCGATTTCGGGTTAATTGTGCACCAAATGGCCGATATAACTCCAAATGGACTGAATTTTAGTACATCGGACCAAATTCAGCCTAGAAGCAAGTATATAAAATTTAGTGAAAATCGGTTCAGATATAGATATAGCAACCATATATATGTTTCATCCGATTTAGTGTTTTAGTCCCTTACATTCGTAATATTCACTCCACGACCGTGATATTTGGTACCAGGTATTAGATGGAGCACAGGAATAGCTGTTTAAAATTTTATCGAAATCGGTTCAGATTTGGATATAGCTCCCATATATATCTTCATCCGATTCCGGGTGATTGACCACCAAATGGCCGTAATAGCATCAATTTTGGTAAATCCGACCGAAACCAGCTTAGAAGCAAGTACACCAATTTTAGTAAAAATCGGTTCAGATATAGCTATAGCTCCCATATATATCTTTCGTCCGATTTGGTCTTTAAGTCCCTCACATTCGTAATATGCACTCCACAGGAATGATATTTGGTACAGATATTAGATAAAGCCCAAAAATAGTTGATTTTAATTTTATTAAAATCTGTTCCGATTTGGATATGCCTCCCATATATATCTTCATCCGATTTCGTGTTAATTGTGCATCAAATGGCCAATATCAGCCCAAATGGCATGAATTTTCGTACATAAGACCGAATTCAGTCTAGAAGCTAATACGTCAAATTTGGAGAAACCCGGTTCAGAGATAGCTATAGTTCGTAAAATGCACGATAGAATTAGATAGATTTTGATTTTGTACCAAATATCTCATAGATCTCTGAAATGCCCTGTATAAACCTTTTTACGAGAGCTCTACTAAATATGCATAGTGGTGTAGGGTATCATATAGTCGGACCCGCCCGACTTTTGAGCTTTCCTTACTGTTTTTTTTTGGAAATTTGCAAATTCCCTTCATATAGTGGAGGGCATTCAAAGTTCGGAAATTACTGTCAACAATGTTTCTCTTTATTTATTTTTATTATTTTTTTACCAATTTGGACTTTCACCATTTGTTAACATTGTAAACTTCTTTGGGAGCGCATAAATTGGGATATTTGGAATTTTTACCGGCTTTACATTTTGCAGTTGCTCTCGCGCATCCAGTATAGATAGGACTCCCGATCATATTTGTCGTTGCATAATTGCAGGCCACTAAAAATGTTTTGTATTTAACGCCTTGAGTGGAATATGTGGAGGCAGCACAGCCCACGGCAATGTTGCGCTCGCCCATCAAGGCTGTAAAATGGCCGATGGCTCTAAGGGGAAAAAATTGGAATTTCTTTATGAAGAATTGGAAAAGTCAATAATTTTCCTTTACTTACGGTCCTTTATAGTTCGACGGATAAGATTGGATTTGGGTCCATTTGGTGTTTTTATATTCTGAGTACCAGGCGTTTATCGCTGCCTTTATTAGCTGTTGTTTATTCGGTGTTCCCGTATACGATCGCCAGGCCAAATTTTGTCCCGCAAATTTATATTTTTGTGTATTGCGACATTTATCATGTTCCATCTTACACTGACGAACATTGTACGAAGCTATTTTGGCTAATTCCGCATCCCATTTCATGGTGGCCATACGACAGGCTGGCTTAAACTTGGCAACCTTGCCACCAGCAATCAAGTTACGTTTATTATTATGTTGATTGACAATAAACTTTTGTAGATTCGGTCCAATTTGTACCATGGCAGCATCTTTCGAACAACTGGAATAAAATTTCTGAAAAAAGTGGGATTATTTATATTTCCGTTTTCTTTACAGAATTGTATTCAACTCTAATACCCCAGTATTGTTGCAGGCAATGTGTGTTTGACCTGTTGGACATAATCCCGATTTACAATAATTGGTGGCAGCTGTGCTCAGATATGCGGCTGTACAGAGTATTGAGATAAATAAATATTTTTTCATTTCTTTTTTTTTTCGAAAAATTTTCACTTCTACAGAACGTCTAAACTAGGTTACAGCTCAAATTTAATTGAATTTAAGAGATTTTAATTTATCATTTTTGTGTTTTTTAGAGTTTTTTTTTCCGTTTCGTACAGGAAATTATTTCCGCACAAGTTTTGTATTTTGTTTACATTAAAATTGGAAACGCAAATATTTGTTCTCAAATATTCTGTACACATGTTTCAGATTCATTTACGTTTTAAATCTTTATGAATGGTTTAAAATTTTTTAAAATGAATGTCAGTTCATCTGTCCGTCCGTCCATGTATTTTCGGCCAATATCACCAACTGGCCAATATCAATCCGAATGACCTGTATTTTGGCACATTCGAACGAATTCAGTCTAGAAGCAAATGCATCAAATTTCGAAAATCGTTTCAGATATAGTTATAATCCTCATATATATGCTTCATACGATTTCGTGTTTAGGTCCCACACATTCGTAATATGCGCTCTACAGCAATGATATTTGGTACCAGATATATTATAAAGCTTAGAACTACCTCTGTCAAATTTTATAGAGATCGGTTCAGATTTGAATGTAGCTCCCACATTTATTTTTATTCAATTTCAGGATTACTGTGCACTAAATGGCTAATATCAGATAAAATGAGGTGAAATTTGTCAAGTAAGACCGAATTCCGCCTAAAACCAAGTACTTCAAATTTGGAGAATATTGGTTTAGATTAGCTTTATATATCTAAACCGATATTCTATATGTATATTGTCCATCCAATTTTTTATTTTAGTTACCTACAGCCGTAATATGGACTCCACAACAACGATATTCGGGAAAAGATATCAAATACAGCTTAGAAATATATATGACACATTTTATCAAGATTGGTTTAGATTTAGATATAGCTTCCGTATATGTCTTTATCCGTTTCACGGTTATTGTTCACCATATATGTCATATCAGCCCAAATCAGATAGATTTTTTCATATACAACCGAATTTTTCCATTTATTGGAATTCGACTCCGATATATAGTTATTAATATAATACTTCTCAAAGTGATGTTATTTAGTATGAGAGGTAAAAACGCCTCCGCCAAATTTAGTAATAATCGATTCAGAATTAGTTCCATTTGAAATCAAATTATAACTGCTCTAAAATAGGGTTCATGGTTTGATGATCTACTTCACATAAATTCCCAATATAAACTTTTTTATGTGTTTGTTTCTCTTTCGATTTAGTATATGCATATGTAACGGGATCAGTACTATATTCGTATAGTGGTTTAGGGTATCATAAAGTCGGCCATGCCCGAATATTTATTCTTTCCTGAAGATTAATAGAAATGTGTTTATCTGACATCTAAAAATAATTTATTTAAACAAATGTTACCAAATTTAACCATAGTGAGGAAGGTGAATATGTTTATAAAGTACGTCAAAGTTTACGCTACAGTCTCAGCAAAATCTCTTTAAAATTCTGTCAAACTTTTCAAACATACGTTTGAATTGGCAAACAAATACGACATCGTTTATGTACTCAAAATTATTTTTTTAATTAGCAAAATGTTTTTACAAATAATTTTTTCACCACTTCATAACATGGTTGTTGCATTGGATGTTAATTTTAGCTAAGACACTAAATGGAAAAATATAATTATAGTTCATAGTGTTATTATTAGATGGCGCTTTGAGACGTTATTCGCTCCACATTCAATTCGCTTTAACGTAAAACATTAGTTGGACACATGAAATTGAAGTGATGAAAAACTATTTCATATTAATATATTTATTTTTATTTATTTAGTTTTAAATTATTTATTTACGTTTCTTGGTAAATATTTTTAATTTTTGTTTTAGTTTGTTTAACCTTCCAATCTCTATTGGGGGCTAATGAGCCTCCAACTGAGATGCATTCTCTTTTATGTGATTAAATCTCATGTTCAATTGTATATCTTCGAACTTCAAACATTTGACAAAAATTGTTATAATCAAAAAAAAAAAAAAAAAAAAAAAAACGTTTCTCCATGTCTAGTTGACTATTTATTCTTAGTTTGGTAGTGGGTAACGCTATTACCTAGGGCATTAACATGCCTATGCATACCCAGTGAAAACAATACTTACATAATTCTAAATTATATTATTATTATTCTAGTCCCTCACTTTCGTAATAGGCACTCTACAGGAATTGTAACGATAGAACTTGGAATTGTAAAAAATAACGCAAAAAATTAAATTTTAATCAAAAATTTTTTTTATTCGAAAGATCAATACGTGACATTACCATTTGAAAATGATTTCGGGCATATGGGCGGTGCCTGTTGGCTGTTCTTGACGAAGTGCATTCTGGACGTCCAATTTTTGGCCACTTTTTCGAGCACTGCTGGCCGTATGTCACGAATAACACGAACAATGCTGGCCTCCAAGGCGTCAATTGTTGCTGGTTTATCAGCATAAACCAGTGACTTCACGTAGCCCCACAGGAAATAATCGAGAGGTGTCAAATCACACGACCTTGGAGGCCAATTGACAGGTCCACTTCTCGAAATCAACTTATCGCCAAATTCTGATTTCAATAAGTCGATGGTTCGTTCGTCGTATGGCACGTAGCGCCATCCTGTTGAAACCACATCTCCTCCGGATCAATGTCATCCATATTTTTAAACAAAAAATCATTGATCATGGTGCGGTAACGATCTCCATTGACCGTAACGCGAGCTCCGACCTCATTTTTGAAGAAATAAGGTCCGATGACGCCACCAGCGTGAAAACCGCACCATACGGTGCATTTTTCTGGATGTAATGGAGTCTGTAGGGTCTCTTGTGGATTGGTCTCACTCCATATGCGGCAATTTTGCTTATTAACACACCCGTTAAGCCAAAAATGCGCCTCATCGCAGAACACAATTTTGCGATAAAACAACGGGTCATTTGCCAACAGCTCTAGAGCCCAATCGGCGAAAGATTTTTTTTGAATTTTTTGTGTTACTTTTTACAATTTAAAGTTCTATCTAGCTTAAAAAACACCCTTTACAAGATTGCAGATAACAGATAAAGCTCAGAGAAACCTCTGTCAAATTTTATCGAGATCGGTTCAGCTATGGCTTCCATATACATCACCAACCATATACATAATATCAGCTCAAATTGGATGGATTTTGGCACATTTAACCGAATGTTTAAGTAACCATTTAAACTCGAATTTTCTGAAAATTGGCCGTATTTTCACAGTATGTAGGAAGCCTAGGATACTTCCCAATATTTATGGTTTTAGCTACATTTTTCAAAACAATTATATCAAATTTTTATTTGAAGTTCGTATTAGGTACCGTCTTCTCTGGTAGATAATCGACTATAAAGGTCCAAATTTTTTTTATAGCCACACATTTCACCGGAGATATTTCTTATTTGAAGTTTAGTGTTTCCAATGGATACTTCTTGTTTTATTTAATATTTTTCATGCCCAAATTTTCGTATTTTGGAAAGAGCGTATTTTTTTCCACATGTTAGTTCCATATATGAAATCACCACCCCACGGTTCAGGCATCATTGACACTAAGATATTTAAAACGAATCACCGGACCGTCCATGACCATGGGTAACTAATAAATCAACTGGGCATTCTTCAATCCGTAAACCGTGAATCTTTTAAATTAGAAATAAGTAATTTCAAATTTCAACAAAATTTTCCTTGTTATAACTGTAGTATTAAGTAAGTTTTAAAAAAAATAATTCAAATAAGGTGTGAGCATTTCGAACTTTTTCAAATTTCTAATTTTTACAGAAAAAAAATTGAAATGATAAACTATGCCTACAAATTGAGGGTGGTAAGTCTTTAAATTTTAATATAAAATAAAAATATTATGAAAAAAATAAAATATTATGGTTGTTACAAACAAATAAGTTATGTAAGCCCTTTGTTTGCCATGTTATCATTTAGGTCAAAACAATCTTGACAATCTATTGTTTTACTTTCCCACGATTATTTTATATTTTCTTCTGAAAAAAAAAAAATATATAATTAGTGAACGTCATTCAATGGAAGGTCAAAATAAAACAATTTGTGCCCGTTAATCGTCAAGTGTTACCATTAAATTATTTCGTAACTAGGGTTTTGGATTATTTATATTTCTCCAAAATTTGAAACAATTTATGGTTATTGTAATAACTTACCACTGTAATCTCAATGTTATAACTAAAAGGGTGTAAATCTTTTGGTATGAACAAAATATGGCTAAACTCTGCTTTTCAATAAATTAAGTTTAGTAGATGCAAAGGTTGGTTTACCTTCATTATTTGAAATTTTGGGTTATAAAAGCATTTGTAGTGGGATTCTCGATCTCACTTCTTGATTTACGCAGAAATATTGGTAAAACAAGTTAAAAAGTATCAGTCGGTATTGCCGACAGATATATACCCTCAGCCTATGTTCGATTAAATAATCGAAATATATTTGACTAGTGTTACAATTATTCAAAAGTTTGACCCTATATGGAGCCGGTTCCGAAGTAATGTGTCAATATTGTCCATTTCGAATCAGACCCAAAGAGAGGTACTTGATTGAGTGGACCGGTACTGTCAATTTTAGCACATGACCTAGCACTGATGCAAATATTAGGATTTGCAAAGTTCGAGCAAAATCGAATTATCGTTTCTCTTTCTGTGCAAAAAATATTTTCAGTCACCCGAAGGAGTGGACCGATACATTCCATTTGCACACCAGACCTTGTGCTAATAAAATTATTGCGATGTGTGACATTTAAAGACTATCGGACTCTTACATCACATTTTATAAGAGTTGTAATTATTCAAAATTTTGACCCTTTGTGGGGGAGGTCCCTGATGGAGTGGACCAATATTGTCCATTTTCTCACCTGACCTAGAACTGATGAAAATATTAGGATTTGCAAAGTCCGAGGAAAATCGGATTATACTTTCTCTTTCTGTGCAATAATTTTTTTTTTTTAATTTTTTAATTTTCTTTGAAAATTTTGACATTTTGTGTGGGAGGTACCAGAAGGAGTGGGCCGATATTGCCCATCTCCGAACACGCTCTAAGTTTGACAAAAATATTGCGATGTACTAAGTTTGGGTCAAATCGGATGTTCCCTTCGAGAGTTATCGTGCGCACCAGCCAGGCAGACAGACAGACAGATGGACGGACGGACATTGATAGATCGACTCCGACTCTGTAGCCATATGGCTGAGGGTATAATTAGAACGTAAAGTTATGAATGAAAGATCTATATTAAAGTTGACATTAGGAATTTGCGGGCGATGCCGACCCTACACCACTACGCGTATTTAATAGAGTTCGGAGACAACAAAATTTTATATTGGGAATTTATGTGAAGCAGATTATACCAACTATGAACCTTATTCGAATACGAATTATGCCTTATGAGCAGTCAAAATTTTGGAACTATGTCCAACTCTAAATCGATTTTCAACAAATTTAATTGAGACTTCTAGTACCAAGAAAACATTGCTGTATAGTGCATGATATGACTTCGATAAGGATTATATCAAATAATATTTATTTGAGCAATCGATTTACCGGACCGAGTTTCACCAAATGGTAAAATCCGGTTGAATATAAAACAAGTAAAATGACATTAAGTTCGGCCGGTCCAAACTTTTAATACCCTCCATCTTAGGGTAAAGGAAACATAAGAGCCCATTATGACCCACATATACCAATTTTTAGACATATTCCTGTGAAAATGTGCCAAAAATCATCAAAATACCGAATATTGGGAAATACGGTTATATGGGGCTATAAAAAAACGTGGACCTATACATACAGTGTTTCACCATAAGAGGTAGAACCTATTAAGACCAACAAATACCAATTTCTAGACAAATCCGCAAAGAAATGTGGCAAAAACAATTAAAATGCCGAATATCGGGAGGTACCGTTATATGGGATCTATACCAAATCATGGACCTATACATGCAATGTTTCACCAAAGGAGCTAGAACCCATTATGACCTACAAATACCAATTTTCAGACAATTCCGTGAAAAAATGTGGCAAAAATCATCAAAATACCGAATATCGGGAGGTACCGTTATATGGGGACTATATCAAAACGTGGACCTATACATGCAATGTTTTGCCACCGGAGCTGGAACCCATTATGACCTACAAATACCAATTTTCAGATAAATCCGTGAAAAAATGTGGCATAAATCATTAAAATACCGAATATCGGGAGGTACCGTTATATGGGGACTATACCAAAACGTGGACCGATTTAGAATTTTATGCTGATTATGAATATATATACTTTATGGGGTCTACGATGAATATTTAAGGATGTTACAAACGGAATGACAAAGTTAATATACCCTCCTTTCCAAGGTGGAGGGTATAGAAATCTATTCAATTTGGTCTGACATTACATATAAGATGAGCAATGACCATAAAGTCGGATGAAAATATATATCGAAGTTATATAACAATCTGAACCGATCTCGATAATATTTGGCAGAGGTATTTTCGAGCTGTACCTGATGTCCGGTATCAAATATACTTGGAGTGTGGAGTGCATATTACGCATGTGATGGACTTTAAGGCTAAATCGGATGAAACATATATATGGGAGCTATAGCTATATCTTAACCGATTTTCACCAAATTAGAAGTACTTGTTTCTAGAATGAATTCGGTCGGTTGTACCCAAAAATCAGGACTTTTGGACAAATATTGGCCATTTGTTACACAATTAACCCGAGATCGGTGGAAGATATATATGGGAGCTATATCCAAATTTGAACCGATCTTGAAAGAATTTGGCATAAGTATTTTCGAGCTCTATAAGTATTAAATATCATTGTTGTCGAATGCATATTCCGCATGTGTTAAAGCACTAAATTGGATGAAACATATATATGGGAGCTATAGCTATATCTTAACCGATTTTCTCCAAATTTGATGTACTTGCTTCTAGACTGAATTTAGTCGGATATGCAAAAAGACAGGTCATTTGGATTTACATTAGATATATCATTAACCGAAATCGGTTAATGATATATGGAAGCAATATCTAAATATGATCCTATTATCACCAGTTTCGATAGGGTTCGTCCTTGGTTCAAACAAATATTGTTCTCAATCGGATAATAAATGCGACCTGCAGTTTGTTCACGAGTCAGACGGTCAGACGGACGGACATGCATACATCGACTCACAATTTGATTCTATGCAGATCATCAAAAGTAACTATGGGTCTATCTCGTGTCCTTTTTACCAACAAAAGCACAAAGACATAACACCCTGACCACCTTGTGGTGTAGGGTATAAACATCGAATGCGATAAAAATATGAAAAAATTGAAAAAAAAAATATTTTTTTTGCGATTTTCTTCACTCTTCTGTTAAAAAAACCCGTCAAGCGGTTCCTGACTTATAAGCGGAATAACTAACATCAGTTGTACCTATTTCGCCAAATATTCAATATCTTTGCTATCAGCATCACTGTAATGGTCAGAAGTGACCTTCTAATGTATTTGTGATTTCGTCGGGATTAAAAATATTCACGGTTTAGTGGAGATTTTCGTTTATTTTTTACCTAAAAGTTATGGTTTATTTTAACCTATTTTTCGATGACCATCCGAATTTGTTGTCTTCTGTCCAGCCCTAAACCCTAAATCCATGCAAAATTCCATCTGTAGAGCAACAAAATCACAATCCAGATTTTTTCTGTTTTTGGTCCATTTCAACCTCTAAATATTTTGCGATCAGTTCCAAAAACAATAGGCTTCTATTCTGAACCTAACGCTACCTCCATTATCAATTTGGTGAGGATCGGATCGGAATTAACATGGACGGACATACATAGCTAAATCGACCCAGCTCGGCGAGATGGGAAGATCCATATATAGTTTCCTATGTGCAAACCATTATTGTTAAATAATTTTTGGCCAAACTTATAATACCCCCAACACATACATAGTGTTGCAGGGTATAATGAACCCAGCTATCTATTCCAGTTAAACAAACACTGAGAGGAAACATCACAATACCCTTCAAAAAAAAAAAAAAACACAAATGTTAATATTTAAATATTTTATTTTTATTTAATATCTACAATTAATTATAGTTAACAATAATATATTACATTATGAAAATATCCTACAGCTATATAAATAAATAACAAAGTAAATGTTAATAATAACATAATAACGATAACAGCTCATAAATAACAAAAATTAAACAAGAAAATGAAAACAATTAGTTGGTCGGTCAGTATTGTAAACTATCCATCCATACATACATACATATGTATGTACGAGCATTCGTGTGCATTTTAATGGTTACACACAAATATTGTCAATTATTTTTAAAATGTCATTTAACACAAACGGTGGGGAGTTTGGGATAGAAAGCATGAAGAAAGCTCAATGCGTTAAGTGATTAGAAATGTATCGTAATTTAAAAAATTGAAATGCTCATTAATATTTAGAGTTGGAATTTATATTTGAACTCGTAAAAAATATGTGGGTACACACATTCGCCGTTATTTCTGTTTTACTATTGGCTAATCGTATGATGTTCGTTTTTTTACTTAACCGATTTGCAATTTCCAAATCTTTGTTCCGAATATTAAACGCGAAACCGTATATATACTACGACTATAGTCGCCTCCCCCAGTCTCTATGCATATTTAGCAGAGATAATCGTAAGAATTTTCCAAAGTGTTATATGGAGATCACCAAATATAGCTATCGGTCCATTTCATCTCTCCTTCTTTATGTTACAAACAAATTCACAAAGAGATAATGCCCAGTCCATATCGGTGTACATATCGGAGAAAAGTTTGTATGATAACTGTGTAAAAATTCGATTCTTGGAAAAACTAGAAGATTCGTATATGAGAAAAATATATTTAGAAATCGCCTTACCATCTGGTTCTATGAAGATCTTAAAAAGATATATTCTGCGTGTTAACAATATAATACCAAAATGGGGCGTCTATTGATAACCCGAAACCAAGACCAAATTCGTTGGAAGATTTGGCAAAACCCTTTAAAACAATTGTCATTGAAACATTATTGCAACGGTAGCATTTTAGCTATGGATGATTCAATTAAAAAATCTGGTAAAAACTCGAAAACAAGATTAATTAATGTAGTACCGATTCCGAATTTCAAATACAAAATTTGAAATAATTCCGGTGAATAATGTCGCTAATATCATCAAAATACCGAATATAGGGAAGATATATGGGGGCTATACGAAGAACTGAACCTAAATATGTAATTTTCTGTCATGGACTGTAGTACACATTAGAAACGTCAAATACGAAATTTGAAACAATTTCGGTGAGTAATGTCGCTATCGTCAAAATACCGAAAATCTGAAGGCACCGTTATATGAGGTCTATACCATTTCCTGAACTGGAATCAAAATTTTTCGCAACGAGAGAACCCCAAATGTAAAGTTTCAGCTAATTTGGTTGGAAATTGTGGCAGAAACCTTCAAAATACCGAAAATCGGGAAGTACCTTTATATGGGGGCTATACCAATTGGTGGACCTGAAGCAAACATTTTTTGCAGAGAGATAACAGACCTACCGAGAACTCCAAATCAATCAAGTTTCATCTAATTTGGTTGGAAATTGTGTCAGAAACCTTCAAAATTCCGAAAATAACTCCTATAAAATGTTTACCCTTGTGGGGAATGTACCAGAAGGGGTAAGCGGATATATCCAATCCCCATACTTGATCTTGTGTTGGCACTTACGACCGAATTGAGTCTAGAAGGTAGTATGCCAAATTTGGTGAAGATCGGTTCAGATATAGCTATAGCTCCCATATATATTGTTCATCCGATTTGCCACGTTTGAAAAGAATCAGATGCTCATTTCGCTTTTATGAGCGTCATGGTTAACCCCTTTGTGGGAGTGTAGTAAAAATATTGAGATATATGAAAATTGAGGAGAATCTTTATAAGAGTGAAATTATTCAAAATTGTGACCCTTTGTGGGGCGAGCTACATGTTGGAGTGAGCCGATATTGTCCATTTTCGCACCTGACCTAGCACTGACATATATATTGATATTTGATATGATTCTGTCTCCTTCTATTAGGTAAATTATTCTTTGTGAAAATTCTGACCTTTTGTGGGATAGGTACTGGAAGGGGTGGACATGGACGATAATGCCCATGTCTGAACTCGACCTAAGTTTGAAAATAATATTACGACATACCAAGTTTGGATGAAGTCGGATATACCATTCGAGTGTTATCGTGCCACCAGCCAGTCAGCCAGACGGAGGGACAACCCTAGATCGACCCCAAATGCCCTGAATCAGATTTGATCCAAAAAGTCCCTGTGTCTAAAACCGTTACGTCGATTTATATTGGGAATTTATGCGAAGTAGATAATACCAACTATGAACCAATTTGGGAACTATATCTAACTCTAAATCGATTACCTCTAGTACTAAATATCATTGCTGTATAGGGCATGATATGACTTCGATAAGAATTATATTTTAAAAAATATTATTGAAGCAATAGTTTTATGGGAGCTATAGCTATATCTAAACCGATTTTTTACCAAATTTTAAGAACTTGTTTCTTGGATGATAGAATGGCCATTTGGTGCACAATTAACCCGGAATCGGTTGAAGATATATATGGGTGCTATATCTAAATTTCAACCAATTTCTAAAGGGCTCGTCCTTGAGCCAAATATATATTGTTTGGAATATTTCAGCTCAATCGGATAATAAATGCGATCTGCATTTTGTTCACAAAAATACATGGACAGACGGACTGACATACATATATCGACCCAGAAATTGATTCTATGAAGATCCTCAAAAGTATCTATGGACAGAAAATCAAAATTCAAATGGTTACTACGTTAGGAGTTGTGGCTATGGCGTTATGGTATGTCACAAAAAAAACAATTACATTTTACCCCCTTAGTTTGGTTTGAACAACTGTTTTATGTGGTAACGGTTATGGTTATGGCATGTCTAATTGAGCCTTTAGCATAAGATTACCTTATATAAATTTTGCCATAGATGCTACTTTAAGTATGGTCCACTCATTATTAAACATGAATTTCCAATAAAAATGTAAATATTCCCATCACTTCTCTCTAACACTCTCTCTCTCCCACGAATGTGTTAATGGTACTGTTAGAGCCTCTCACGTTTGACTTTAAGTCCCACGAATGTGTTAATGACAATGTAAATGTGTTTGTTTGTTTGTCACTTATGCTCTGTTTGGAAAAAAAACTATTTACAAATATAATTATGTTAAAAAATAACAAATAAATAAATCTTCCCCCCTTGGAGAATAGACACCAGTTTCGCGCACTTTCAATTGTGTTACACATTGTCTTGATGATAATGGGGATAATGCTGACTTGGGCGATATTTGTGACCACCTCGGAATCGTGCGGGTATATTTTTCTCTCTATACATTCGGTGTAGCTGACGGGCAGGTGTTTGAGGTGTTGTTGTTACGCTGTCATTGTTGCTGACAGTTAGCGCCTCTGTGAGCTGTGGTGACGGGCTGTGATTCTCAATTGCATTTGTGGTGTTCAGACTGCTAAGCGTTTGATTTGTGCTTGTTAAGCTCTCGCTGGAGTCGTTGTTGTTGTTTTTGTTGTCTTTTTCTTCGTTGTCATTGTTTTTGTTATCTTTGGCATTAAGCATGTCATCTGGGGATAATTGAAGATTTACAGCATTCATTTCATTGTCGGATTTCTCAACAATGCCATTTGTCGTTAGTGATAATGTTTGGTTTGTGGCAATGATTTGTTGATGACTTGTTGCTGGTGTTGTCGATGTTGAAGTCGCAGCATCAAGGCCACTCTTTGGATTATTGTCATTGGCTGGGGCATCCGTTGCACTTTCATCGTACTCTTCTTCATAATCATCAGCATCATCTTCATCATCATCATCCTCTTCTTCATCCCCCTTTTCTTCTTCATCCGTACTTTTTTCTTCATCTGGTTTGGTTGTTGTAGCAACAATTATATTTTTATTGTTGTCATCTGTTGTGGTTGTCAATTTCTGTTCGATTATGGCATTTTCGGGCTCTTTCACTTCACTCGTAGTCGATTCATCATCATCTTCTTCGTCGTCTTCATCTTCCTCTTCTTCGTCAGCATCATCATCGTCGTCATCGTCCTCATCTTCATCGATTTCATCATCCTCTTTCTCTTTCTCCTCTCCACTTTCTTCATTATCATAATCACTCTCATTATGGGCACTGTTACTTTCCTCTGTCTTTGTAATAGACGTTGAGTTCAATGGTCCGGTTAATGGTGAAGCTGTCGTTGTTGTTGTTTCTGGTAAAATGACTATTGGAGCTTCACTGGAGCTGGAAGATGTAATACTCATTACGGAGTCATTGATATTGTCAGCAAGTTTGTTTTCTATTGTGACATTGGCCATAGGGGTGGGGAAATCGTTGGCCAACTCCGTGGTTTGCTCCAACGTTTCCTCTGACTTGGCATTCGAGTCATTGCCAATATTGGAGACACTCAAATTTTCATTGGGAGTATTTTCCGTGGACATCTGGCTGTCATTTTTTGTCAACATATCAAAAGTTTCGGTTTCGGCTGATTCCTCCTCTTCCTCCTCACTTTTGGGTTTTGGCCTTAACATAGCAGCAATGCCCACATTTGTAAGTTTTATGTTCTCTTCCCTTTTCTCCTCATCTGTTACAACTTCGTTTTCTTTCGAAGACTTTTTATCGTTTTCTTGCGCGAGGTCATTATAATCCACTTCTTCCTCAGCCTTATTTTCATTCTCCTCTTCATTCTCTTTATCCTCCAACTCATTTTTCTCAGCATTTTCTTCATTAATGACATTTTCCTTTTCCACCTTATCTTCCTTCTCTTCCTCTTCATCGTAATACTCATCCGAAGTGCCATAATCTTCATCATTACGATCGGTTATCTTACTCTGTGATGGCGGTATAACCGATCCACCACCACCTGGCAACACCCATTGAGCTCCCTGTGCCCCCAATTGCATACACTGGAAATGCATTTCGAAAATTTGCGTCGATGCCAATTGTACCATAAAATCCATACAGGCATGCATATTATCACCCTGCAAACCGACATCAGACATCTGGACACACATGGACATGGGGATGCCTAACATAACCGGTATACAGAACGGTGAGGGGTTACGGGCGGATACAGCATATTTGGCCGATTGTGTTTCATTGACGAACATTTCCAGATTTAGTTCGTTTTTCGGACCCACATACGTCACATTGGCGCACACTGAAAGAAGAAGAGAGGAAAATGGACCATAATTAGAAAATTTTGTAGAGACGGTAATTGGAAGTAAATACATATATTTGTTTGGGAAATTTCAATATTTTCCAAAATTACGGAAATGTATGTGGCTATGAAAGAAAATCTGAATATATGTGAGGACTATTTTTTGGTTCAGCAGAGGCTTTTTCGTGTTTATACCCTACAATACAATATGTTGACATGTGGTGGTTTCAAGTATTTTATGCATTTAGCCCGAGATTCCGAAAAATCTTGTCTTGATCTGAGTCAGTCATGCAAAATTCTTATCTTGGGCCGGAAATCCAGAAAATTCGTGTTTCGTGTCAATTGCCGATGGGAATTTTGATATTTTCTATATAAAAGTCATGGTCAATTTCAAAATATTCTAAAATGGATTTTTTTCAAAAAAAAAAAAAAAAAAAACTTGGAGAATTGGAATTTTCGAATTTTGAAATAAATAAAGTTGTGCTGAATTATTCTCGGTTTGTGCTTATTTGTACCATTAACATTTTTTCGATATCTCTTACCAAATTAAAAAAAAAAACGATATTTTCGAAAGTATGTCAGAATTGCAGTTTTCGAATTTCGATAAACTAACTGTTGTGATGAGTTGTTCTTGATTTGTGCTAACTTGTGCAGTTTATTTTTTTTCTCTATTTTCGAGATATGACAATTTCGAAAAACAGAAAAATCGTTGCAATTTTTTAAAAATTTAAATATTGATATGCTGGGGAATGAGCGAAAAATTATGTTAAGTGGGCACGTCTCATTAAATTTTTTCACATCTCAATGTTTGAATATTTACAAAAGTTACAGTGATTTTTCTGAAAAATACAGTTTTTTCGAAATTGTCATATCTCGAAAACGGTAAAAGATATTGAGAAAAAATATACGGCACAAGTTAGCACAACCTAGCACAACTGCTGGTTTTTCGAAAATCAAAAATTGCAATTCTGGCATACTTTCGGAATTGTCGTTCTTTTCGAATTTAGTAAGAGAGAACAGTAATGAGAACAATTCTGCATACTTTAATTTTTTGAAATTCGAATATTGCAATTCTCTCAGATTTTTTTTTCGGAAAAAATTTTTTTCGAGCATTTTTTTCTAAAATCTTTGATATTTTTCGAATTTCGAAAAAAAAGATACGTATCGGGTAATATTTAGCACGACTCTTGTACTAAAAATATATATTTTGACTTCTGTTATGATTATTTAAATTGTTGACCCTCTATAATTAGGTTCCGCAGGAATGGACCAATATTGTCGGACCTAAATAAACAAGATATAAACATTGCGACGTGACGTTTGGTCTATATCGAGTAATTCCTTCACTTTTTATGAGATATGTGATTATTTTTAGAAACTGTTAAAATGTGCGTGAGTTACCAGATATAGTCGACCGAAGTATTCCATTTTCATGCTTCATCTAATACAGACAATAGAAAAAATTGGTATAGGCAATATGGGTAATATCAAGAAAATCGAATATTTATATCCAATTTTTTGCGAAATCATAAATTACACATGCATCTCAGGTTTCTGTTTGGGAGAAATATTTAGATATAGCAAGTTGTAAAGAATCGCTGACTTGTTTCGCAAGTTATGACTGATACAAGTATTGAAAATTGTGACCCTTTGTGGGTGAGGTACCAGAAGGGGTTCATCTTCACAAGAGATCTTGCGTTAGCAAAAATGTTTGTGTGTGTGAAAGTTGAGGAGAGTTGGATGCTTATTTCGCTTTCTTTGTGCGTTTTGTTTTTCAAAATCTTGAACCCTATGTGAGGCAGGTAGCAAAGGAAATGATCCATACCATCTTTATCTTGTGTTGATGAAAATATTAAGATGTACCAAGTCTGGAATAGAATCCGATGTTAATTTCGCTTTTTATGAGCTTCATGGATATTCAAAATGTTGAAACTTTAAGGGGGAGGTACCAGAAGGAGTGTATGTATTCCATCTTAACACCAGACCTTGGGTTAATAACATTATTGGGATGTGTGAAATTTGAAGACAATCGGACCTTACATCACATTTTGTAAAGTTGTAATTTTTCAAAATTTAGACCCTTTGTGGAAGAGGTACTTGATGGAGTGGACCGATATTAGGATTATATATATTTTAGGATTTGCAAAGTTGGAGCGAAATCGGACTATCGTTTTTCTTTCTGTGCAGAAAATACATTTTTTGAAAATGTGGATCTTTTGTGGGGGACGTATCAGCAGGAGTGGACCGATGTTGCCCATCTCCGAACTCAATCTATGTTTGACAAAAATATTACGATGTACCAAGTTTGGACCAAATCGGATACTCCCTTCGAGAGTTATCGTGCGCATCAGCCAGTCAGATAGACTGACGGACGGACGGACATCGCTAGATCGACTTCAAATGTTCTGAAATGGATTTGGTCTAAAGACACCTTGGGTTTAAAACCGTTATTTCGACTACGCACATTTTGACCGTATCAAATGATATATACCCTCTCTAGCCATATGGCTGAGGGTACAAAAATTGTCAAACTGAAAAAATTATGCATTTTGAGTACTGAAAAGGCTAAAATGAACTGTTGAATCGAATTTAAACTTTTAATATGGACATTTCGCTGATGAAGCAACAGGCACTTGCAAGCTTGCTTAAAAAATATATGGACAAAAGGACATGTGCCTTTTTGGACCAAATCTTTATTATATTTTAACCAGTGCATTTTGCGGCTCCAGGGGAAAAATTTGCAATTTAGTTTGACTCCGTGTGTTACTATCAATTTTATTCGGAATATCAGATTTAGGACAGAATATACATTAAATCGGATTAAATTTTAAGGTTGTATTCTCACTGGGCCAATAATCGACATTTTCAAAATTGAAGCACATTTAAGCTTTAAGCACAGACATTTACTCTATTTGATTTCGAATAGTTTTTCATGGAATTTTCTTTTTTTAATCAAAATTCAAAATTTTAAATTTCTTTGGTTAATATTTTCGCTAAAAGAATGGTCGTTTTGTGATATTTAATCCAATTTTACATATAAACAAGTAAAAAAATCACTTAAGTTCGGATACTTAAGTTATACCCTCCACAATTTGGAAAGTAACTCATGTAAAAATATATATGTAAATGCCGATATTCCAGTATTCGAGGGGCATGCGTTACGTCTGTTATTAGGAACATGCAATCCAAATTTCAAACAATTCTGTAAAAAAATTGACTTCACACATCAAAATATCGAATTCCGGGAGGAAAAACTTTGACTTATATAGAAATTGCTGAGAAAAAGCAGTAGGACCCATTACGGAATCCATAAATTACGTTTTATGTAATTCAGGTAGAAAATGTGGATTAAGTCGTCAAAATACCGAATATCGGTAAGTATCTTTAAATGGGAGCTATAGGCAAACGTGGTCCTAGACAGTGTTCTGCTGCAGGATATAGAATCTAATATGAACTCTAAATATATAATTTTAAGCTATTCCGCTTTATCGTCAAAATTCCGAATATGGAGAGGTACAATTATATGGGAACTATAAGAAAAAGGGGATCTGTAAAGAACAAGTTCTGCCACTCGAGACAAGATACAACTCTTTGCCAAATTATAGCTTCCTGTCACACCCCGTTTGGACTTTAGCATGATTACAACATACGGACGGACGGACATGACTAAATAAACTTAGTTGATCACGAATATATATACTTTGTTGGGTCTAAAAATCCCTACTATGTATGTGGAGGGTATAAAAATATAATTAAGCAAAAAACATTTTAAAGAGATTTGTATACCTAAACTTCTTGAAGAAGTTTAGGTATTTTCATGCCACAACTTGTTATTGTAGATGTTTTGAAGATTTTGCAATTTTTTTCCATGAAAATGGCTTATTTAGACATTTTATCTTCCTACCGTAATCGTAAACATTGCTATTTGTTTTGGTTTAGCCTAAATATATGTGAAATCACTTCTTGTTATTTTCGGCCACTGGAGTCTGAAATTGGATAGATTTTTCTTGAAGACACATTTGGGCAAAAATGCATTTTTTAGACATTTCTTAGTGTACTAAAGTTATGACAATGTTGCAATACCCCCCCCCCCACCCCCACACTCCCTTCACATCACATGCAGACATGATCCCTAAACTATTTACATTTTAATTATAAATAATGCATTTTTAAAATAGACCAAAAACAACAGAAAAAATAACATTGTTTAAAATGAAATTTATTATGCCCCACGAAAGTAATGCAAATTTGAAGCTGTCGCTTCGCCGTCTTGTCGGTGATATATCTGAAATGTAAAATAAAATAGTTTGAATGACTGACATTGTCGTTGAAAGTGAACATTTTTATGGATAATTTACTAGTCATTTGATTTGATTTGCATGCCTACTAAGCCTCCGTTGTATTTACATGCCATCCACTTAATTCGCTCGCAAGCGAAACAAAAAGCTGCACTCTGCCAGCTAAAAATTGCTTGCAATGAGAAAGTTTTGTTTTTTTTCTTTCTTTCGTTTCAATGAATCAAAGTTGAAAGTGTCTTGCAAACGCCGCCAACTTCCATTCGCATGACAAAAGAGTAGCGCCAATAAATTGTATCATAGGGTGTTAAAATAATTTATAAACAATGGAATTTAATGATAAGCTAATGTGTTGTTGTTTCTATCGAGCGTTTTCACATGTTAACAAGTGGTGATTATAATCTTATTAAGATGGCAAAGATATAAAACTGGTAAAATGCACCGAAATACGTCACACTCTACCCTACTAGCTCTATGCAGTTTTGAGAGAATTGGAGTTAATGTGCATCATTTACATAATATCGACGGAATTTATATAGGCGCTATATCCAAATATGAACCGAAAAGGCCCATGTTTGAGCTCATAGGATAAGGCCGGATTTTTTTTTGATAAAAGAAATTCGGAATTAAATAGGAAAAATATGAATTTTTCTCCCCAAATAAAAAAACATTGTTTTTATAAAAACAATAAAAGTGGGATTAAGCCCGACTAATCGAAATATGTTATAGAGCTCGGAAATACCTTTGTCAAATTTTATTGAGATCGGCTCAGATTTGGATATAGGTCGCATATATATCCTTAATCCGATTTCAGTTTTTTTTTTGTGAATTTCGGGATGTACGTTTCCTATTGGTGGAACTAGGCTCCAACATATTATATAATATAATCCTTCTCGGAGTGATATCATACACTCTATACCAATGTTATTTGGTATAAAACATAAAAATGTCTCAGTCAAAAATTTGGTGAAAATCGATTTGATCGATCGATCTCTCTGAAACCAAATTATAACTGCTCTAAAGCCAAAGGTTGATAGGTGGTGTGATCTACTTCAATTAAATTCCCAATATAATTTGCGGTTACGGAATCTCCACTAAATATACATAGTGGTGTAGAGTATAAATATACCGATTATATGGTCCCGCCCAATGTTTGGCTGTAAGTTCGGCCAGACCGAACTTTGAATACCCTCCACCATTTGGAACGAATTTGGCAATTCTCAAAAACAATAAAATCCGTTAAAAATTCTGTTTAAATCTTAAAAATACCGAATGTAGCTATTATATTAGTGTCTATACCACGAGATGAACCTGCGTAGGTAAAATTTGTCAAAAGTCATTACAATATTCAAATGCGAAACTTAAAAAAATCGGTATAATGTCGATAAAATCAAAATACCGAATATCGGGAGGTACCGTTATATGGGGGGTATAAACAAACGTGAGAATTCTTATAAGGAGTAAAAGGCAGCATTCGAATGGGTCGAACATTTCATGTCTCGATATATCCATAATTTTACCCTCAACCATACAGAGGTATGTATCATTTGAAACGGTCAAACCGTGCCTCATCGAATTACGATTTTAGACCCTAGGTCTCTTTGGACAAAATCTGTTTCAGTACATTTGGAGTCGATCTAGCGATGTCCGTCCGTCTATCTGTATGACTGGGTGATTTGATCCAAACTTTTTACATCGTAATATCATTATCAAACTTAGATTGAGTTCGGAGATGCGCAATATCGATCCACTTCTTCTTTTACCTCCCCCACAGAAGGTCGAAGTTTTCAACAAAATATTTTACTTCACAGAAAGAAAAAGTATGATACGATTTTGCTCATGATGTAAGAGTCCGATTGTCTTAAAATTAGGCACATCACAATGTTTTTTATTAACCCAAGCTCTGGTGTGAAGATGGGATATACCGAACTATTACTTTTGATATCAATATTTTTTTTAACTCAAGGTGGGATATATCAAACCACCCCATTCTGGTACCTTCCTCTCAAAGGGGTCAACATTTTGAATATCCATGAAGCTCAAAAAAAAAAAAAAAAAAAAAACGCCGAACTAAGATCCAATTCCATTCAGACTTAGCTCAATATTTCGGACCATTCCCTCTGGTTCCTCCCCCACAAAGGGTCAAAGTTTTGAATAACAAAAACGATTATAAAATCCGAAGTAAACATTCAGTTCTCTTCATATTTCTGATACCTCCCTCATATAGGGTTTCCGGTTTTGAAAAACAGCCCAGAAATAATATAGGATATCAGTTTTATTGTATACCAAATGGCAAATATCAACCCAAATGGGCTGAATCTTGACAATTAAGACTGAATTTAACCCAGAAACCAGTACTTCAAATTAGGTGGAAATCGGTTCAGATATAGCAACAGCTACCATATATATGTTTTATCCGATTTGGGGTTTAAAGTACCTCACAAGTGTAAAATGCATTCGACAACAATGATATTTGGTACCAGATATCAGATACAACTCTGAAATAAGTGTATCAAATTTTGTCAAGATCGGTTCAGATTTGGATATATCTCCCATATATATCCTTAACCGGTTTCGAGTTAATTGTGCATCATATAACCAATATCAAGCCAAATTACCTGAATTTTGGCAAATCCGACCGAATTCAGTCTAGAAGCAAGTAAATTAAATTTGGTGAAAATCGGTTTAGATATAGCTATAGCTCTCTTATATATGTTTCATCCGATTCTGTGTGTAAGTTTCTCACATTCGTAATATGCATTTGACTACAATGATATTTGGTACCAGATATCTTATGGAGCTAGGAAATACCTTTGATAAATTTTATCGAGAACGGCTAAGATTTGGATATAGCTACCATATATATCCTCAATCCGATTTCAGGTTTATTGCGCAAATAATGGCTAATATTAGCCCAAGTGGAGTATATTTCAGGACGTAAGTTTCCATTTTGTGGAACTCGGTTCCCATATATATATTTTTTAATATAATCCTTCTCGAAGTAATATCATGTACTCTACAGCAATATTATATGCTATAAAAGATTAAAATGTCTCCTTCAAATTCAGTGAAAATCCATTCACAATTGGATATGCCTCCAATATATTTGTTCCCTTTGGAACCAAATTATAACTGCTCTAAAGCCAAGGGCTGATAGGATGTATGTTCTACTTAAAAAAAAAGAAAAGAAAAAAAAAAAAAAAAAAAAAAAAAAAATATATATATATATATATATATATATATATATATATATATATATATATATATATATATATATATATATATATATGTATATATTTTTTTTTTTTTTTTTTTGTTACGTGAACTCTACTAAATATGCATAGTGGTGTAGGGCATCATGTAGTCGGTCCCGCCCGAATTTTGAAATTTCCTTACTGGTTTATCTGTATTAGATGAAATATGAAAATGGAATACTTCGGTCGATTATATCTGGTACCTCATTCGCGTCTGAACATTTTCTAAAAATTATCACATATTTCATATAAATTGAAGGAAGTAACCTATATAGTCCAAACTTGGCACTTCGCAATATTTATATTATATTTATTTAGGTCCGATATGTAATGGACATTATTAGTCCATTCCTTCGGAATGCACTCCATGGATTGTTAACAATTTGAAAAATCATAACAGAAGTCAAAATATATTTAAGTAAACGAGTATTGGCTGAGGGTATACATCTGTCGGCTAAACCTACATATAGTTATACCCTACACCACATAGTGGTAAAGGTATTATGTATTTGTGCATTTGTTTGTAACATGCAAAAGGAAACGAGATAGACCCATAGTTACTTTTGATCTCCATAGAATGACTTTCTGAGTTGACTTACGCATGGCAGTCCGTCTGTCCGTCCGTCCGTCTGTCCATGAATTCTTGTGAACAAAATGCAGGTCGCATTTATTATCCGATTGAGATGAAATTTTGCATATATCATTTGTTTGGCCCAAGGACGAACCCTATTGATATTGGAGATAATCGGTAAAAATTTAGATATAGCTCCCATATATATCTTCGTCCGATTTGCTTTTATTGTGCACCAAACGTGTAATATCAGCCCGAATAGTATGGGATTTTGCACATACAACTAAATTAGGCCTGAAAATAAGTATGCCAAATTTAATCGAAATCGGTTCAGATATAGCGAAAGCTCCCGTATATATTGTTTATCCGATTTGTTATTTTTGTCCTCCGCAGCCGTAATATGCACTCTGTAACAACAATATTTGGGGAAATATATCAAATTCAGCTCAGAAATACCTTTGCTAAATTTCATCGAGATCGGTTCAGATTTGGATATAGGTCACATGTATAACTTCGTCCGATTTACATTGTATTGTACACCAAACGTCTAATATTTGCCCAAATGGGATGGAATTTGGCACATACGATCGAATTGAGTCTAGAAGCTAATATGTCAAATTTGGTGAAGATCGGTTCAGGTATAGCTATAGCTCCCATATATACTGTTCATCCGATTTGATGTATTTGCTACCCACAGCCGTAATATGCACTCCGTAAAAACGATATTCAGGGAAATATATCAAATACAGCTCAGAAATATATTTGCCAAATTTTATCGAGATCGGTTCAGATTTGGATATAGCTCCTATATATATCGTTGTCTGATTTCAAATTAATTTTGCACCAAATGGGCAATACAAGTCCGAATTTAAAAGATACAAATGCTTCGGCATATTTAGTCCTTTGAACTTTAAATTATAATTATAATCATAGCGTGTATGATTAAAGCTCTACAAAATTAGCAAAGTGGTGTAATGTATCATAAAGTCGGCCCCGCCCGATTTTAGGACTTTCTTTACTGGTTTAATTTAAATTAATATTTTGGAAAATAGGGAACGTTTTTTTTTTTTGTTTAAGATTTTCTTGATTGTTTGTCTTTATCGCTTGTAGCCAATATTTTCTTAGCATCAGCAAATCTTCTTCAGGCTAGTTAAAATAATGGTACGAAAAAATTTCTTTCACAATTTAAAATATACACTCTTATATTATCATTTATTAAAACAGTTTTAATAAAACTAAAAATGTTGTCTATATTTCGAAATATTGCACTGATGCCAAGGACATTTTCATAAAAAATGTAATGACTTCATTTTTATTGGCAATTGCAAGATTGGAAAATTTGGCATTTTTTCCATTTGTATAGGTTTGTCCAATATTTGGCTTTGTCATCTTCATAAGTGTATTTTAATGTCTTCAGATAATAACTTTCATTTTCTTGTTTGGCTCAATACCGATATGCTCATATCATCTACTCTGATTCGCGTAATATTTGCAATTGGATATTTGTATTCAATTAGCACGCTGGCAGTTGTGATACAACGAGGATGGTAATTTCACTTAACAGTAATTAAATTTCTTTTTTTTTCGGATCACAACAACAAATAAAAAATTGAAATTGTTGACACATTGTCGGTGGTTCATATCTGATCTGGCATACTATGTTTCTTTGGTAACTATTGTAAATCATTCATTTGTTAGGTGCTCACTTTGTTTGAACTTCAGACATGTTCGAAATAAACAATTAATTTTTTTTTTGCCAAATTTTTATGTTTTTTTTTTTCTTTTATCAACATTATCCAATAGTCATCTTGAATCGCATTGTATAAGACAAAAATATTTAATATTTTCAACACGTACTTTTCTGATCGAAATTATATTGTTTCACTTTGATACCAACACAACAGCCACATAAGGGTCCGGCACAATCGCATGGTTTACCAAAAGTAGACCATATGGAACCTTTGCTGGAGAATTTAAAATTGGACAAACTACGGCCGCGAGACACCGATACGGTTGGTGGCAGGAAGACTTGTTTCGTTGTAAGGTCATAGAAGATGAGACCATTGTTGTAGCTGCGATTTTCGACTAGAATACATGAGGTGACTACGATTAGCACAAGCGTACATATTTTCGGCGCGAACGACATTTTGTTATTTGTCGTTTTTAAAAAATAATTTTTCTGAGTTTGAAATTTTCTTTTAATATTTAATTTTTTTCTGCTTCTTTGGTTTTAAAAATACTTAATTTTTTGTCACTTGAATTGTATTTTTTTTTGTTAATTTTTATTGGCCAAACGACCGGACCGCACTCTTCGAAAGTTGATTATGCATTAAAGATGTGTTTGCGGTTAGCATTTGTTTAAAAATGAAATTGAAACTCTTTTTTGTGGTGCTGTGTTTGGCCGTTTGGCAGGCAGGCAGACGGGCGGGCAGATTGGTGCTGTGCTATGAGCCGTTTCTCAGCTTGTGGCACATGCGCAACAATGATGGGTGCCAAACAACAGCCAGTCTGCCTACTTCTGTGTGTCGCTGTGTCGGTTTGTCTATCTTAAGACGCCGTCACTAAAGCAACTGACGATAATGATGTTCATCATCATCGTCGTCATTGTCTCAGCCAAACAGTCAGCAACTGTAACACCTTCAGTAAAAACAACAACAACAAAAAAGAGTCAGTAACCAAATGCACAGCACAAAGTTTGCATGCAATGCTCACAACGTGATCGTGTCTTAGCCGTAGTGGAAGAATGAATTGAATCAGTGTTACCACTTTGGCGAGTTTTTAAATAAAGGAGAAAACTTCCTTAGCCCGTTGTGAGTTATGAGGAACTCCTACCCGAAATATTCGACTTCAATCGATCTTAGGATTTACGGCCAGATTGAAGAGATTTATATTCTTATTATTTTAACCAAAAAGGATTCAAAGAATTTTGACACTCATTAGTTCTTGGGAGCGGAATTATTTTTATACCTTCCTACATTCATAGTATTGAGGGTTTATTAAGTTCGTCTCATCTAAATAATAAGTCATCGAAATAATAATTTAAGACACAACAAAGTATATATATATATTCTTGATCAAAGTAAAAATCTCAGACGATTTAGCCCTGTCCGTCCGTCTATTGTAATCACGCTAATCAAAACTAATAAAGAGAGGAAGCTAAAATGTTGCACAGATCAATCTATGGTTTGCAGGCAGGTCAAGATGGGATATATCGGTCCACAATATCGTATAGCCCCCATATAACGGTACCCACACGATATTTGGTATTTTGACGATTGTAGCCAAAATTTTCAATGAAATTGTCTGAAAATCCACAAAAGGAATTCCTTCTGAGTACTTTACCACCTGGAAGAGAAATGTCTATATAGGTCCACGATATCGTATAGCCCACATACAACAGTACCCCCGATATTCGATATTTTGACGATTTTAGGGACATTATTCATCGGAGTTGTTACAAATTTAATGTTTAGAATTCGTAATGGTAACTACAGCCTTTGCCAGAAAATTGTGTATACGGGTCCAGATCTTCGTATAGGCCCCATATATCAGTGCCTCCCTATACATATTTTGTCGATTTTAGGTACAATATTCACCGAAATTATTTGAAATTTCGTGTTTAAAATGACAGAAAATTGTCTATACAGGACCAGGTTCGTATAGCTCCGATATAACGATACTTCACAATATTCAGTATTTTGATGATTTTAGCGACATTATTCCTCGGAGTTGTTTCAAATTTCGTATTTAGAGTTCGAAATGGCAACAACAGTCTATGACAAAAGTTGCCTATGCAGATCCAGGTCTGCGTATAGACCCCAGTATAACGGCTATATTCGGTATTTTTAAGATTTTAACAGAATTTTTAACGGAGTTTTTTGTTTTTGAAAATTTCCAATTGATGGAGGGTATTTAAAGTTCGGCTAGGCTGAACTGACTGTTTTTTTAATTGTTCAATATTCAAAGTTTTTTGTGTAACTCCTTACACCAGCCTATGATGTCTTTTAGGAATCATATAATCGAGGTTAAAGGATCGAGGTAGTAGAAATTTTTCAAGAAACACATAAAAAACGCTGTGAAGTTCAGTCGGCGTGAACTTTTAATACCTTCTACCATATGGAAAATATGTCTGAAATTATAAACCAGTAATGAAAAATCAGAAGTCAGGCGGGCCGACTATATGATACCCTACACCACTATGCATATTTAGTAGATCTCCCGGAATAAAATAATTGATTTGCAGTATATCATACTACCTATCAGCATTTGGCTTTAGAGCAGTTATAGTTTGGTTTCAGAGGGAACTAATATATGGGAGGCACTTTCGGGCCGAACTTTGAATACCCTCCACCATTTGGTACAAATTTGGCAATTTCCAAAAAATTAAAATCCATTAAAAATTCTGTTACAATCATAAAAATACCGAAGTGGGTCTATACGACGAAGTGGACCTGCATACCCAACTTTTGTCATAAGCCTACACAGACAATTGTCTGGCAAAGGGTGTAGTACCATCAAATATCAAATTTGAAACAATTTCGGTGTTTAATGTAGCTAAAATCATCAAAATACCGAATATCGAGAGGTAGTGTTATATGGAGGCTATACGAAGACGTGGACCTGCACAGACAATTTTCTGTCATAGGCTGTAGTACCCATTACGAACTTCAAATACCAAATTTGAAACATTTCCGGTGAATAATGTCGTTTAAATCACCAAAATACGGAATATCGGGAGGTAACATTATATGGGGGCTATAGCAAAACGTGTACCTACATCACCCATTTTCAATACCAAAAGTCATAATACACATTTGAGTAAAATTTTATTAATCTACTTCATTTTGTTCGGAAGCTAGAGTGATTTCCACAGACGGACAGATGGATAGACGGGCGGACATCGTTAAGTGGACATATAATTATATGCTGATCAATAATATATATATATATATATATATATATATATATATATATATATATATATATATATATATATATATATATATATATATATATATATATATATATATATATATATATATATATACTTTGTGGGGTCTAAAATGTGTTTTTCGAGGTGTTACAAACGGAATGACAAACTCAATATACCCTCCATACTATGGTGGAGAGTATAAACCTATATATATATATATATATATATATATATATATATATACTTTGTGGGGTCTAAATGTATATTTCGAGGTGTTACAAACTTAATACTATAATACTATGATGGAGGGTATACAAATTATATGTTTTTGTTGTTTACTGTCAATTAAACACCTGATCATTCTCTGTCAAAATCTTCCTTAATATTTCCGTTTTTGAAAAAAGAGTCAAAAAATGTTTAAACCCCTATATCAAGAGTTTTATAAACTGTTGCCATACTTTCCATTTAATTTCGCTTAATTTTTGCATTTTAAGTACTGATAATGTAGGAACGCTACCAGCAAAAATCCTTCAATATTGGTTCAGGTTGCGGTACAGACTTTGTATAAAGACACCACCTGATTTTAGTTATTGCGATTGTCTTGGCGATATTTCCCAATTGACTAGCCAGAAAAAATTTATGTTGTTTTTTTCGGAGGAAGAATAGCTTCTGTCAGAAACTATTTAATATATAAAATGGAAATAAAGATTTATTGTCTTATAAGTCACAAAGAAAATAACGTCATCATTCTAAAATGTGACGTCATCATTCTAAAATGTTGATTTGTGGGAGTATTTTGCATAATTTAATGATATTTTTCTTACCTCTCCGAAAAAAGTCGTTTTGTAAAAACCGCTAAACGACAACATTGTTGCAAGTTCAAACATTTAGGCTGAGACGGATTATTCACCGCTTGTTGTTTTGTTTGAAATGGATTTGAATGATTGGTTCAGATTTGCTGCTGGTTTATTTTTCTATCGTTATGATTGTTGTTGCAGTTGTTGTTGTTGTTGTTGGCGTTATTGTTGTTCCACCACTGCAAACAAATCAAGCACATATGTCGTTGATTATTGAGTGGCAATCTTTCACCTTTGGAAATTTTTACGTGATATTGTTACTTTACTCTGTGATATAGAAAGCGATAGTGATTTTCATTACAAATAAAATAAAATGCAAATATATCAACATTATAATGACTAATTGCTTTCGATTTGAATTTTTTTCCATGAATACACATATATGAGTAAATAGGTGTTATAATTATAGTTTTTCTCATTTTATTGGAAAATTTTGAAGTTGTTCGTTTGATGTTTGTAAGAAGTGTGGGGGAATTTATTAGGGAGAATTTTTGCTCCTTTCTTTAAATGAATAACAAAGATGTGAATTGTATTAATTTTTCAAAGAATATTTTTTTGGTCCAAGGACGAACCCTATTGAAATTGGCGAGAATCGTTTAAAATTTAGATATAGCTCCCATATGTATCTTCAACCAATTTTGGGGTAATTGTGCATCAAATGGCCAATTATCAGTCTAAATAACCTGCATTTTGGTATATCCGACCGAATTTAGTCTAGAATCAAGTACATCAAATTTGGTGAAAACGGTTCCCATATACATGTTTCATTCGATATGGTGTTTAAGTCCTTCACATGCGTAATGTGAATACGATCAAAATGATATTTGCCAACAGATATCTTGTAGAGCTCGGAAATATCTTTGCCAAATATTCGGCTAAGATTTGGATACATAAATTCCTAATCCGATTTCAGGTTTATTGTGCAAATAATCACTAATAACAGCCCAAACGGAGTGAATTTCGGGACTTACGTTTCAATTTCGATATATATTGTTGATATAATCCCCCTCGAAGTGATATTATGCACTGTCATGTCATGTCATGTTATTTGGTAAAAATGTCTACGTCAAGTTTGGTGAAAATCAATTCAGAATTGGATATGCCTTCCAAATATTAGTTCCCTCTGAAACCAAATTTTAACTGCTCTAAAGCCAAAGGTTGATAGGTGGTATGATCTACTTCAAATAAATTCTTTTGTTACGGGAGCTCTACTAAATATGCCTAGTGTGGTGTAGGGTATCATATAGTCGGTCGCGCCTCACTTTTGACTTTTCCTTACTGTTTAATAATGGCCCGTTCAACTTTATAAAATGGGTCTATCCTAAATGGCGGATGCCATATCCATATCTTAGACTCTTTCAAGCTTTCCTTCAACACAAACAACACAACACAAAAAAATATTTTTCAAAAATAATCATTGGTTGTGTTGCCAAATTAGAATAAAATTCTGAGTCGATTTAACTTTTGTCTGTTGAAATCCAGATAGATTTTATACCACTTAAGATAAGTCTTTGCAAGTTTGCGCAGACATTGAAGTTATTCCAAGAAAAAAATAATCCATACAAGTCCGCTTTTCGAAAAACAGAATTTTAGGATATTAGTACGACCCACAGCCAATTTTTCTGTTCAAAACTATTTAAACGTCTCCAAATGTAAACCCTAAAAACCAACAGCGACCTCAAAATCAAACCAAATTTATTAAACCAATCTACATCTCTCCATCCTAGACACAAGCAGTGATCCAACATTGGTGCTATTTAGCACTCTTCGAACAATTATAGTACACATTTAGGAAACCACATCCATGTCAAGGTGACAGCTGAACAACGACCCTAAAACAAAATTTTAGATTTCAAGCACCATCTGTTCACTCAATAAAAATTATACTAAATATCGTACTATTTAGTACTTTTCGTGCACTTGTAGTACACAGTTCCAAAACTACCTCCATATCTCAATTCCAGATACCAACAGTGGCCACAATATCAAATTTGAGAATTTCATACCTATTCCTTCCCTCAATACAAAATTTAGTACCATTTAGTACTTTTCATTCAAAAATAGGTACCATCAGTAATCTAAATATTACATTTTTTTGATTTTCATTCCAAATTTCAAGTTTTTAGCTCTAACCGTGGTACCAAATGTTGTACATTTTAGTACTTTTCGTACACTTATAGAGGAATTTTCAAAACTCTGATGGAGTGCATGATGGATATATCATCAGATTCCAGATTTCAGAATTCTAGCTCATTCGGTTTGTTCAAGACATACATACAATGTAGAAATTTCCACAGATCACTTGTTTGGCCCAAAGACGAACCCTACTGAGTTTGGGGTTTTAACACACACAACAACAATAATTTTTGGTACCAGATATCAAATACAGTTCAGAAATAAATGCTTAAAATTTTATCAAGATCGGTTCAGATTTCGATATAGCTTCCATATATATCTTTATCAGATTTCAATTTTTTGTGCGCCAAATGACTAATTGGACTGAATTTTGGCACTTACGATGAAATTCGGCCTAAAAGCAAATGCTTAAAATTTTGGTGACAATTGGTTCAGATATAACTATAGCTCTCATATATATCTTCAATCGATTTCGGATAAAATGGCTAATATCAGCCCAAATGACCTGCTTTTTGGCACATCCCACTGAATTCAGTCTATAAGCAAGTACATCGAAATTTGGAGAAAATCGGTTCAGATATAGCTATAGCACCCATAAATATGTTTCATCCGATTTGGGGTTTTAAGTCCCTGGCATGCGTAATAAGTGCTCCACAACAATGATATTTGATACCGGGCATCAGATACTTTATGGAGATCGTTTCAGATTTTTATGTAGCCTCGATATACATCTTTATCCGATTTTACGGTTATTGCTCACCATATATATGTAATATTTCTCCAAATTGAATAGATTTTTTCACATTCAGCTGAATTTTACCATTGCTGAAACTCGGTCCGGTATATCTATTGCTTCAATAAATAGTTTTTATACCATCAGCCATACGGCTAGAGATGATATATATCATTTGACAGGTCAAAACGTGCCTAGTCGAAATAACGGGTTTAGACCCTAGGTCTCTTTTTGGACCAAATCCGTTTCAGAACATTTGGAGTCGATCTAGCGATGTCCGTCCGTCCGTCCGTCTGTATGTCTGTCTGTCTGCCTGATGCGCACAATAACTATCGAAGGGAGTATCCGATTTGATCCATACTTGGCATATCGTAATATTTTTGTCAAACTTAGATCGAGTTCGTAGATGGACAATATCGCCCCACTCCTTCTGGTACATCCCCCACACAAGCTTTAGATTTCAAAATATATATTTTCTGCACAGAAAGAGAAAGGATAATCCGATTTTGCTGTAACTTTGCAAATCCTACTGTTTTGGTCAGTGGTAGGTCAAGCGCGAACATGGACAACAACGGTCCACTCCATCAAGTACCTCCAAACTCAAACTTCACACATTCCAATATTTGTATTAACCCAAGGTCTGGTGTTAGGATGGAATACCACTCCTTGTGGTACCTCCCCTACAAATGGTCTAATTTTTCAAATATATATATTTTCTGCACAGAAAGAGAAACGATAATCCGATTTAGACCAACTTTGCGAATCCTGATATTTGCGTCAGTGCTAGGTCAGGTGCGAAAATGGACAATATCGCCCCCCCCACCCTCTATCAAGTTCCTCCCCCACAAAGGGTCAAAATTTTGAATAATTTCAACTCTTATAAAATGTGATATAAGACTCCGATTGTCTCCAAATGTCACACATACCGATATTTATATTAACCCAAGGTCTGGCGTTAAGATGGAATATATCGGTCCACTCCTTCTGGTACCTCCCTCACATATGGTCGAATTTTTTAAAAATATATATTTTCTGCACAGGAAGATATAAACGATAATCCGATTTTGCACCAACTTTGCGAATCCTAATATTTGCGTCAGTACTAGGTCAGGTGCGAAAATGGACAATATCGGTCCCCTCTATCAAGTTCCGCCCCCAAAAAGGGTCAACATTTTGAATAATTACAACTCTTATAAAATGTGATATAAGAATCCGATTATCTTCAAATTTCACATATCCTACTGTTTTTCTGAAGTTAAGATCTGATAGTAAGACAGAATATATCGGTCCCCTCCTTCTGGTACCTCCCACACAAAATGTCGAAATTTTGAATATCCATTAAGCTCATAAAACGCGAAATTAACATCCGATTCCATTCCAGACATGGTACATTTCAATATTTCCATCAACACAAGATCTGTTATAAAGATGGTAGAGATCGGACCATTTCTTTTGCTACCAGCCACCCACATGGAAAGAAAGCGAAATGAGCATCCAACTTTCTTCAAATTTCACACATACAAACATTTTTGCTAACACAAGATCTGTTGTGAAGATGCTATATATCTGCGAACCCTTTCTGGAACTTCACCCACAAAGGGACAAAATTTTCAATACTTTTATCTGTCATAAATTGCGAAACAACTCGGCGATTCTTTACAACTTGTTATATCTAAATATATGTCTCTCATCCAGAATCTTGAGATAAATATGGAATTTATGATTTCCCATAAATTGGATTGGTCAGATACTAAATGGACTATATTGACCCATTCTTATCAAACCCACTCCATAGAGGGTCAAGAGTGTGAAAATTCATAACAGAAGTCAAAATATTTTAAAATAATCGAACATTGACTGAGGGTATAAATCTGTCGGCAAAAGCGACCGATACTTTTTTACTTGTTAATATAATCCTTATCGAAGTGCTTGGTCATGTCCTATACAACAACAACGTCATTTGGTTCATATTCGGCATTTTTGTTACGGAAGCTCTACTAAATACGCATAGTGGTGTAGGGTACCAAATAGTCGGCCTTGCCCGACTTTTGATCTTTCCTTACTGGTTCTTCGTCCAATTGTAATACATTTTCACCAAAAAATAAATCCCATACGAATAGCTTTATTGTTTACACGCTCTACATGAATTAAATCACAAGGTCAAACAAAATCGTAACTTTAAATTAGGCCTATTTTGATTTCTTTCCGTAAGTGTAATATGCGTGTCGAATGGTATTTAAAACGCCGACGTAATCTGTGTTTACAGTTAGACAACAAATAACATTATTTTGTCAATTTTTAAATTAACGGAAGTATTTTTTAAAGTACCGACTAGGGGGTCTTACAAAAATGTTGTTTTTTGTTTTTTTTTTGGTTCATTTCCAACAACTTCCAAATCTGATAAATTTGTCGTGGAATTTATTATTGGAAATAATGAATTTACAAAAAAAAAAAAAAAAATAAAATAAAATAAATGAAAATAAATAAAATAAAAATAATAAACACAAAATATTTTCAAGACTACCCCTTGGCTTTGAATGGAACAATAAAAATATTTTTTTATATCAAAAGCGACACCACGCCGACGTACGCTACGGCGTGTGATTATAATTTGCTTGTAATAACGCCCTAAGGTCGTGCACTGCCGCCTAAATCGTATCGTTAAATATCTTCATTTAGCAGCTAATGATACACATAACAGGTTCCGTTCGAAAACAAAAGCTGAGTGGAAAATCATGTCTTAACTTCTTACATCAAAGCGAGCAAGCCAAGCAAGGTTACAATGACTCAACGAAAAAAAAAAAAAAAAAAATACAAAAATAGAAGGTTTTGCAACTGGGAAAATATTTGAGAGAAGCCAGCGGCTGGAGCAAAACAATGGATATGAAAGAAAAGTCATTGTTGATGGCATGGAGATTTTCTTATAACATTTTTTTGTAATCCGCAAAACACTCTGGGGGCATAAGTTTAGCGATTGCATGCAGCCAAAGAAAAGTGTAAGTGATTTTACTTTTAGACCAAAACAACAGCCACTAACCGTTAACGCCATTGTCGGATCTGATGCTGCTACTTACCGCCACAGAAGGCAAACGAGAGGCAAACAAGAAACCATACAAATTCCCATTGCCAAAAAGGATTCATGCAAAATGCTGGCGCTTATCGCAGATCTTATCCAACTTTGAGTCGCTAAATGGATGTAAAGGCTTCGGAAAATATGTTTGCATATTCCGGTTTAAACAAGCCGTCGCAAATCATCAACAATAGTCAGTTCACCAAGTGTTGTAAATATCAGCTCCTTGGGACATCTACCGGCTGCACAGAATGGATGGATGCAGATGAGTTTTGGCTTCACCAATCCCTAACAAGTTGTGTTGCGGAAAATGCCAAAATATGGTAATACCACAGTATTCGAAATTTACAAGACAACGCAAAAGGCTGAACAAAATGGTAAAAGGGTTAATATGAGGAGGTTTTTTTTTTGGAAATGTATGCTAAGTGTATCAAGTGATCGATTGAAGATTATCCAGAGATTCGTAGACCTAAATGAAATACAACGACCTTTAAATAATTCGATGAAAAACATAAGCTCTTATTAAAAAAAAGTAAAAAAGCTGAAAGTTCTGGCCGGGCATATCTTTGAATGCCCTTCACCATTGGGAATGAATTTGGAAATTTTCAAAAAATAAAATCTTTAAATTCTGTTAACAATCTTTAAATTCTTTTAAAATTCTGTTAACATTTTAAAAATACCGAATATAGCCGTTATATTGGGGTCTATGCGACGTGGACCTACATAGGCATTGTTTGTCATAAGCCATTACCATATTCAAATTCGAAACTTGAAATAAACGGTGAATAATGTCGCTAAAATCATCAAAATATCGTATATAGGGGGGTACCGTTATATCGGAACTGTGTGAAGACCTGGACCAGCATAGACAATTTTCTGTCATAGGCTGTAGCATCCATTACGAACTTCAAATATGACATCTCGTACAATTTCGGTGAGAATTGTACCTAAACTCGTTAAAATACCGAACATAGGGAGGTACTGATACATGGGGCTTATGCGAAGATCTGAAGTTGCATCGACAATTTTCTGTCATAGGCTGTAGTATTCATTACGAACTCTAAATACGTAATTTGAAACGATACCGGGGAATAATGAAGCTAAAATCATCAAAATACCGAATATTGGGAGGAACAGTTATATGGGGGCTATATGATGACGTGGACCTGCACAGACAATTTTCTTTCATATGCTGTAGTATCCCTTTCGAACTTCAAATACCAAATTTGAAAGAATTCCGGTGAATAATGTCGCTAAAATCAACAAAGAACCGAATATCCGGAGCTACCGTTATATGAGAGCTATACGATGTCGTGGACCTACATGGCTCATTTTCTGTCTTAGGCTGTAGTATCCATTACGAACTCGATTTACCGAATTTGAAACAATTCCGGTAAATAATGTCGCTAAAATAATCAAAATTCCGAATATCGAGGAGTACGATTATATGGGGGCTATACGAAGACGTGGACCCGCACAGACAATTTTCTGTAATTTTTTCAAACTTCAAATACCAAATTTGAAATAATTCCGGTAAATAATGTCGCTAAAATCACCAAAATACCGAATATAGGGAGGTACCGTTATATAGGGACTATACCTAAACGCGGACCTACATGGCCCATTTTCAATACCAAAAGCAGTGCAGGCATAATACACATTCGTTCGGACGCTAGAGTGATTTCCACAGCCGGACAGATGGAGATCGCTAAATCGACATAGAATTTCATGCTGATTAAGAATATATATACTTTGTGGGGTCTAAAATGTGTATTTCGAGGTGTTACAAACGGAATGTGTTACACACGAGGTGTTAGAAATATACTATAGTGGAGGGTATAAAAATGTATATCGGAGCCGAGTTCCACTAAATGGAAACGTACGCCCCGAAATACACCTCATTTGGGCTGATATTAGCCATTATATGCAAAATAAACCTGAAATCGGATTAAGGATATATATGGGAGCTATATCCCAATTTTAGCAGATCTCGATAAAATTTGGCAAAGGTATTTTCGAGCTCTATAAGATAGCTGGTACCAATTATCATTGTTGTAGAATGCATATTACGAATGTGAGGCACTTAAAGATCAAATCGGATATTACATATATATGGGAGCTAAATCTATATCTGAACCGATTTTATCCCAATTTGATGTACTTGACTGAATTCGGTTGTATTTGCCGAAATTCAGATCATGTGGATTGATATTGGATATTTGGTGCACAATTAACCCGAAATAGGTTGAAGATATATATGGGAGCTATATCCAAATCTTATTTCTGAGCTGTATCTGATATCTGGTACCAACGATTATTATTGTGGAGTGCATATTACGCATTTGAGGGGCTTTAACACCAAATCGGATAGAACATATATATGGGAGCCGTAGCCATATCTGAACCGATTTTCACCAAATTCGAAGTACTTATTTCTAGGATGAATTCTGTCGGAATTGCTAAAATTCAGTCCTTTTTGGGCTGATATTAGCCATTTGGTGCACAATAAGCCTGATATCGGTTGAAGATATATATGAGAGCTACATCCAAATCTGAACCGATCTTGAAAAAGTTTAATTCACTTCTTTCTGAGCTGTATCTGATTTCTGGTTACAACGATTATTATTGTGTAGTGCATATTACGCATTTGAGGGGCTTTAACGCCAAATCGGATAGAACATATATATGGGACCTATAACTATATCTGAACCGATTTTCACAAAATTTGAAGCACTTATTTCTAGGATGAATTCTGTCGGAATTGCCAAAAATGCAGTCCATTTGGGCTGATATTAGCAATTTGGTGCAGAATAAGTCTGATATCGAATAAAGATATATATGAGAGCTATATCCAAATCTGAACCGATCTTGAAAAAAATTGATTCACTTCTTTCTGAGCTGTATCTGATATCTGGTTCCAACTATTATTATTGTGAAGTGCATATTACGCATTTGAGGGGCTTTAACACCAAATCGGATAGAACATATATATGGGAGCTATAGCTATATATGAACCGATATCGGATAAAATCTCCATAAAATTTGGCAGGTGTATTTTTGAGCTCCATTAATTATCTGGTACCAAATATCATTCTTGTGGAGTGTCATATTACGCATGTGTGGGACTTAAAATCCCAATATTGTTTTGTGTGGAGGTACAAGAAGGAATAGACAAATAACGTCCATATTCGCACATGCTTTCATCAGGTACGTGCCGAGTTCGAACAATGGATGATATTACCTAAGCTCAATATGTTCTCATCATAAATTATTGCCCGTCTCCGAGCTCAGTCTAAACTTTCAAAAAATATTCCGATGTACCACGTTTGGAAGAAATCGAGTACCCCTTCGTACACATATTTTCAGTTTGATCCGAATTAATTTTTAATTATTTTTCGGTAACACTCTGATATTTCATAAAATTGTTGGTATCGAAATTGTCTTCTTGCATTGATTTCCTGATTTAACGAGTTCATAATTTCTCTTTTCACCCATAAAATCGCAAAACTGGCATCTGCTATAACCGGTAGTTGATTAGCATGTGCCAAAAATTTAGGCTACCAGATACTGTGCCAAGAAAACCCAACTTGGTCGATCGTTGTGGGTTAGTACCGTGAAGAAAAAAAAAAAAAAACAACTGCCGAGAGATCTAAGCATTTCGATGTCGTGGTTGTTGTTCGACGGGTATGTTGTCCAGGAATTCAACTCTTTCGTTAGTTCGTATGAATGTATTTTCACTTTCTTTCGGCTGGTCATGTAATAAACAGAAGTTGGTCGTAACTTTGGTTGTTCGTTTGTTTGTTTGTTGGTGGAAAACTAAAGACGACAGCAGCAACAAATTAAGGAGTCATTTAAACACGATATCCAAGCGGCTGCTACTTTCTTCTCCTTCCCCCATTCAGTCATACCGAGAAAAATCCAATGGAACAATTGTCCGCTCAATTATTTGGGAAGTTGTATTCAATGCCAAACATCGTCGTGGTTGCCATGACAATGCATCTATTGATCGGAGTGGCAAGTTGTACAGAGTTGTTGTATGTTGCCACTATTATTGTCGTTGTTGTTGTTGCTGGTGGTGATGTCTTGAATTGTTGGTAAATTTCTACTGCCACAAATTGTTAACATTATCATTTTTTTGTTTAGGCTTCTTCAGCATCACCATCATCATCATTATTGTTATCATCATCGTTTTTGTTTTGCTTTGGTTTTACATTTTAAACCATTGCTTTAGGCAATTACGGTACAGGTTGTGTGTTTTTCTTCTCTGTTTGGATCACCAAATGAATGGAATTGCTCAAAATAGAAGTGGCTCAAAGTGAGCTTAAAAAGAATTTGAAGTTTTTTCCCTCAGCCATATGGCTACAGAGGGTATATATCATTTGATCATCGAAATAACGGTTTTAGACCCTATATCTCTTTAGACAAAATCTGTTTCGGGGCATTTGGAGTCGATCTAGGAGTCCGACAGTCTGTCTGGCTGGCTGGTGTGCTCGATAACTTTCGAAGGGAGTATCCGATTCGATTCAAACTTTGCATATCGTAATATTATTGTCGTACTTAAATCGAGTTCGGAGATGTACAATATCGGAACATTACTTCTGGTACCTCCCCCACAAAAGGTCAACATTTTGAAAAAAAACATATTTACCTCATTAGGAGGCAGGATCATACGATTTTGTGCAAAACTTTGCAAACTCCAATATTTTTGTCATTGGTAGGTCAGGTGTGAAAATGGACAATATTGACCCACTCCCTCAAGTACTTTCCTCAAAAAGGGCCAACATCTGAAATTATTATAACTTTAACAAAATGAGCAATAAACGTCCGATTGTCTTTAAATTTTGCCCATACAAATATTTATAACCTACACCACATAGTGGGAAGAGTATTATGTCTTTGTGCATCTGTTTTTAACATGCAGAATGAAGCGAGATACTCCCAAGTTACTTTTGAGGATCTTTATAGAATCACTTTCTCCGTCCGTCCGTCTGTCCATGTATTCTTGTGAACAAAATGCAGGTCGCATTTATTATCCGATTGAGATGAAATTTTCCAAACAATATTTGTCAGGACGAACCCCACTGTAATTGGTGATAATCGGATCAGATTTAGATATAGCTCCCATATATATCTTCAACCAATTTCAGGTTAATTGTACACCAAATGACCAATAACAGTCCAAATGTCTTGAATTTTAGTACATCCGTCCGAATTTAGTCTAGAAGCAAGTAGATCAAATTTGATGAAAATCAGTTCAGACATAGATATAGCTCCCATATACTGGGCTAGATGAAAAAAAAAAAAAACTGAAACAAAGTCAAATGCTATAATTTTTACATTTTTTGAAATTTTATTGAATGAAAGCAAAAAATGTCGGAAATAGCATCAAATTTTAGAATAAATTTAGATTTATACGAATTGGTCACATTTGGCACAAATTATGGCCTTTAAATGGCCAATGGAACCGTCACACGCTGCCCGAATGTTGTTCTGCGCTATTTTGGCCCATTCTCTGCGAAGCGCTTGCTTGAGGTGATCGACACATTGATATTTTTTAGTGCCAACCTTGCTTTCCAAAATATACTCCAGACACAATAGTCCAACGGCTTGGTATCCGGATATTTTGGTGGTCATTGCGCCTAGGAAATGAAGCGAGAAGACTCATTTTGTCACCATTCTTGGGTGGCGCGTGCTGAGTGGGGTGTGGTTTTCCAGCCAAATATAAAGAAATCACACCATCACGCTTAAATTCCATCACGAATAACTTTTTTTCTAGAAAATCCTCACCAAAAGGCTTTTGTACGTTTGTAAACAATATAATGAGCTGACACTGGAATAATTTTAACAGTTGTCGGACGAGTTTCTTAGACATGACAGCAGTCTGAAGTTGGTTACAGTTTTTTCATCTCACTCTGTAAGTCCAAATGGCCAATATAAGTTCTAAAAGCCTAAGCTTTGGCAAATCCAACCTAATTCAGTATAGAAGCAACTAGATTAAATTTAGTGAAAGTCAGTTCAGACATAGCTATAGCTCCCATATATATGTTTCGTCTGATTTGGATTTCGACATAGCTCCCATATATATCTTATTCCGTTTTCAAGCTTTTTGTGTACCAAATGGCTAATATCAACGCAAATGAACTGAATTTTGGCAATTCTGACAGAATTCGGCCTAGATGCAGCTGCTTAAAATTTTGGTGACAATGGGTTCAGATATAGCTATAGCTCCCCTCGCATTCGTCATATGCACTTCACAACAATTATCTTTGGTAGAAGTTATCAGATACAGCTTAGAAATAAGTGCCTAAAATTTTGTCAAGATCGGTTCAAATTTGGAAGAAGCTCCCATACATATGTTTATCTTCAAATTTTGGTAAATAGCGGTTCAGATATAGCCCAGCTCCCATATAATTGTTTCTTCCGATTTGGTGTTTAAGTCCCTCACATTTGTATTATGTATTCGACAACAATGATATTTAGTACCAGATATCAGATACAGCCCAAAAATACCTCTACTAAATGTTATCAAGATCGGTTCTGATTTGGATATAGCTGTCATAGATATATCTTCAAACGATTTCGGGTTAATTGTGCACCAAATGGCCAATATTTGTCCAAAAGTCCTTATTTTTAGTACACCCGACCAAATTCAGCTCAAAAGCGAATACATAAAATTTGAAGAAAATTATCGAGATCGGCTAAGGTTTGGATATAGCTCCCACAAATATCCTTAATATGATTTCAGGTTTATGGTGCAAATAATGGCTAATATCAGTCTGAATGGAGTGAATTTCGTGACGTATGTTTCCATTTTGTGGAACTCGGCTCCGATACATATTTTTTAATATCTCGAAGTGACATCATGCACTTTATAGCAAAGTTATTATTCACAATTGGATACGCCTCAAATATATTACTTTCCTCTGAAACTAAACTATAACTGCTCTAAAGCCAAATGTTGATAGGTGGTATGATCTACTTTAAATAAATTCTTTTATTACGTGAGCTCTACTCGTTATTCCTAAGAGTTGGATTAGTATTTGCATGTAGAAAAAAATTCCGCTTACCTTCAAAATTTTGAATACTATGAAAGCACATTGAGCCACTGTATCACTACAGACATTTTACAATTTCTTGGTTTTTGAAACATTTTTCTTTACGTTTTTTGTATAGTTTTTTTTTTTTTTTTTTTTGCATATTTGTAACTATCGCTTTTTTTCAGCATAACAGGTGGCTCGTTTGCCAACAATCACTGTGGTTTCGTGATTCAGTATGACATTTAAAATTATGGTCATTTATGTGGAGAAGAAACGAAATAAAAAACATCGCCTAGAAACTACTAAAGGTGTCACATTGTGTGAAACGCATGGAAATTGTTTTTCTTCTTCTCTGGACTCGCCATACCTCCAAATTAACGTTTAACTGTAGTTGTTCACATTTTATCATATTTTTTGTAAGTATTATTTTGAACTCTGTGGGAGTGTAATTCACAATTCGACACATGTTAATAATTGTTTTCCAACGCATACCACATTCATTTTCAATTTAAATGCAATACAGCTAAATGGTTCAAAGATGGATCGAGGTTATTTGTTTTGGAGTACATAGCTTAAATTTTTCAAATTGTTTTTGTGTTTTTCTTGGTTTTCAAAGAAGATCATTCATCATAATTTTAGTTAAAATGTATTAACACGCGAGGGGAAATTATACAAAAAAATGTGTTAACCCATTGTTATAATCATTAATGAAACAACACGAAAGAAATAATGTTCTAACCATGCGGTATAGTTTGTGAAATTTGTCGGGTTTTCATCTTGATATTTATTACGATATTTTGATACTCAAAAAAAAAAAAAAAAATTCGTTAACTAATAACAATTAAAACAAGTAAAAAAACAGCCGGGCCGAACTTTTAATGCCCTCCACCGTTGGGTAAATAAAATATTTTTATATAAAAGCATTTGAATTCAAACATGTTTCACTTTCAACTACAAATACCATTAAGACCGTTTGGATAATGCTATTAAACTTTTCAAAAAACCATAAAGTGGGTGAAGCTGTTATATGGGGGCCAAAGCAAAACCGGATCCTCTATAGACAATTTTATACCTCAAGGATTGTAATCTACCAAATCTTTTTACATACCAAATTAGAAACAATTTTGTGGGTAAATGTGACTAGGATAATCAAAAGTACCGAATATCGGTGGGTACCGTACAAATTCCAATTTTTAGACAAATCTGTGGAAAAATGTGTCAAAAATCATAAAAATATTGAATACCTGGAGGTACCATTATGTGGGGGCTATACTACAGCGTGGACTTTACTTAGAATATTTCGCCACACGTGCTAAAACCCATTACGAACTACAAATACAATTTTTAAACAAATTCGTGGAAATATGTGGCAAAAATCATTAAAATACCGATTATCGGGTGGTACCGTTAAATGGGTGCTATACCAAAACGTAGACCTATATATACTAAGTTCCGCCACCGGAGGTAGAACCCATTACCAACTACACATTTTTAAATAAATCCGTGAAAAAATGTGGCAAAAATCATCAAAATACCGATTATCGGGAGGTACCGTCATATGGCGGTGGACCGATCTCATTTTCAATACCAACCACATTACAAATTGTTGTGCCAAATTTTGAAGCTCTATGTACGTCATAGTACTGTATCGTGATTTCAATAGACAGACGGGCATCGTTAAATCGACTTAGAAATGTAGGCTCATCGTGAATATATGTACTTTATGGGGTCTACGACGAATATTTAGGGATGCTAAAAACGGAATGGCAAAGTTAATATACCCTTCTTTTCAAGGTGGAGTGTATAAAAATTAACTTAGGCTAGACTGAACTTTTGATAGCTTCCTCTAACGGAGCAAGAAACCCTTTGTGCCGACATTCTGTATGCGTTGCAGATACCAAATACGATTTTTCTTAGCAGTGAGAAGTTGACAAAATGCTGTCTATTTTCCAGTTGGAAAGTTGATAAGATATTTCCAATTGAAAATTAAGTTTTTCACTTTAAAGTTTACTAAACTGGGAAAGGTATAGAGGATACAGCGGTGTTTATACACTACTCATACCTTACAGAGTAAGGAAGAAAAACAGTAGCATTGTTTACGTTTTCATTTATAGATCAGTTGAAAATCCATGATTTGGAAAGCATGACAATTTTCCGAAATGCGTGGTCTCATACGGGAGAGAGAGAAAAACTGCAACAAAGTCATACGCCATAATTTTTACATTTTTTATTGAAAGAAGTCAAAAAATGTCGGGAATAGCATCAAATTTTAGAATAAGTTTAGATTTTTTTCGAATCGGTCACCTTTGGCACGAATTATGGCCTTCAAACGGCCAATGAAACCGACACACGCTGCCCGAATGTTGCTCTGAAGCGAGGAATCACATTTTGTAGCCATTTTTGGGTGGTGCGTGCTGAGTCCTGTTGAAATGTCCAAGGTCTGTGGCCAAAATGTTTGCGTGTCCAAGGCTTTAATACACTCTCCAGAATATTATCGCGATAATATTCGGCATTTATTCTGATGGTACGGTCGATTAATACGAGCGGTGAGCGACCATCGGCTGTTGTGGCCGAACACACTGTGGCCGGCGCTTAAATTCTGGTGGCCAACCGAAGGTGCACATTTTCAGCTGACCACTTTGGCAAGTAAATATATCAAATGCAGCTCAGAAATACCTTTGCTAAATTTTATCGAGATCGGGACAGATTTGGATATAGCTTCCATACATAACTTCGTCCGATTTGATTTTTATTGTGCACCAAACGTGTAATATTAGACCAAATGGGATGGAATTTGGCACTTACGACTGAATTGAGTCTAGAAGCTAGTATGTAAAATGTGGTGAAGATCGGTTCAGGTGTAGCTATAGCTTCCATATATATTGTTCATCTGATTTGTTATATTTGTCCTCCGCAGCCGTAATATGCACTCTGTAACAACAATATTTGGGGAAATATATCAAATGAAGCTCAGAAATACCTTTGCAAAATTTATCGAGATCGGTTCAGATTTAGATATAGCTCCTATATGTAACTTCGTCCGATTTACCTTTTATTGTGCACTAAACGTCTAATATTTGTCCAAATGGGATGGAATTTGGCACTTATGACCGAATTTAGTGTAGAAGCTAGTAGTTGGTGAAGATCGGTTCGGATATAGCTATAGCTCCCATACACATATATTGTTCATCCGATTTGTTACCCACAGCCGTAATATGAACTCCGTAACATCGATATTCGGGGAAATATATCAAGTACAGCTCAAAAATATCTATGCCAAATTTTATCGAGATCGGTTCAGATTTGGATATAGCTTCCATTTATATCTTTTTATGATTTCAAATTAATTTTGCACCAAATGGGCAATACAAGCCCCAATTGAAAATATACAAATACTTCGGCATATTTAGTCTTTTGACCCAACATACCAAAATGGCTTGAGAATAATATTACAATAAGCTTATGAACATAAGCCTTAAGCTTGAGAAAATCTTGAGAAAACATTGAAAAATGTTTGTGTAACAAGTATAGAATAATCGAAACGGAACCCTTATTTATAAGCTTATACTTGAAATTGTAGAATAAGCTTACGAAAATAATATTATATTAAGCTAATTCTTGTAATGGTATAAAATAATATTTTTTTTAATTTTTAATCATTTTTCACATTTTTTTTCTTGATGGACATCCCAGTAGTCACTGCCTCATGTGGCCTTGATACCCTGACGCTTTCTTCTCCCTTATTTAAGCTTCTGCATCTCTTCCACTAAGACTACACATCTATTGAATTCCTGAAACTTTATTGATGCTTCCAATCTGAAATGGGATTGGAATAATTTATGTGAAAGATTCCCGGATTTATTATTCATCCATACCTTAAGAGTTCGGTCCAGAAATGGGTCCTAAATTCGCGTGATTTTGCTTTTTACCAAAGAAAATAATTTCTTTCTGACAATTTTCACAAAAAAATCAAAACTAATTTGTCAACAAAGGACAGATTTGAGAAAAGTTTATGGAACATAAGTGTTTCTCAAGCATTGTTAAAAAATTATATTAAAATTATATTTTTATAATATTGTTCTCAAGCTATATTGTATTTTTGGTATGTTGGGGAACTTTAAATTATAATTATAATCATAGCGTGTAGGATTGAATTCCCCCATAAAAACTTTTAATTGTTATGTGAAGCTCTACTAAAAATGCAAAGTGGTGTAGGGTATCATAAAGTCGGCCCGCCCGACTTTAAGACTTTCTTCACTGGTTTTACTTATCCATATTTGAATTTTGATTTTTCCTGTCTTAATAATAATTATTTACTTTATAAAATTTATAATATAATAAAACTAATAAATTGTATTGACAATGATTAAGCAAAATTTTCAGTCTCATCAAACTTCACTAACATATTTCTGGTTATTAAATGAAGATTTATGTAATTTCGTTGTGAGCACTCGACCTTGAACATGTTTAATATTTTCAAATCTTACTTATTTTTCAAATTGTACATATCATCCTTAAGGTTGACATAAATAAAACACTTCAATGTGACAAAATGCGCGTATGAATAATTCCAACAACATAAGTGTGCACTTAAGACCTTAAAACAATTTGGAATATGTTTGGAAATGCAATTGAAGAAGAAGTCCACCGTACTATGCGGCATGCGTAAAGTATTGCATCTTATCAAATAGCAATTAATGAAATTAAAATCAACGGTATGGGCGAAAACAATACTCAAAATCACAAGAGAAAAATCAAATTATTTTCAAAAAAAAAAAAAAAAAAAAACTTGACTGGGAAGACCTAAGCAAAGTGTCAGAAATATGTTTTGTGCAATTATAGAAATTTGACAAGTATATTTTATTGTTTATTGTAGTGTTCACGCATTTTTTTTTTTTTTTTTGAAATGTTATGTAATTAAAGTTAACTAATGCACAAATGTACGAACATATGTACATATATTATCAGATTTTACTTCATTCATTAAAAACATAATTAAACGACAGCTTAATGATCGCATTAAAGCATGAAACACGACAACAAAACGCCGTAGCAATTGAAAGTTATTTGTCAACGAACCAATCAGTCAGTCAGACTTCGAACATAAAGTTGTATGCTCTTTTTTTGAATGAGAAATATTTGTGTGTACCATTATTTAGTCATTTGTACGAAGCTATACACATTTTTTCTATTCTACATAAATATTGTGGTAAAAGTAAACAATCAACGTATTGAGTATTGGACGTGCGACTTTTTAGAAAAAAGCGCCTTATGAAAGTTGGTTGCACACCTGTATGATGCAGCAGTTGTGTTACAACATGGTCACATATATATTAGGATCAGTTCTGGGCAATTGCTTGAAATTTGAAGTTAAAACGAAACATTTTATAATTTTTGGAAATTCAAACTTTAAGGGTATTAAAAGTCTAAAATGGTACTAAACTTCTAAAATGGAACCATTTGGTTGTTGTTGTAGCAGCTCATACATCTGTGTTCGTTCGGTTTCCATTTTCTGACTCTATTCAATCAGGTTCTGCCTCTAAGTACAGTCTCAAAAAGGATGCAACCTGTATGGGTTGTGTCCATAACGAGACTGGAGTTAGGTGAGTAGGTTTGGCTGGGCAGCGAAATAGGTGCAGCGTCTCATATGCTGGGCAGATGTTCTGCACGTCGCTGTTTATCCGGTCGCTGTTTCATCCGGATTGTAATTGAGCCAAAACTACTCGGGGCAGCTCTGGTTCTTCAGCTGCGACGGGAGGGGGATGGTCTCCTAGCACAGTATTCACTCTATACCTAAGATGCACAAAATAGTACATTTTCGTCGATGTCGCGTTCGTGTGTATTTTTATTCTCTCGCTTTCAGTCGTTGATGAGACTTCAACGGATACACACATGCCTGGGTGGTGCACGCATTGTTTTGCCGTGAACACTTAGAGAAAACAAATGACAGATTTAATGAGACTAGATGCGTAGGGAAAATATGAATATGTTCAGTTGTTATTTTATGCTTTTGGAAATGTACAGTGCGTTTTGTGTTACAAAACGTTTAAAAGGAAGAGGGGAGATGTCCTAAAGACACATTTTCATAAAGCCCACAATGCAGTCAGTTGTTTAGGCGAAGATGACAAGAGACGTCTTTTTGAGGAAAAACAAGAAATTTTTATAAATAAATTAAAGACATGATTGATTGGTGCGGATAATAATAATAAGAAAAGTAAGAAGTTAAAAAATGAAATGTCAAGAATTTTATATAATAAAACAAGGGAGACCATTCAGCGATGGCGTATTTATTAAAAATATTCTTGAAAAGATAATGGAGAAGTAGCATTCGAAACCCAATTACATAAATACTATTTTCATTTTATTTTCATAAAAAAATATAATCAAAAATTTCTTTACGTGCATTTTTGTTTTCTCTCACACATACAAGCGCAATGTTCATTTTGTGCATCATAGATCTAGAGACTCTCTCTTATACCTCTCTCTCTAGATCATGAAGGCCTTTCCTAACGTGCCTGGGCGAAGTTTGCCTATCCACAAGATGGTGATTCGGATGGCTTTGTCTATAACACCCTTAGGCATTCTGCCCTTAGGCATTCTGCAGGACTGAACATTTTTCCACAGCGTAGCACTGCACATTCAAGGATAGCCCCATCTCCCCAGTCCATGTGGTGAAAAGTGTGGCCGTCGACTTAGTGGCGGATATCTTCATATTCCTCGCAGTGAAAGAGGCGGTAAGATCAACAAGGTAAGCGTTTAACCGATCGCAAATGTCATCAATAATGGGTCCGGACGCCACGAGCGTACGTTTTAATCACTATGCCGTTTGGAGGGCGAGTAATGTCAGAAAGGTAGAGGTTAAATAGTTCCGGAGATATCACCCCACTTTGGGAAACTCCCTGTTTAACTCTACGGATGCTCGACTTCTTGTTTCTGAATTCCACGTACGACTGGCGTCCACACATGTAGTTTAGTATCCAATGTTTCAAACTTGGCCGGAGGGCGGTGCGCTCAATGTCCTCGAACAGCATGGCATGATTGACTGTATCAAAGGCTTTTGATAAATCAAGTGCCACCATAACTGTTCCATCACACGGTCTGTTCTGGTTGAGACCTCTGCTGACATGTGTGGATATGGCGTGTAAAGCTGTTGTTGTGCTGTGCAATTTTCGGAATCCGTGTTGATGATCGGCTACTGGGAAACACTCTCTTATGCTGGGGAGGAGTAAAGCCTCAAGCGTCTTTGCTACTGGTGACAAAAGTGATATCGGCCGGTATGAATCGCTTTTGCTGGCATCCATGCCTGGCTTCAGTAGCGGGACCACCCTGCCCATTTTCCAGACATCGGGAACTACTGGGGTGGCTAACGACTGATTGAGAAACTTTGTGAGATACTCAACTCCTGGTTCATCCAGTTGCTTCAACATCACCATTGAGATTCCGTCAGGACCAAGCGCTTTGGATGACTTTGTGCTTCTAATGACATGTGCAACATCTGCCAACGTAAATTGTGGCGGTACCTCCTCGACTGGAAGGGATCGTACACGGCGTAGGATCCTTATCTTCGCCCTGTCGCTCTCGGGGTGCTCTACAAACTGCCGGTTAAAATAACACGCACACCTATTCGGATCAGTCACTTCTACGTCGTTAAATGAGACAGACGTCCGATCGTTCTTTTTCCCAGGGTTCGAGAGCGACTTAACCGTTGCCCACAATTTACTCGTTCCGGTACTGATGTTCTAACCACTTTTTCCGCTTATGCTCAACTACTAACCTGTTTACCTCCACTTCGTATGGACATTTGGCTAAGAATCACGATTGGGAATTAAGTTAAATAATAGAAGGTGGTTTTGGAAATGTGTACTGCAAGTGCACTAAAAGTTCTAAATAGTACTATGTTTCGTACAAGGCATCTCTTGGTATCTGGTGGTAGCTTTGCAAAGTGGTTCTAAATTTGGAAATTAAAGAGCTGAAATTTGATATTGTGGTCACTGTCGGTTTCTTGGGTTTATATATGAAGACGTTCAAATAGTTTCGGACAGAAGAAAATGTAAAATGTTGAGATTTTTTTAAGGACTTTTCACTGACGAAATAGCACGCAGTTGCTAGTAGTTACGTGTTTCGGTACAGCTCTCATTGTTTACATTAGAGTCCCTTTGTTTTTGGTCTAGTTATCCTCAGTATATATATCATTTGATACGGCAAAATCGTACCTCATTTGTCCATCGTCTCATAAGACGAAGTAACCATTAGGAACTTCAAATTGCAAATTTTAAACATTTCCGGTGAAAAGTGTGACACAAATCATCAAAATACCGAATATTTGGAGGTACAGTTTTATGGGCACTATAACGAAACTTAGACCTACATTGACAGTTCTATGCAAAGATGTTTCTTAACAATTTACAGCAAATTCGGGTTAAGACTGTGACTAAAGCAGCCAAAAAACATGAATTCTGCCGCTACAGTTATACGGGGGTTATACCAAAACGTGGACCTATATAGCCCATTTTCAATACCAAAAGTCCTACAGAACAAACACACATCTGAGTAAATCAACCTACCTTATTTCGTTCGGTTCCTAGTGTGATTTCCACAGACGGGCAGATGAAAAAAATAATTTTACATTGATCAAGAATATATATCCTAAAAGGTATGTTTCGAGGTGCTACAAACGGAATGACAAACTTAAAATACCATCTATACTATGGTGGAGGGTATACATCTCATATAAATTGAAGGAAGTAGTTGATTTAGTCCAAATCTGTCACGTCTTAATATTTATATTAGAGTTAGGTCAGATATTCCACTCCTTTCCATAAAGGGTCAACATAATTAAATGTTTTTTCAAATATCAGTAGATTTTTATATGTTTTCTTAAACGACGTCATTTTCAACAATTTTTACAAATTTAAATAATTTTTCATTCAACATGTTTAATTCCAAAATTTGTTTGACAGTTTATTGTCCCAGCAGCTGTGTCGAAATAAATTGTTTTGAATTTTCTGTCAAAATGGTTTTGGGAGAATATTTAGTTTTGTTCGAGCAGTCGATATGGAAGATGCTGTCGGATATTTTTATGAATACACCGTAAGATCATATTTGAAACAAATATTTCTGAAATTGTAAAAATTACAACTGTTAGGATTTATCTTTTTTAATGAATCCTGTTTTTACAGCATTTGTATAAAAATTCGCATTTTAGGACAAATCAATGGTCCTTCTAAATTAGTTGAATGACATGTACGTTCTAAGTTAATTTTAGGAAAAATAACAGGATGTGATGTTTGTCATTCTGTGTGTACTTCAAGGATCATCGTAAATTTCTACGACTGTTTGCATATATCCATATGTCAGACTGTTGTAATCGGTAGTACTTTTGAAAGGGTCAACTTGGATGGTTAGCATATTTTGTCGAAAATTATTAAAAACACAAATTTCATCACAATTATTTAAAATTTCTGAAAATATCAACTTATATATTTTCGGAGCTCCGAATTTCTACCAACGAATTCCGATTACAAATTGACGTTAAAAACAAAGCAAACTTAAACAATAAATTATAAAAGCTAGAGTTGTTTTGAAAAGAGAAAATTTATAACTGAAAACTTACAATATCAAATTATTTCCAAAAACACATACACAAAACATTTTTGAGACTCTCTGCCTACCCCTGTTTTAAAGGTTGTTCCAGTAATAGATGTATGTTTATTTTGGGACTTTGTGTAATGAAAACTAAATCGCGCAGAGCACATTTGTATATGGCAGATAAGTTTAAGAAGTTATTGCAGTAAAAACTTAAAATTGAATTTTATCCGATTTTAACCAAATTTTCTAGATGTATTTTAAGCTGAACCTTATATTCCCTTCACTATTTTAATTACTTTAATCATAGAAACATGACATAGAGCGATATTAAAAATAAGAGCCGTGTTTTAAAGATTGTGGAATTATTGGATATTTATGCAAGAAAGTCAAATTTTACGAATATTTTGATAAAATTATATTAAACTAGCTGGCCCAGTCCGCGTTGCCGGCCCGTACTTTTAGTCTTTAAAGCATAATAAATTACAGATCTGACTTATGTAGGCGGCACAATTTTGATTATAAGTAATGACGCCATTATAATTACTCCAATTTTGATTATAAGTAATGACTTGATTATGAGTAATACCTCCATGACTAAATATAAATTAATATTCATGGCAAAAATTATAATCACGGTCGGTTTTAAATATTTTGAATAACCTGATCTTATTTTTCAGATATAGGCTTTAATTTGAGTGTTAAATACCTATATGATAAAGAACATCTATAATATCCCCATGTGAAAATTCAGCTCAATTTTTGATATTGTAAAAAGCATTAAAATGAGCTATAATTTGAAATTTGTATTTCCAACGTTTAAAATCCCATACTGCGTGGTATTCAGTTTTGTCCACCTCATACTTGAAGGCAGAACGTTGTCAGAATAGCCAAAAAAAAATACTCTTTTGCTCCGATTACAGTAAGATGGGAATTAATAGTGTGTAATTTAAATTGTGCGGTGGAGATCCAATAAAGATACTTTATAATTTCGTATTTTGTTATGTTTCTGTCACAATTTCCGACTGAATGAGTCCCAGATAGACATTTCGGAGTTTATTTCATATAGACGTACATACCAAATCTGCGTTCCCAACCAATATTCTCTTGGGGGTTACAAATTCAATAGAATACCACATTTTCTTTTCCGACCACACATTGGTTTGGAAAGTAAACTTGGGGGTATACTAATGTGGGGACTATACTTAAATAAATTCCTATGAGTATAATTATCTGTAAGATGATTTTCTACCCCAGGGTTTTTTACCCCAGGTAGCCTCAAGACTAAGATGCGCACTTTTCCGACAATTTATTGTCATATGAAAGAATCAGGTCCACTTTTTGAAATTAACCCCATAACGCTTCTTCGATCATTTTTGTTTGTTTAAATGTGTTCGCATCTTCCAGCTGAAGCACGATGTAGGTCCTGGAGTAGAAAGCATTTAACATCGTATTGCGCCCTCGTTTCATTTTTAATATTATTCATTCAGAATTCAAACCAATAAAAAATGTACACTTCAATATAGAAAAAAGAAAAAGAATCTCCAACTGGTTCTCTGATTTTTTATCGGTAGAAAGTACTATTATTTTGAAATTCGATTCCATTGAAAAATTGTCGATTATTCCCGATTTTAGAATTTTCATATAAAGCGACAACGAATAAATACATAAAATCTATAAATAACAGTTTTATCCGTTGTGGCTTTATACTACCCAAAAAACCCTACACATCATATTAGAATTCAAAAAAAAAAAAAAAAAAAAAAACACTACAAATGTACATTCGAAAATAGTAAGTCAAAATGGAAAAAAATATGCAATATAAAACATTACTATTGTACATTTTAAAAGTCAAAATGAAAATGTTCAAATTTCACATTTTTACGCTATTTTTTTTTTTGGATTTTATTCTTTTCTGCCAAGAGGCAATTCCGAATTTGTCTAAATCGTTAAAATCAGACCGGCGGTCTTTGTGTTATAAGAGTAGTAACTAACACAACTTTCTTTTACATATAGAGAGATAGATTTAAATATAGGCGCGTTCCTCAGCCCCTAAATAAGTACTTAGGGTTGGATGGAAAGCCAACAGCATCTCGTGTAATAATTCTCAAACCGATATCTTCTCTATTTTGGCAAATATAAAGATTTTAGATAAATCGTAATAGTGGGCGTAAAAGGAGGCGTGGTCGATATTTTTTTCTTTAAAAACCTAACTCGGGGTATGAGGAACGTTTGTACAAAAAATTATGCAAATCGGCCCAGCCGTTTTCAACTGATTCCGTTACCAACAAACAACAATTGATTTTTATATATATAGATTATATTCACTTCGACTGGAAAACAAGACTATAAATAGCATAAAATCGGCCGCAACTTTCATATGTGACTTGTGACGTGTATTGAAAGGACATTGGCTTTATCCAAAGAGAACTGAGATTCTCAAGGTGGCGTTGAGACCTTTATTACTAATCAGCTGATGTAAAATAATCATTGCGACTTTATATATTCTAAAAGATTTCATCAAAAAAAAAAAAAAAAAATAAATAAATAAATAAATAAAGTATCAGTCGGAATTGCCGATAGATATATACCCTCAGCCTACGTTAGATTATTTAAATATATTTTGGCTAGTGTTACGATTATTCAAAGGTTTGACCCTCTATGCAGCAGGTTCCGAATGAATGGGTCAATATTGTCTATTTCGTATCGGACCCAAAAATATGATATAAATTTTGCGACGTTCCTGGTATGGATTATATCGACTTACACCTTCACCTCATATAGAAAATGTAATGATTGTAGAAATTGTTAAAATGGCGCGATGTACCAGATATAGTCTACCGAAATATTCCATTTTTATATTGGGCAAAGTTACAAGAAAGGATATTTATATCCAATTTCACGCGAAATCATAAATTCCGATAAATTTCATATTCATATCAGGCTTCTTATTGAGAGAAATATTTGGGCATAGCAATTAGTAAAGAATTGCTAAATTGTTTCGAAAGTTATGACAGATAAAATTATTGAATATTGTGACACTATGTGGGTGAAGTGCCTGAAGGTGTTCGAAGATATATATAAACTTCACGACAAATCTTGTGTTAGCATACATTTTTGTATGTTTGAAATTTGCAGAGAGTTGGATGCTTATTTCGCTTTATTTGAGCGTTTTGTTTTTCAAAATCTTGAACCCTATGTATGGGGGAGGTACCAGAAGAAATGGTTCGATCTATACCATCTTTATAACAGATCTTGTGTTGATAGAAATATTCAGATGTGCCAAGTCTAAATGGAATCGGATGTTAATTTGGCGTTTTATGAACCACATGGGCATTCAAAATTTCGACATTTTGTGGGGGAGGTACAGGAAGGAGTGGACCGATATATTCCATCTTAACACCAGATCTTGGGTTTATAGATATATTGGGATATGTGAAATTTTAAGAAGTTTGGATCCTTACATCACATTTTATAAGAGTTATAATTATTCAAAATTTTGACCCTTTGTGGTGGAGGTACTTGATGGAGTGGACCGATATTGTCAATTTTCGCACCTGACCTAGCACTTAGGCAAATATTACGATTCGCAAAGTTGGAGCAAAATCGGATCATCATTTCTCTTTCTGTGCAGAAAATATATTTTTGGAAAATTTCGACGTTTTGTGGGGGAGGTACCAGAAGGAGTGGACCGATATTGACCATCTCCAAACTCGATCTAAGTTTGACAAAAATATTACGATGTACAAAGTTTGGACCAAATCGGGTACTTCCTTCGAGAGTTATCGTGCGCACCAGCCAGACAGACAGACGGACGGACATCGCTAGATCGACTCCAAATGTCCTGAAACGGATTTGGTCCAAAGAGACCTAGGGTCTAAAACCGTTATTTCGACTAGGCACGTTTTGACCGTATCAAATGATATAGCCATATGGCTGAGGGTATAAAAAAAGGGATAGGGTAAGTGTACCAGTTGTCGGCACTTTTAGGATTTTCGCGTTTTTAATCGCTCACCATTCTGAGTGGAACATTTCAATTATTAAAAGGTTAATTTATTCAGATTCGAAATTTTCTATAGTTTTTGCAATAATAAGTAAAGTTTTAATAATTTTTTATTAAATTTTATAAATTTGTAGTTTTATTAAAACAATGCTTTTTTGCCAGTAGTCGGTACCACTTGCTAATTGTCGGTATGGCATGTTCCAACAGTGGGCAAACCAATTTTTTTGTAAGAATAATTAATAATAATAAATTAATTCATTAAAATATAATATTTTTGTTTAGTTAAACTGATTCGACGTCTTTATTGTACTTTTCTTAAGAATATGGATTGTTGAGGAACTTCACAGACAAAAATTTAATTTTTATTAGAGTAAATCATCTTTTCTTAGCGAAATTGTACACAAAGATAGCTGGTAATATATTTGAAGTAAACAAAATACATTTAGTTATAATAGTTTCGTTAAAAAAAAGTGCCGACTACTGGGACATGCCGAACTTAGACACACTTACCCCATTTCCGAAAATACTAGAAAATTTACTTCACATCATATTATGCGCCATCTATGTATCACAGCAAATACAGCGTTACTTATAATATTCAAAAATGTATTAGTAAAGACAACAACATATAATGTTGGTTTATTGTGAATGAAGGAGAAAGTGTAAATATGAAAAGTCGATTGTAGATGGCGCTTAATATAATCCACAAACTATCAAATCAGATTGCTAAGTAAATATAAAATATAATTATAGAAAAAATTCAGTAAATTAAAAAAGTACAGGTTACAAGTAACTAGTAAAAAAAAACTGTAAGTTCGGCTGGGCCGAACTTTGAATACCCTCCACCATTGGGAACGAATTCGGCAATTTTCAAAAAAAAAAATAAATAAGTAATAATAATAATAATAATAATAATAATAATAATAATAATAATAATAATAATAATAATAATAATAATAATAATAATAATAATAATAATAATAATAATAATAATAATAATAAAATCTGTTAAAAACTCTTTAAAATGTCAAAAATACCGCAGCCGTTATATAAGGGTCTATACGACTACGTGGACCTGCAAAGGCAACTTTTCTCATAATTAGATCATTACAATATTCAAATGCGAAACTTGAAAAAATAGGTGAATAATGTCGCAAAAATCATCAAAATACCGAATATAGGGAGGTACCTTTATATTGGGTCTATAAGAAGACGTGGACCTGCACAGATAATTTTCTGTCTTAGGCTATAGTATCCATTACTTACTTTAAATACCAAATTTGAAATTATTCCGGTGAATAATGTTGCTAAATTCATCAAAATACCGAATGTCGGAAGGTACCGTTATGTGAGGGCTATACGAAGACGTGGACCTACACATACAATTTTCTGTCATAGCCTGTAATATCCATTACGAATTTCAAATACCAAATTTGAAACAATTCCAGTGAATAATGTCGGTAAAAATCATTAAAATGTCGAATATCGGGAGGTACCGTTATATGGGGGCTACACAAAAACGTGGATCTACATAGCCCATTTTCAATACCAAAAGTCCTGCAGGCATAATATACATTTGAGTAAAATTTTATTAACCAACTTCGTTCGGAAACTGGAATGATTTCCACACTCGGACAGACGAACGGACACCGCTATCAACGTATAATGTTATGCTGATCAAGCATATATACAACTATACTATGGTGGAGGGAATAAAAACGTCATTTACATGTTGTCATTACCGCAAAAAAAAAAAATGAAATATATAAACACTATTTATAAACTCAATACGACAGCAAAAAGTACTACGAACAAGAAAAAACTATGCCATTACTTTAATACTTTTTGTATTTAAAATACAAATGTTTTGACGTTGTTGAATTAAATGTATTTCGGTATGCCAAAATAAATAAAACAAGAGACTTTCTGTTCACAGTTAATTGCTAATAAAAATAACTTAATTTTAGTGTCAAGTGAATTATTAACAAGTTTGCTAACAAGTAACATAGTTCTGCAAGCTATTAGGCTTGTTATTGAACTTTCTTTTATCCATAGTGACAGGAGTAACTATAAGTACCAAAAAAATGTCAAAGTTGCTTATCATTTTAATTAGATAGTTGTTAATCTATTTAGATATGATTCCAGAATTGAAAAAAATAAAACAATTACGAGTTTTATAAAACAATAAAATATTTATAGAAAGAAAACTATGTTGTGTGGAAACTAATAAATCCATATTCTCAATAATAAATGTATTACGAACAAGTAAAAAAGTATCGGTCGGTTTTGCCGACAGATGTATACCCTCAGCCCTATTCACCCTCTATGGAGTGGGTTTGGAAAAATCGTTCAATATTGTCCATTTCGTATCCCACATATATAAATATGATATAAATATAATTATATATAAAACTAATTATATATGTAAACAAATAAATTATAGTAGATGGATATAGCAATTGTAAAGAATCGCTGAATCGCTTCGTAATTTATGATAGATGAAAATATTGAAAATTGTGTCCCTTTGTGGGTGAGGTGCCAGAAGGTATTCGAAGATATATAGCATCTTCACAACAGATCTGGTGTTAGCAAAAATTATTGTATGTGTGAAATTTGAAGAGAGTTGGATCCTTATTTCGCTTTCTTTGAGTGTTATGTTTTTCAAAATTAGATTATTGCTTCCCTTTCTGTGCAGAAAATATATATTTTTAAAATTTCGACCATTTGTGGGCGATGTACCAGAAGAAGTGGACCGATATACTCCATCTTAACACCACACCTTGACTAATAAAATGATTAGGATGGGTGAAATTTGAAGACAATCGAACTCTTAAATCACATTTTATGAGAGTTGTAATTATTCACAATTTTGACCATTTGTGAGGGAGGTACTTGAAGGAGTGAACCGATATTATCCATTTTAAGACCAGACCTAGCACTGATGCAAATATTAGGATTTGCAAAGTTGGAGCAAAATCGGATCATCGTTTATCTTTCTGTGCAAAAAATATATGATTTGCAAATTTCGACCTTTTGTGGGGAGGTACCAGAAGGAGTGGACCGATATTGTCCATTTTTACACCTAACGTAAAACTGATGCAAATATTAGGATTTGCAAAGTTGGAGCAAAATCGGATTATCCCTTCTCTTTCTGTGCAAAAAATATATTTTTTGCAAATTTCGACCTTTTGTGGGGGAGGTACCAGAAGGAGTGGACCGATATTGTCCATTTTTACACCTAACGTAAAACTGATGCAAATATTAGGATTTGCAAAGTTGGAGCAAAATCGGATTATCCCTTCTCTTTCTGTGCAAAAAATATATTTTTTTGCAAATTTCGACCTTTTGTGGGGGAGGTACCAGAAGGAGTGGACCGATATTGCTCATCTTAACACCAGACCTTGGGTTAATATAAATATTGGGATGTGTAAAATTTGAAGACAATCGGACTCTTAAATCAAATTTTATGAGAGTTGTAATTATTCAAAATTTTGACCACTTGTGGGGGAGGTACTTGATGGAGTGGACCGATATTGTCCATTTTCACACCTGACCTAGCACTGATGCAAATATTAGGATTTGCAAAATTTAAAGCAAATCGGATTTTCCCTTCTCTTTCTGTGCAAAGAATAAATTTTTTGCAAATTTCGACCTTTTGTGGGGGAGGTACCAGAAGGAGTGGACCGATATTGCCCATCTTCGAACTCGATCTAAGTTTGACAAAAATATTACGATGTACCAAGTTTGGACCAAATCGGATACTCCCTTCGAGAGTTATCGTGCGCACCAGCCAGCCAGACAGACAGACAGACAGACGGACGGACGGACATCGCTAGATCGACTCCAAATGTTCTGAAACGGATTTGGTCCAAAGAGACCTAGGGTCTAAAACCGTTATTTCGACTAGGCACGTTTTGACCGTATCAAATGATATATACCCTCTGTAGCCATATGGCTGAGGGTATAATCTGTAGCCATATGGCTGAGGGTATAAAAATTATATTAAAGCAGGTTGCTTGATCTGTGTCAGAAAAAAAAATTAATTTACATTTTGAGAGAACGAAAGGGGTAAAAATGCTGGTATAAAAATGAACAGGTCACAGACAAATCGTTTAAAAAGAATCATATCAAAGATTAGTGACTAAAATTATTATTCAACCCCTGACGGAAGACATTTTAGACAACTCACTTTTTTAAAAAAAATTGACGAACCACTTTCTATAGAAGCAGAAGAATCCATTGGAACTTTCACAAGTTCAGCGTCAGCTGTTCGATTTGTGGGATGATACAGCTGAACCGCATACTTGAGAAATTCCAAAAATTTGATACTGACCTTCACACCTCACCCCCACAATTGGCATAAGTCAACAATTATAATACGTGACCAATATTACATTTCCCCCATGGTAATCCCATTTCTGAATTTTTTTTCCACGAATTATAAAACCGACCTATTTTTGTTAAGATGGAACGAATTCATTTCTTCCCAAGTGCCTTGCCTAACATGGCTGATTGCGAACGGCGTTAACTTGTTGGAAGTCTGGAGTTGCCTTTGTCTACTATTTATTAGACATGATTAGTTTTCCCCCTGGAAGAGTATTGTCTATATATGTCCACGATATCGTATATCCCCCCTATAACGGTACCTCCCTATATTCGGTATTTTGATGATTGTAGCTACATTTGGAATTGCCTAAGCACTTTGCCCCATGGAAGAGAAACAAGTAAAAAAGCAGCTAAGTTCGGCCGGGCAAAACTTATAAACGCTACACCATTTGGGAGGACATGAAATTTTTCAAAAAAAAAAAAAAAAAACATCCGAAATTTCCCACTAAATGAAAACCGTTATATGGGGACTATACGAGGACGTGGACCTGCATATGAAATTTTTTGCCATAGGTTGTTGTACCGATTAGGATCTTCCAATACGAAATTTGAAATGATTCCGGTGAATAATGTTGCTGAAATCATCAAAATACCGAATATCGGGAGGTACCTTTACATGGGGGCTATACTGGCTGTAGTACCCATTACGAACTTTAAATATGAAATTTGAAAATCATGAAAATACCGAATATCGGGCGGAACCGTTATATGGGGGCTATACGAAAACGTGAAGCTACACAGACAATTTTCCGTCTTAGGCTGTAGTATCCATAACGAACTTCAAATACCACATTTCCCATAAATAACGTCGCTTAAATCGCTCAAATACCGAAAATATGGAGGTACCATTATATGGGGGCTATACCTAAACCTGGACCTACATGACCCATTTTCAATACCTGCACCAACTGACAAAATTCGGTCGAATATGAAAAAATCTATTCAATTTGGTAAGCATTTAAAAATCTTAACAGCTCTCGATAAAATTCGGCAGAAGTATTTCCGAGCAGTGCCTGATGACCGGTATCAAATATCATTGTTTCGGAGTGCATATTACGAATATAAGGGACTTTAACACCAAATCGGATAAAGTATATACAGGGTTGCCCATATTCGACGGACCCATCTGGCAACGCCATAACTTTTGACAGGGATGTCACATCGCTTAATGACATACCGCGTTTGAAGCGTCAGTCCAAGCAGATTTTTACCATGAACCAATACACGCCACGCGAGCGCTCTGAAATAGTTGAAATTTACATCAAACAGAAGAAGTCATTTGTGAAAACTCAACGTGCTTTTAAAACACGTCAAATATGGGCAACCCTGTATATGTAGGCTATATCTCAACCGATTTTCAGCAGTATTTGAAGCACTTGATTTTAGGCTGAATTCCATCGGAAGTGCCAAAATTCAGTCGATTTGGGCTAATGTTAGCCATTTGGTGCACAAAAAACTTGAAATCGGATAAAGATTTATGCGGGATAAAGATATACTTATATCGAAATCTGAACCGATGTTGACAACATTTTCAACACTTATTTTTGAACTGTATGTGATGTCCAATATCAAATATCATTCTTGCGCATGTGAGAGACTTAAAACCCAAAAAAGGGGAGCTATAGCTATATCTGAAACTATTTTAACCAAAATTGTATGTACTTGTTTCTAGGACGATTTCAGTCGGAAGAGCCAAGATTCAGTTCATTTGGGCTGATATTAGCCATTTGGTGCATAATAAACCTGATATATGATAAAGATATACAGGGTGAGATAAAAAACTGCAACAAAGTCAAACGTCATAGTTTTTACTTTTTTTTTTAATTTAATTGAATGAAAGCAGAAAGTGTCGGAAATAGCATCAAATTTCAGAATAAGTTTAGATTTGTTCGAATTGGTTACCTTTGGCACGAATTATGGCCCTCAAACGGCCAATGAAACCGTCACACTCTGCCCGAATGTTGCTCTGCGGTATTTTGGCCCATTCCCGGCGAAGCGCTTGCTTGAGGTGATCGACTCTTTGGTATTTTTTTAGTGCCAACCTTGCTTTTCAAAATACTCCAAACACAATAGTCCAACGGATTTGTATCCAGAGATTTTGGCGACCATTGTACGCTGGAAATGAAGCGAGGAACCTAATTCTGTAACCATTCTTGGGTGGCGCGTGCTGAGTGCAATGGTGCTGAGCCCTGTTGGAATGTCCAAGGTCTGCGGCTAAAATGTTTGAGTGCCCAACGCTTTAATACTCCCTCCAGAATATTTTAGCGATAATGTTCGGATATACTGATACCACGGTCGAATAATACGAGCGGACAGCGACCATCGGCTGTTATGGCGGCCCACACCATCACCATGGCCAGCGCTTGAATTCTGGTGACCAACCGAAAGTGCAGATTTTAAGCTGACCTCTTTGGCAAGTAAACACGACAACGAATGTTTTCTCATCGGAGAAAACCAAATTCGCAGTTCACCACTTTCGGCCAAGCAAAGCAACTCTTTGGCTCTTTTGAGTCTATTTTCTTTCTGTTGCGGTGTATGTTCTTGCATTTTTTTTAATTTCAATGGCTTTACCCCGAGCTCATTTTTCAATATTTGCCGAATGGAATATTGCGATATGTTCAGCTCACGAGCCATTTTTCGGCCACTGCGACGCGAGTTTCGATCAAGTCGCTTCTTTACTTTTCGAACCATTTCTGCAGATGTTGCTGTTTTCTTCCGTCCACTTCCTTGTCGTCTGGTTACGCTACAAGCATCACGGTAACGAGCGATGGTACGAGACACAAAAGATTTACTCACATTTAAATGCGGGAGTTTTCTAACGATGGCCACTTGTGGTTTTCTAGCCAAATATAAAGAAATCACACTAGCACGCTTAAATTCCATCACGAATAACTTTTTTTCTGAAAAATTCCCTCCAAAATGCTTTTGTACGCTTGTAAACAATATAATGAGCTGTCACTGGAATAATTTCAACAGCTGTCGGACGAGTGGCTTAGGAATGACAGCAGTTTGAATATTGTTGCAGTTTTTATACCCCCCTACCATATTAAATTAACTTTGTCATTCCGTATGTAACTCCTCGAAATACTCATGTCAGACCCAACAAAGTATATATATTCCTGATCAGCGTAAAATTCTAAGTCGATTAAGCGATGTCCATCTGTCTGTCTGTCTGTTGTAATCACGCTATTTTTCGAACGAACTGAGACAGAAGGCTAAAATTTTGCACACATGTTTATTTTGCCAGTAGGCAAAATTATTGGTATTTGAAGTTCATAATGGATACTGCAGCCTATGACAGAAGATTGTCTGTGCAGGTCCAAGTCTTCGTATAGCTCCCATATAACGCTACCCCGGATAATCGATATTTTGATGATTTTAGCGGCATTATGTACCGGAATTTTTTCAAATTTTGTATTTGAAGTTCGTAATGGATACTACAGCCTATACTAGAAAATTGTCTGTGCAGGTCCACGTTTTTGTATAGCCCACATATAACGGTACCTCCCGATATTCGGTATTTTGATGATTTTAGCTACATTATTACCGATTTTTTTAAGTTTCGCATTTGAATATTGTAATGGCTTATGACAAATGTTACCTATGCAGGTCCATGTCGTTGTATAGACCCTAATACACCAGCTACATTTGGTATTTTTAAAATTTTAACAGAATTTTTAACGGAATTTGTTGTTTTTGAGAATTGCCAAATTCGTTCCAAATGGTGGAGGGCATTTAAAGCTCGTCCGGACGAACTTTAAGCTTTTTTACTTGTTTTATTTATATTATACATTTATTTATATTATAAATAAAACAATATGTGATTACTGGGAGACTCCAAATGACTGGCAGAATTTGGAATCTGGTAAGGTCCTTTCTAGTAAAGCAAAAAAATTTGCCTATACAGGGTGAGATAAAAAACTGCAACAAAGTCAAACGCAATAAATTTTACAAAAAAATGTCGGAAATAGCATCAAATTTTAAAAAAAGTTTAGATTTATTCGAAATGGTCACCCGAATTATGGCCTTCAAACGGCAAATGAAACCGTCATACGCTGCTCGAATGTTGCTCTGCGGTATTTTGGCCCATTCCCGTATGTTCTTGCACTTTTTGAAATTTCAATGGCTTTACCCCGAGCTCATTTTTCAATATTTGCCGAATGGAATATTGCGATATGTTCAGCTTACGAGCCATTTTTCGGCCACTGCGACGTGGGTATCGATCAAGTCGCTTCTTTACTTTTTGAACCATTTCTTCTGATATTGTTGTTTTCTTTCGTCCACTTTCTTGACGTCTGGCTACGCTACCAGTATCACGGTAACGAGCGACGGTACGAGACACAAAAGATTTATTCGCATTTAAATGCTGGAGTGCTCTAACGATAGCCCCTTTTGGTTTTCCAGTCTCAAATTTCCTTTAAAATATTACCAATTTTCACTTCCAAATATATGCACTGCAAAAAGAGTTAATTGCTGTTTGTAATTTCCAATAAGCAGATTATCAAATCCCATTTACGTTAAATGTAGTAAACAACCATTTACGATTATTCCATTTAGTTTGCAAAGCCATAAAGGTTCATTATCATTGTAGCAGGCACCCTACTGTCTTATGGGATATGGGTGTTCATGTTCCATAGGTTTTCGTTTTCTATTCTTTTGGGAATAAGTCTTGTGTACACATGGAAACGAATTTAATATTCGTTAACCAGACCTGAAAGGACACACGCACTACTTCTGAAAATCTACATATGTCGACATTCAGACAAACACATGCAAGCATGTATGTTCGTATGTTCGTTCGCACATGTCCTTGGTGCGTCACATAAAAATATAAGTCTATACCATGTTTTATCAATCAAACACAAATCCTTATAAACATCCCTTAATTTCCGCCCTCGATGTCCGACAAGTGCCGGACAAGTTTTGGGTTTTGTTTGTATTTTTTTGATGAAATGTCAAACGCAAACTAGCACTTGTTTACTTTTTTCTTGCTGTTGTTGTTCTTGTGCATAGAAATGGGGTCAAAAAAGGAGAGATTCCCTCCATGTGGTCTTAAATATTTAAATGGGCACACAATGTGTGCATGTGGCTAAGTCCTGGTCTTGGCTCGTCACACTATTGTGGGCAAAATGAGAATTTAATACATTAACTACAGTAGTTTAATGGAGTTACAGAATAATGCGGACTATTGTGCCCAAATGAGGTAACATAATTGTGTTTAAATTCTTTACACAATTAAACAATGAAATGAACTTTCCAGACGATCCATTACAGGATGTTGATAACTGGTTAAAATAAAGGGGAACTTCGATAGTAGACATGCAAACACATTTGCTAGGGAGACATGCAGTAGGGAGACATGCAGTATACTATTTTTATACCTTCCACCTTGGAAAGGAGGGTATATTAACATTGTCATTCCGTTTGTTACATCCCTAAATATTCATCGTAGATCCCATAGGGTATATATATTCATAATCTAATATAAGCATAAATTTCTCATAAATGAGACATATCGGTCCACGTTTTGGTATAGTCCCCATATAACGGTACCTCCCAATATTCGGTATTTTGTTGATTTTTTTCCAAATGTTTTCACGGATTTGTATAAAAATTGGTATTTGTAGGTCATAATGGGTTCTTGCTCATGTGCCGAAACATTGTATGTATAGGTCCACGTTTTGGTATAGCCCCCATATAATTTTACCTCCCGATATTCGGTATTTTGATGATCTTTGCCACATTTTTTACGGATTAGTCTAAAAATCGGTGTTTGTAGTTCATAATGGGTTCTCGATCTTGTGGAGAAACATTGTATGTATATGTCCACGTTTTGGTATGGCCCATACAAGGGTAGCTCCTGATATTCGGTATTTTGATGAGTTTTCCCACTAATTTGTCTAAAAATTAGAATTTGTTTGCCATGATGGTTTCTAGCTCCGGTGGCGAATTATTGTATGTATAGGCTTACGATTTGCTATGGCCCCCATATAAGGGAACCTCCCGATATTCGGTATTTTGATGATTTTTGTGACATTTTTTCACGGATTTGTCTTAAAATTGGTATTTGTGAGTCATAACGGATTCTAGCTCCGGTGGCGAAACATTGAAAATTTAGGTCCATGCTTTCCTATAGCGCATATAGACCGATACCCACCCATATTCGGTATTTTGACAATCCTAGTCACATTTGCCCATGAAATTGTTTCAATTTTGGTATTTTAGAAGATTGATTATTGATTGATTATTTTAGAAATGTCTGAAAAGGCTCCCGTTTTGGTATGGCCCGATATAACGGCCTCACCCACTGTTTGGTTTTTTGATAAGTTTTACTGTATTATGCAAAAGGTCTTACTGGTATTTGTAGTTTAAAGTGGAGCACGCTTTAATTCAGACACTTCTATATATAAAAAAAAGGTGGAGGGTGTTAAAAGTTCGGCCCGACCCCCTCGATATTCGCTATTTGGATGATTTATCGGAATTGTTTTAAATTTCGTATTTACTAAAATCTATGAAGAAAAATTGCGTATGCAGGTCCACATCTTCCTGATATTCGGTATTTTGATTTGATTTAAAGAACATTATTCAGCGGAATTGTTTCAAATTTGGCATTTGAAGTTTGTAATAGGTACTACAGCCTATGACGGAAAATTGTCTATGTAGGTCCACTTCTTCATATAGCCCACATATAACGGAACATCCCTATTTTTTGCCATAAACTGTTGTAGCGATTCCGAGCTTGAAATACGACATTTGAGACAATTCATGTAAAAAATGTTTCTAATATTATAAAAATACCGAATATTTGGAGGTACCGTTATATGGGTGCTAAACGAAAACGTGGACCGACATAACCCAATACGATTCGCTGGATTCGGATTCCAGCTCTATCTCTTCGCCCGAATTTGTTAAATTTTAACACTTTTTATATAATTTGAGTACTCGTTTGCAAAATCATATTTAGTACTTTTCATACAATGATAGTACACATTTTCAAGACCACCTCCATACCCCAATCCCAGATACCAACAGAAACCTCAATAAAAAAGATTGGAATTCCAGCTCTATCCCTTCACCCAATACCAACTTTCGTACCTTTTCAACAATTGTAGTACGCATATCCAAAAGCAGCTACGTCTCTTAAGCACAGACACCAACAGTGACCTCAATATCAAAGTTAAGAATACCAGCTCAATTCCTTCACCCAACGTCAAATTTGGTACTATCTGGTACTTTTCGTACAGTTATAGTACGCATTTCCAAAACAATTTTCATATCTCAGCATCAGATACTAACAGCAATATTTATATCCAATTTCAGCATTTCAGCTCTATTCTCTCACCCAATACTAAATTTAGTACTAGTTTTTCGTACAATTATAGAACATAAAAACACCAAAACTCAACACCAGTTACTAATAGAGACCGCAATTCAGTACTTTTCGTACAATTATATTGCACATTTCTGAAACCACCTCCATATGTCCAGGCTTCACATGAGCAGCGACCCTAATACCTAATTTCAGATTGCAAGTACTCTCTGTTCACCCAGTACAAAATTATACCAATGATAGGACTATGTAATACTTTTCGTACAATTATAGCACACATTTCCAAAACCACTACCAGATATCAATAGCGACCTCAATATCAAATTTGAGGATTCCAGCCCTATCACTTCAAACAATACCAAAATTTAGTACTTTTCGTACAATTATAATACACACTTCCAAAACTCCTTCCATATCTCAATACTAGATACCAAGAGAGACTTCAGTTCCAATTTTTAGGTTCTAGCCCTATTCTATCACATAATATCAAATTCGTACAAGTAAAGGACGCATTGCCAAACACAAATATTATCAGTAATCTAAATATCAAATTTAAGAACTTTCAGATTTTTCAGGAATATTCATTCAGAACTTTCCGTACAATTATGGTACACATTTCCGATAACACCTCTACATGTGCAGGCTACACATGAACAACGACTATAATAGCAAATTTCTGATTTCAAAGCACCATTTGTTCACCCAATACTAAATTGTACCAAATATAGTACTATTTAGTAATTTTCGCACACATTTCCAAAACCACTGCATTTCTATAAATTGATTCTCATACAAAATTTCAAGTTTTTACCACTTTCAGTTCTCATAATTCCAAATTGTACCAAATTTAGTGCATTTTAGTACTTTTGGTAGAATTTCGAAAAAAAAAAACATTTAGTTTATCTCTTCTACACAATGTCAAAAACTCTCACTCTGCATATCAGAGTTCGAGCTCTATTCCTTCCCTCAAATACCAAATATAATATTATTTAGTACATTTTGTACTTTTTTGTACGTATTTCCAAATCTTCTGGCATGTATTAACTAAACCGTGCAAAAGGTGATTCAAAAGCCAAATTTTTGGAATTCCAAGTAAATCCCTTACCCAAATACCAAATTTAGTACCATTAAGTACTTTTTGGTACGTATTTCCAATAACACCTCCGACTCTGAACCACTTACACACAGATTTCAAGCAGTATTTGTTCAAGCAATATCAAATGTAGTACCATTTAGCATCTTTCGTACGCTTGCTGTAAGCTTTTCCAAACCCAACTCTTTATCTTAACCCTACCAACAGCAAACACCGCAGTACCAACATTTTAATTATCGAGATCGATCCGTTAAACCAAAACACAATTGTACCGTTTAAAGCACCCCCAAATACTCGCCAGTGACCTTATAAAGTTTATTTTTATACCCTCCACCATAGTATGGAGGGTATATAACTTTTGTCTTTCTGTTTGTAACACCTCCAAATATACATTTAAGACCCCACAAAGTGTATATATTCTTGATCAGCATACAATTCTATGTCGATTTAGGGGTGTCCGTCCGTCTGTGGAAATCACTCTAGATTCGGAACGAAATTAAGTAGGTTGATAAAATTTTACTCAAATGTGTTTTATGTCTGCAGGACTTTTGGTATTGAAAATGGGTGATGTTGGTCCACTTTTTGGTATAGCCCCCATATAATGGTATCTCCCTTTTTTCGGTATTTTGATGATTTTAGCGACATTATTCAGCGTAAATGTTTCAAATTTGGCATTTGAAGTTCGCAATGGATACTACAGCCTGATACAGAACATGGTCTGGTCACGTTTTGGTATAGCCAACATATCCCTGTATTTCCCTGTATTCTGTTTTTTGATGATTATAGCTACATTATTCACCGAATTTTTTTCAAGTTTCGCATTTAAATATTGTAATGGCTTATGACAAAGGACGTCGTATAGACCATAATATTAAGGCTAAATTCGGTATTTTTGAGATTTTAACAGAATTTTCAACGGATTTTATTTTTTTTAAAGTGCCAAATTCGTTCCAAATGGTGGAGGGTGTTAAAAGTTCGGCCCGACCGAACTTACAGCTTTTTATACCCTACACCACATAGTGGTAAGGGTACTATGTCTTTGTGCATTTGTTTGTAACATGGAGAAGGAAGCGAGATAGACCCATAGTTACTTTTGAGGATATCCATAGAATCACTTTCTGAGTTGATTTGTGCATGTCAGTCCTTCTGTCCATGTATTCATGTGAACAAAATGGAGGTCGCATTTATTATCCGTTTGAGAAAAAATTATCCAAACAACATTTGTTTGGCCCAAGGACGAACCCTATTGAAATCGGAGATAATCGGTAAAAAAATAGATATAGCTCCCATATATATCTTCGTCCGATTTGCCTTTTATTGTGCACCAAACGTGTAATATCAGCCCAAATAGTATGGAATTTTGCACATACAACCAAAGTAGGCCTGAAAATAAGTATGCCAAATTCGAAATCGGTTCAGATTTAGCTATAGCTCCCATATATATTGTTCATCCGTTATGTTATTGTTATTTTTGTCCTCCGCAGCCGTAATATGCACTCTGTAACAACAATATTTGGGGAAATATATCAAATGCAGCTCAGAAATACCTTTGCTAAATTTTATCGAGATCGGTTCAGATTTGGATATAGCTCCCATATATAAAAAATGGGCAATACAAGTCCGAATTTAAAAGATGTAAATGCTTCGGCATATTTAGTCTTTTGAACTTTAAACTATAATTATAATCATAGCGTGCATGATTGAATTCTCCCATAAAAACTTTTTATTGTTATGTGGAGCTCTACTAAATTAGCAAAGTGGTGTAGGGTATCATAAAGTCTTCCCCGCCCCTTTAAGACTTTCTTTACTGGTTTACTGGCTTACTTGTTTTAATTTTGATTTTTTATTTAGAAAAAATTTCTGTGGGCTTGTTTCGGTTTCATCTGCGTCATGCGGATAATGCCTGGTGATCGGAAATGCCAGTGGTTATTATTGCAGTCTAAGATTCTATAAGATTTTCGTTCCTCCGGATAAAGATATGATCTGTGCATGTTTTAGTTATGTGATTTTCGTCCTCACTCTCGTAGGCATTTAAATTATAGATTTTAACCCATAGTGCTTAAATATTTGAGATATTTATATTTTGACCATTAATCCTTAGTACCATAAGCCGAAGAGGTGACAGTTCAGAACAATATTTGAAATGTTATTCGAGTAGTTCAGCGTGGAAACAGTTCGAATAAATTTCTTTTATATATCTTTAAAATATTGTCTTTTATTAAATTTCAACCTAACGATTGTTATACGATATCAAAATGTACATCTATACACATGAATATCTACCCAAATTATTATACACTCGAATGCTCATATACTCACACACATACACATGTATGTAAGGACTATTGTCTTGTTGTTTATTCAGATAAACATGAGTGATGGAGGTGAATTGTATCTGGCATCAATGCGATTAGGCACGTCTGGATTTCGTCGTTTTCGTCAAAGGGAAGTGACAAACAAAAGAAGTACCCAAAGATAATAATAACTGTAAAAACGGAAGATGACTAAATAAAATTGAAAGATGAAGTTTGACACGTTTCGGTGAGCATTTGTGTGTTATTGTTTTAACATACCTATTTAACATGGACGTAGGTTGGAACACTTGCCTGGGTGATATAAACCAACTTAGTAGTCTAAATATTTCTCCTTAGCAAAATGTGTGGTACGCCTATGCCGGCATCCATCTGCATGTAACCTGTTTGCTTTGCCGTGTAAAGGAAACTTTGTGGGTTTTGTGAACTAAGAGATTATCAAGGCTAAAGTGATATAAGATCATTTAAGCATTTGTTTTGCGAGGCTTATTTTGAATAAATGTCGATAAAACGTGTACAGACTTTTGTTCTCAAATCCTTTAGAATTTTCGGATGATAACATGTTTATATAAATGGTTTATTGGCATGTTATTTGGAATTCAGCAACAAGAAGCGAAAACAAAACATGTATGATATAAAAGGTTTGAATTGAAAAGCTTTTAAAAATATAGCTCCATTTTTTATCTGGAACTCGAATAGGCTTTGAGTACCCGATGCACACATCATTTTTAAACTATCTTGTAGGTATATATATATATATATATATATATATATATATATATATATATATATATATATATTGGGTGAATAGATAGTACTTGAAATCTGAAATTTTGATATACTAGTCGCTCTTCATGTGTAGGTAGCCTGGACACACGGAGGTGGTTTTAGAAATGTCTACTATAATTGTACGAAAAGTTGCACTGCAGGCAGATAGAGCTGAGGTCCTGAAATTTGATATTGAGATATGGAGGTGGTTTTGGAAATATGTACTATAATTATACGAAAAGTTCTATGGAGTACTATCAAATAGTACTAATTTTGGATCACCTTTTTTTTTTTGGATATGAGTACTTAATCTTACTAAATTTGGTATGGGGTGAATGGGATAGATCTGGAATCCAAATTTGGTATTGAGGTCACTGTTGGTTTCTAGGGTTTATACATGGATGTTTGATAGAGTTTTGGACAGAAATTGAATTTTGTGAGAGTTGTAATTGTACAAAAATTGTATTCTTTTTGGAAGAAATTAATATTGGATCCCTCGTTGGTCATATGTTCCAAAATAAATCTTTTTTGGAAAAATGTGACACATACTGCGAACAATAAAATTTAAATACTACGAAGATCTGTATAGCAGCTATATCCAAATCCTTCTTGTTTGCTGATAATTTCTTCTTAATCAAACAATACAGGGTGAAATATAAAAACTGTAACAAAGTCAAATGCCATAATTTTAACATTTTTTTTTAATTTTATTTAATGAAAGCAAAAAATGTCGGAAATAGCATCAAATTTTAGAATAAGTTTAGATTTGTTTGAATTGCTTACCTTTGGCACGAATTATGGCCTTCAAACGGCCAATGAAACCGTCACACGCTGCCCGAACGTGCTGCTTGAGCTGATCGACACTTTGGTATTTTTTAGTGCCAACCTTGCTTTTCAAAATACTCCAGACACAATAGTCCAACGGATTGGTATCCGGAGATTTTGGTGGCCATTGTGCGCTGGAAATGAACCATTCTTGGGTGGCGCGTGTTGTGTGCGATGGTGCTGAGTCCTTTTGGAATGTCCAAGGTCTGCGGCCAAAATGTTTGCGTGCCCAAGGCTTTAATACACCCTCCAGAATATTTTCGTGATATTATTCGGCATTTATTCTGATGCCACGGTCGATAAATACGAGTGGAGAGCGACCATCGGCTGTTATGGCGGCTCACACCATTACCAGGGCGTCGCTTGAGTTTTAGTGGTTGGCCACTGACCAAGGTGCAAATTTTCAGCTGACCTCTAGGGCAAGTACACAAGATCATTTTGTTTGTTTACAAACCGCTGGACAACGAATGTTTTCTCATCGGAGAAAACCAAATTCGGCAGTTCACCACTTTCGGCCAAGCGAAGCAACTCTTTAGCTCTTTTGAGCCTATTTTGTTTCTCTAGTGGTGTAAGTTTTTGTACTTTTTGGAATTTCAATGGCTTTACACCGAACTCATTTTTCAATATTTGCCGAATGGAATATTGCGATATGTTCGGCTCACGAGCAATTTTTCGGCCACTGGCGGGTTTCGATCATGTCGCTTCTTTACTTTTCGAACCATTTTTGCTAATGTTGCTGTTTTCTTCCGCCCACTTCCTTGACGTCGAGATACGCTACCAGTATCACGGTAACGAGCCATGGTACGAGACATAAAAGATTTAATCAAATTTAAATGTTGTAGTGCTGTAAGGAAGGCCACTTGTGGTTTTCCAGCCAAATATAAAGAAATCACACTATCACGCTTGAATTCCATCACGAATAACTTGGAAAATTCTAACCAAAATGCTTTTGTACTTTTGTTCAAAATATTGTGAGCTGTCACTGGAATAATTTTAAAAGCTGTCAGACAGAAGCCTGAAGTTGGCAGCAGTTTTTTTCATCTCACCCTGTATAGAAATTGTTATGCTACAGGTTTAAGATCCTTTATGAAAATCCAATACCGAATTCCGCTACGATCAAATATCTAATATAAGGAGATACAATTATTATCGGCCATATAATTGTACCTCCCGACCACTGTGTGGACTTATATCAACTGTCCTTTGCAAGGTGGTTTGGAACCCGTAACAACCTTAAAATATCAAATTCCAGACAATTCCGTTGAAAAATTAGGCGAGAATCGTCGAAATGCTTAGGGAACCGTTTTATGGGTACTATAGCCCAATGTGGACACAACTTTAACTGTTTTTTGCAAATCCTTCAAATAACAAAATCAGGGGTTGCGATATATGGCGGCCAATATCTTGATTACAACAGGTGGAAACACAGACGGAAGGACTAACGTGGCTAAATCGGATTAAAATTTTACGCTGATCATGAATATATACCAACGTTAATGGTTCTTATGGTGGACCTTAAATATGTTATATCTATGTTATCTATACCTTAGTAGCCTTTAAAATAATATTCATCACAAATCTTCTTTATGGTGGCCCTGAAAGAAAAATACACTTTAACAAGTTAAAAAGCAGTAAGTTCCGGGCCGTGCCGGACTTTGAATACACTCCAATACTTTGAACGAATTAGGAAATTTCAAAAAAAAAAAAATATAAATAAATAAAATAAATAAAATCATAAAAATATTTACCGTTTTTTTAAGTCTATTCGAAAATGTGGACCTGCATAGGCAATATCCTGTCACAGGTTATAGTACCCATTACGAAGTGCAAATATGAAATTGGAAACAATTCCGCTGAGTAATATCGCCATATGAAGACCTGGACCTGCAAAGACAATTTTCTGTCATAGACTGATGTTCCCATTAGGACCTTCAAATACGAAATTGAAGGAGATCCGGTGAATAATGTCGCTAATTTTGTAAAAATACCGAATATAGGGAGGTACCGATATATGGGGGCTATACGAAGACCTGGACCTACATAGGTACACTATGTGTTGGGGGTATTATAAGTTTGATTGGGCCAGAATTTATGTAACACCTCGAAATATTGGTTTCCCATATAGGAAAGTATATATGGATCTTCCTAGCTCGCCGAGCTGAGTCGATCTAGCTATGTATGTCCGTCCGTCCGTCTGTCCGTCTGTCCATGTTAATTTGTAATCACTCTACAGGTCGCAATTATAGCCCGATCTTCAAGAAATTTAAAATGTAGGTGGGGTTAATGTCAGAATAGAACCCTATTTCTTTTGGAGATTATCGCCAAATGATTAGGGGTTGAAATGGACCAAATACTGAAAAAAAGTCGGATTTTGCAGTAGCTATACAGGTCGCAATTATAGACCAATCGACGCGGAATTTCGCATGTAGCTAGAGTTTAGGGCGGGAAAGAAGCCTACCAATTTGGGTGGTTATCGGATAATATTTAGCGCGTAAAATAGACCATATCTTTTGTGTTGAAAAAAATCAAAATTTTTCATTAAACCGCGAATATTTTAAATCCTGGCGAAATCGCAAAGCCATGACAAGGTTACTTCTAATCTTTACATTGATGTTAACATCCAACAAAACGGATATATAGCAAAATATGTGCGATATATATGTCTACCAAAGAAGATATGCTTGAAAAATCTCTTATATATCGAGAACGGCTGAACTGATTTCGACAGTTCTCATTAATTCAGAATGGCCTCTTGGCAGGAAAGAAAAAACGTCTAAAAAAATCGCATAAAAATATCTCTCTAAAGATGAAAATATTGATTTTGTAAAATTTTCTCATATTTTTTCAATTTTGTCATATTTTTGGCATATTTTCATTTTGAATTAAACATTTGGTAATATTTCTACAGCTAACAAAACTAAGTAGTTAGGATATCAGGATATCATATACAGATCGCATTTATGGCCCGATTCTTACGAAATTTTGCATGGGGATAAGATGAGGGTCAGAATAGAAGCCTACTCTTTTTGGAGATAATCGCCATATATTTAGGGGTTGAAATGGACCAACTGCAAAATTGTCAGCAGGTCGTAATTATCGCCCGATCCTCACGCACATTTGAATGGGGGTTACCGGACATTGCAAAAGCCGAGCAGTTTTGGATGGCCATCCAAAAATATTCAATGTGTGAAATAGTTTGCCAACTTTTGTCGACAAAATACGAAAATGTCCATTGCAGTGACTTTGCCACTTCTGAGAGATTATGGGTCTTTGGGAAATATTGGTTCCATATCTAGGAAGACCATTTATGTGCAACATCTACCAATAAATTGGAAATGAGCAAATTAGTTTAAGTTGCTATTATTCGAAAATTAGAGAACGAAAGCTGATGGTTTTCTTTTATTATTTGTCACAATATCTTCTGGAATTCTTTCGAGTATCTCGCCTATATAAACTGTAACGTTTATTGTAGTGTTGTAGGGTATTCAACGGTCGGCCCCGCTCGACTGTAGCCTTTGCTTACTTGTTTGTCATATATTGGAGTAGCCATTGCTATCGTTGTGAATGTCGACCTGCAGACAAAACACACATTTGAGTAAAATTTTATCACCCTATTTCAATTGGTTCGGTAGCTAGTGTGGTTTCCTTAGACGTACAGACAGTCAACGTGAAATCGACCTAGAATTTTATGCCAATTAATAATATATATACTTTATTCAGTCTAAAATGTATATTTCGAGGTGTTACAAACGGAATGACAAACTTAATATACCGGATACTACTAATATACCATGCTATGGTAGAGGGTTTAAAAATATCTACGTATATGGCTCCGGTGGCCTTTGAAAAAATATTCTTTAAGCCCCCTCTAGCGGTTCTTGGAAAATATTTTAAAAAATCCATAAGTCTTCTCTGATGTTTGTGAAAAACACAATTCTGGAAATGTGTTAAATAAATGTGTGTAATTGTAATTTTCTCTACATATTTTGCAATCAATTGACTAAATTGTTGGTTAATACTTCAATATTTATTTAACGGAAAATGTAATCTCTGGAATTTCATTGTTAAAGCATTAAAATTCCTTTCCCATTAACTTCACAATTAATAGGTTATGAAATCTATTAATATAATATTATATGTTTGTACTTAACCCACACACACACACACATCCACATACACACACACACACACACACACAATAAAACCCAATCACTTGGTATCACTTAAGGGCTCTAAGAATCTATTTCTTTAGTTGTTTTGGCTTTCGTTTGTAATAAACTAAAGAGAGAGGGAGGAAGGGTATAGATAGCTTCATCCACAATAAGTGCTATCGTAGAAAAGATGCCACTGAGTGAGTGGGTGAGTAGACTGAACTCAGACACTCACACCCACACACCCATCCAGTCCATTCTGAGAAAAGCAAACACACACACTTTCATTCATGTGGATGTATCTACAGCTTCTTGTAACTTAGTAACCAGGCTGAATGAATAGCATCGACCTCAGCTGAGTTCAATTAGACACAACGTTGACACATAAATACAGTTGTAATTCAGACGGTTGGTTGCTTAACAAAGCCATCCTCCAGACAATGATGTTGAAAGAACTTTAACCTTAGTTTAGGATAGAACGATACTCACTCACTATTTATGTATGGCTAAATAATTGCTTATGAACTAATTCAATTTTCTGCGGCGAAGATAAATAAGGATGACAGTTTTGCTTTTGTCATGCCCTCCAGGGTTTGTGAGAGTGAAAGGTTTTATCAATGCGTATTACTAGCTTAGAAAATTTCCCGATGATGTGGTATTAACAAGCCATCCTAATATAGATTTTTTTTACTTTCGTGACTTGTCAAAAGTCTGAGTATAACGTCGGTTCGGTTTTAATGTCAATTAGATAACGTCACTGGTACTAATTTCATCGGTAATCAGTTTTCTAGTATTTTCATTAGAATAACTTAAAATGTTTATCTCATTACGGGTTGACGACCTTTCAACCAATAAATCAGAGGAAATTTAATCAAAATTTAAATCTTATGTCTGAGATGGAGATTTTTGTTGAAGTAAAACTGAATTAATTTTTGCGGAGAAAAGAAAATGAAGAAAATTAAATTTCTACAAGTAAATGTGAACATTTAAAATCTGTAATAATAGAATTTTGTTGGATTTATTTTTCAAATAATGGTAGCGGAGGGGGAAGAGGCGTGTCTCGGGTTTTAGAAGTTTTCGCGTTTTAAAAGTTTACATAGCAAAGTAACTTAATTTGAGGGGACCAGTTCCACATTTTTATACCCTCCACCATACATAGTATGGATGGTATATTAAGTTCGTCATTCCGTCATTCCTCATAGAAATAATAATTTAGGCACTAACAAAGTATATACAAGGTGAGATGAAAAAACTGCAACCAACTTCAGACTGCTGTCATTTCTAAGCCACTCGTCCGACAGCTGTTAAAATTATTCCAGTGACAGCTCATTATATTGTTTACAATGAGGTTCGTCGCTTCATTTCCAGACAATGGCCACCAAAATCTCCGGATACCAATCCGTTGCACTATTGTGTCAGGAGTATTTTGGAAAGCAAGGTTGGCACTAAAAATACCAAAGTGTCGATCATCTCAAGCAAGCTCTTCGCCATGAATGGACCAAAATACCGCAGAGCAACATTCGGGCAGCGTGTGACGGTTTCATTGGACGTTTGAAGGCCATAATTCGTGCCAAAGGTGACCAATTCGAAAAAATCTAAACTAAAAATTTAAAAAAAATTAAAAAGAATTAATAGTTATGGCTTTTGACTTTGTTTCTGTTTTTTATCTCACCCTGTATATTCTTGATCAGCGTAAAATTCTAAGAGAAGCTAGCCCTTCCGTCGGTCCGTCTGAAAAATTTGGCAAATATATTTCTGAGCTGTATTTGATATATTTCCCTAAATATCGTTGTTACGGAGTGCATATTACGGCTGCGGAGGACAAAAATAACAAATCGGATGAACAATGTATATGGGAGCTATAGCTATATCTGAACCTATCTTCGCCACATTTTGCATACTAGCTTCTAGACTCAATTCGGTCGTATGTGCCAAATTCCATTCCATTTGGACAAATATTAGACGTTTGGTGTACAATAAAAGGTAAATCGGACGAAGTTATATATGGGAGCTATGTCCAAATCTGAACCGATCTCGATAAAATTTGACAAAGGTATTTCTGAGCTGCATTAGATATATTTCCCCAAATATTGTTGTTACAGACTGCATATTACGGCTGCGGAGGACAATAATGACAAATCGGATAAAAAATATATATAGGAGCTATAGCTAAATCTGAACCGATTTCGAGCGATGCCGAATTCGCTCGATGCCGAATTCGCTCAGGCCTAATTTGGTTGTATGTGCAAAATTCTATACCATTCGGGTTGATATTACACGTTTGGTGCACAATAAAAGGCAAATCGGACGAAGATATATATGGGAGCTATATCTAAACTTTGACCGATTATCTCCAATTTCAATAGGGTTTGTCCTTGGGCCAAACAAATGTTGTTTGGAAAATTTCATCTCAATCGGAAAATAAATGTGACCTGCATTTTGTTCACAAGAATACATGGACAGACGGACAGATGGACTGACATGCATAAATCAACTCAGAAAGTGGTTCTATGGAGATCCTCAAAAGTAACTATGGGTCTATCTCGCTTCCTTTTCCATGTTACAAACAAATACACAAAGATATAATACCCTGACCAACTTGTGGTGTAGGGTATAAATATTCTTAAAAATTATTCATCAAAAAAAATCGATAGATTCTAGAAGGCGTCATACATAAACGGAATCATATTAAAACACATTTTAGGGTTAAAGCAGTACATTATGTGAGATTATGTAAAATCTGCTACAAAACCTCATTTTAGAGGAATGATAAAAATATTCTTCATTAAATATCGCTATGAGTTACCAAAGAAAAGATAAAGATTTCCACAGTATATAAAAAATCTCTATCATGTTTACAAAAAAAGTTAAAAAGCAGCAGAACTTTGAATACCCTCCACCATTTGGAACGAATTTGAAAGAAATTTAAAAGAAATAAAATCAAATTAAAATTCTGTTAAAATCTAAAAAATATCGAATATTGGGAGCTACCGTTATATGGGGGCTATACGAAGACGTGGACCTGAACAGACATTTTTCTGTCGTAGGATGTAGCATCCATTTCGAACTTCAAATACCAAATTTGAAACAATTCCGGTGAATAAGGAGGTACCGTTATATGGGGGCTATATGAAAACGTGGACCTACATGACCCATTTACGGTGTGCAAAATTTTAGCCTTCTATCTCAATTCGTTCGAAAGATAGCGTGATTGCAACAGACAGACAGACAGACGGACATCGCTAAATCGCTTAGAATTTTAGGCTGATCATGAATATATATGCTTTGTTGAGTCTTACATGAGTATGAACAAAATCGGTTCACTCCATCAAATACATCCCTACAAAGGGTCAAAATTCTGAATAATTATAACTCTTATAAAATGTGATGTTAGAGTCCGATGGTCTTCAAATTGCAGACAGCACAATATTTTTATTAACCCACCTACCCCACAAAGGGTCAACATTTTCAATATCAATGAAGCTCATAAAACTCAAAATTAATGTCCACTTCCATTGAGTCTTGGCACATCTCACTATTTCTCTCAGCTCAAGATCTGTTATAAGGATGGTAGATATAGACCATTTCTCCTGGTCCCTCCCCCACATAGCGTTCCAGATTTTGACAAACAAGACGCTTAAAGAAAGTGAAATAAGATTCCAACTCTCTTCAAATTTCACACAAAAAATCTTTTTTTTTTATTTTTTTTTTTTTTAATTTGCACATATCCCATATAAAGTGAAGGAAGTAATCAATATAGTCCAAACGTGGCACGTCGCAATATTTATATCATATTTATTTAGGTCCGATACGAAATGGACATTATTGCCCCATTTCTTGGGGACCTACTCCATACAGGGTCAACAATTTGGATAATCATAACAGAAGTCAAAATATATTTCAATAAACGAAAATTAGCTGAGGGTATACATCTGTCGGCAAATCCGACTGATACTTTTTAACTTATTAAGCTCTTCAAATTGATAGTTCTCGGTTTAATGTTGATTACTTAAATGTAACTGCTTTTTTGCTTGCGATATCAGCCTCGTCATTCATAGTTTAATGCCATGTTCAATCACTAATTAACCTGAATCCACATTAAATATCTATCACTATTCGCGTTAATTTTATTAACAGCTCAAGTGTCAAACCCATATTGCCTAACCAATTATGTTATATTGACAATTGATATGTTAAAACTAGTGTGATACAAAATTAAACTATAAACTTTGAGAAACAGGTATTTATTTCATGCCGACCATGAGTTTAGGTCTATCAATTGAAAACAAAAAAAAAAGTGTTTTAATATCACTTTTATACTTTCTTCCCTAAAAGTTTCTTATGTTTGCAGTTCGAACCCACAGAAAAGTTGAATATGTCAAAACTGATATGGGACATTTCCTTTACCTTTAAACACACACACACATTTTTAGAGAGATTTTTCTGAATATTTAATTAAGGAGAGAGGGAGAGTAGTTGGCTAAAATTCGAGATTTAATAAATTTGGATATCTACATAAGTTTACATATTTACATTATATTATATCTGTATTCGTTTTCTTCCGAGAATTGAGCAAAAAACCCTTTTGAAGTCTGTTTAAAATGCACAAAAGTTGGCGACAATGTGATACCCTACCAATACAGGGTGAGAAGAAAAAAACTGTAACCAACTTCAGACTGCTGTCATTTCCAAGCGACTCGTCCAACAGCTGTTAAAATTATTCCAGTGACAACTCATTATATTGTTTACAAGCGTGCAAATGCATTTTGCTGAGAATTTAGCAGAAAAAAAGTTATTCGTGATGGAATTCAGGCGTGATAGTGTGATTTCTTTATATTTGGCTGGAAAACCACAAGTGACTGTAGTTAGAGCACTCCAGCATTTAAATGTGAATAAATGTTTTGTGTCTTGTACCATCGCTCGTTACCGTGATACTAATAGCGTAGCCCGACGTCTAGGAAGTGGACGGAAGAAAACAGCTACATCAGCAGAAATCGTTCCAATAGAAAAGAAGCGACTTGATCGAAACCCTCGTCCCAGTGGCCGAAAAATGGCTCGTGAGGTGAACATATCGCAATATTCCATTCGGAAAATATTGAAAAATGAGCTCGGGGTACAGCCATTGAAATTCCAAAAAGTGCAATAACTTACACCGCAACAGAAAGAAAATAGACTCAAAAAAGCTAAAGAGTTGCTTCGTTGGGCCGAAAGTGATGAACTGCCGAATTTGGTTCTCTGTGACGAGAAAACATCCGATGTCCAGCAGTTTGTAAACAAACAAAATTATCGTGTTTACTTGCCAAAGAGGTCAGCTGAAAATGTGCACCTTCGGTTGGCCACCAGAACTCAAGCGCCGGCCATGGTGATGGTGTGGGCCGCCATAACAGCCGATGGTCGCTGTCCGCTCGTATTTATCGACCGTGGCATCAGAATAAATGTCGAATGTTATCGCGAAAATATTCTGGAGGGTGTATTAAAGCCTTGGGCACGCAAACATTTTTGCCGCAGACCTTGGACATTCTCTAACAGGATTCAGCACCATCGCACTCAGCGCGAGCCACCCTAGAATGGTTAGAAAATGAGGTACCTTCCTTCATTTCCAGAAATCTCCGGATACCAATCCGTTGGACTATTGTGTCTGGAGTATTTTGGAAAGCAAGGTTGGAACTAAAAAATACCAAAGTGTCAATCACCTCATGCAAGCGGTTCGCCTGGAATGGGCCAAAATACCGCAGAGCAACATTCGGGCAGCGTGTGGCGGTTTCAGTGGCCGTTTGAAGGCCATAAATCGTGCCAAAGGTGACCAAATCGAACAAATCTAAACTTATTCCAAAATGTAATGCTATTTCCGACATTTTTTGCTTTCATTCAATAAAATTAAAAAGTAACCTCTGGGGAGAATATCCCAGACAAAAAACAAGGGAACTGATGAGGATTGGTGGCTCTTTCCGAAACCTAGGTATTCCCTGCTTTACCCCTGGTAAACATTGCCATCGTTCTTCACTAATAAACAAACGTTTTTTTTTTTTTTTTGAAATAAAACAATAAAGGGATTAAGCCTTGAATATTTAGGGCCACGTTTTTCTATAGCGCACACATAACGATACACACCAATATTTCATTTAAAATCGTCTATAGAGGTTCCCGTTCTGGTATGGCCCCCATATAACGGCCTCACCCACTTTATGGTTTTTTGAAAATTTTGACAGCGTTATCCACACAGTCTTAACGGTAGTTGTTGTTTAAAGTGGAACACGATTGAATTCAGATACTTTTACCCTATGGTGAAGTTTGAATTCAGATACTTTTACCCGGAATGCAAAATTTTTGCAAGAAATATCCTTAATCATAATACCAAATTGGCGAAATTATATGGAAAATATTACTAAAATGTGAATATTGCATGAAATCGGAATTAACTTTAAAATAGATGTTATACCACAAGGTGGACTGACATGGCCCATTTTCCCATACAATAATTTTTGAAGCTGTATATCAAATTTCTTTATATACAAATTAGCAAAACATAGTTCAAAATATTGGGGACATTTGTGTATGGAAAAGGCTATATAAAGGCATTAAACAAGTTTGGCCTTGGAACCCGAAACTTCCTTGGGGGTTTGATGCGTTCCATCAAAGCCATCAGATTTTTACCACTCTCCAGACTGTCTATACGAAATTAAGATTATAAGAACATTTGTAGGAAATTCGAAAAACTGCTAATTTTTTCAAAAATGAAAAAGAAAGTTTTTTTATAAACCGAAATTTATAATATTTTTAATGTTCACAAATCTCTTTTCTTCAGAGACTAACAGTAAAATTTGATGCAGACTATATCTTCCTTTCACACTTTTCCCAAACTTCCCCCCTCTTTCAAAACGCTGATACTCGTGTCTTCTTCTTAGCTTAACTTTCATAACTAGCTGAATATTATTTATGTAATTATTGAACAAAATTGGATTGATTACGGACCATATCATTAACTCGGATTTTAAACTATTCCGTTAGCTAGTGTTGCTTAAATCGTGAAAATATCGAGAGATACCTTAATATAGGGCTATAGGAAAACGTGGACATATATAGACAATATTATGTCACAGGACGTAGATCCCAATACAAATTCAAAGTACCAAATTTTAAACTATTCCGATCGAATATGTGGCTATAATCGTCAAAATTCCGAATATCCGGAGGTACAATTATATGAGACCTATATGAAAACGTTGAAAAATATAGCTCATCTTCGAACTTGACCTAACTCTAGGCAAAAGACAAAAACGGACGGACGGATATGACTAAATCGAATTAGAAATTTACGCTGATCGAGAATACAGGGTGAGATAAAAAACTGCAACAAAGTCAAACGCCATAAATTTTACATTTTTAATTTTATTGAATGAAAGCAAAAATGTCGGAAATAACATAAAATTTTAGAATAAGTTTAGATCCACCATTGGCACGAATTATGTCCTTCAAATGGACAATGAAACCGTCACACACTGGCCAAATGTTGCTCTGCGGTATTTTGGCCCATTCCCGGCGAAGCGCTTGCTTGAAGTGATCGACACTTTGGTATTTTTTATTGCCAACCTTGCTTTCCAAAATACTCCAGACACAATAGTCCAACGGATTGGTATCCGGAGATTTTGGTGGCCATTGTGCGCTGGAAATGAAGCGAGGAACCTCATTTTGTAACCATTCTTGGGTGCACGTGCTGAGTGCAATGGTGCTGAGTTCTGTTGGAATGTCCAAGGTCTGCGGCCAAAATGTTTGCGTGCCCAATGCTTTTTTTTAATAAACTCTCCAGAATATTTTCGCGATAATATTTATTTTTATTTATTCTGATGCCTCGGTCGATTAATACGAGACGGCTGTTAAGGCGGTCCACGCCTTCACCCTTCGGTTGGCCACCAGAAAACCGAAGGTGCACATTTTCAGCTGACCACTTTGGCAAGTAAACACGATCATTCGTTCGGCAATTCACCACTTTCGGCCAAGCGAAGCAACTCTTTAGCTCTTTTGAGTCTATTTTCTTTCTGTTGCGGTGTAAGTTCTTGCCCTTTTATACCCTCCACCATAGTATGGAGGGTATATTAATTTTGTCATTCCGTTTGTAACTCCTCGAAATACTCATGTCAGACCCAACAAAGTATATATATTCTTGATCAGCGTAAATTTCTAAGACGATTACGCTATCTTTCGAACGAATTGAGATAGAAGACTAAAATTTTGCATACATGTATATTTTGCCAGTAGGCAGGTTAAGTTCTTAAATGGGCCATGTAGGTCCACGATATCATATAGTCCCCATATAACGGTACCTCCCGATATTCGGTATTTTGATGATTTTAGCGATATTATTCACCGGAATTGTTTAGTATTTGCTATTTGAAGTTCGTAATGGATACTACGGCCTAATACAGAAAACTGTCTGTGCAGGTCCACGTCTTCGTATGGCCCCCCATATAAAGGTACCTCCCGATATTCGTTTTTTTGGTGATTTTAGCGACATTGTTCACCGGAATTGTGTCAAATTTGGTATTTGAAGTTCGCAATGAATACTGAATCCTAAGACAGAAAATTGTTTGTGCAGTTCTACGCCTTCGTATAGCCCCTATATTAAGGTACCTCCCGGTATTCGGTATTTTGATGATTTTAGCTACATTGTTACCGATTTTTTTTTAAGTTTCGCATTTAATATGACAAATGTTACCTATGCAGGTCAGGGTAATATAACAGCTACATTCTGTATTTCTATGATTTTAACGGATTTTATTGTTTTTGAGAATTGCCAAATTCGTTCCAAATGGTGGAGGATATTCAAAGTTCGGCCCGGCCGAACTTACAGCTTTTTTATTTGTTGGAATTTATATGGCTTTACCACGAGCTCATTTTTCAATATTTGGCGAATGGAATATTAGGATATTTTCAGCTCACGAGCCATTTCTCGGCCATTGCGACGCGGGTTTTGATCAAGTCGTTTCTTTACTTTTCGAACCATTTCAGTATCACGGAAACGAGCGATGGTGCGAGACACAAAAGATTTATTCACATTTAAAGAAATCACACTATCACGCTTGAATTCCATCACGAATAACTTTTTGCTGGAAAATTCTCCCCAACTTACTTTTGTAAGCTTGTAAACAATATGATCAGCTGTCACTGGAATAATTTTAACAGCTGTCGGACGAGTGGCTTAGAAATGAAAGCAGTTTCAATGTGGTTGCAGTTTTTTGATCTGACCCTGTATATGAAAAGGTTGATAAATATAGCTCATCTTCGAACTTGACCTGTCTGCAGGCAAAAGACAATAGCAGACGGATGGACACGACTAAATCGAATTAGAAATTTAAGCTGATCGAGAATATATATACTTTGTGGGTCTAAAACGATTACTTCGATGAGTTACAAAGGGAATAACAAACTTAATATACCCTCCATACTATGTATGGTGGAGGGTATAATAAATATTGGATTTGAGAATTGAACTTTTCATTATATTCCCAAACCTTTTTGTGTTATATTTTATCCAACATCGCATCAGTCTATATGAATCCTTAACTGTGTATTTGACTTTAAAACACTTTATTTTATTATTAAAGATTTTATTTGTTTAGTTTAGAACAATTTATTTTATTGTAAAATAGACTGTTTCAGATTTCAAGCAGTGGATAAAAAACAAAATTTTGGTTAATTATTGGTCCATTTATTGGCATTTTCATTCCATAGCTCCGACGATTGTTTATTGAATTCTGAAAGTTCTATTTTCCTTAAAATTATATATATGTATATAATGATCCTTTTTAACATTTATACCAAATTATAAAAACTCTCCTCGTAGATGTTTCCTGGCCTATACAACTCTCAGTGTTGCATGAATATGTACCTCTGTGACTGACTAACTAAAATGTGTGTTGATAGACCATGTCATTGCCTTTCAATGTTTGGAAATTGTGTGTGTGTATGTCTGTGTGTTGCATCGCTGTTTACCTTCATCTCGTTTTTTATTATTGGAAAGAAAGAAAAAAAAAATAACACAATTTGATACTTTAATGCGGTTGACATTTGATGCTGACAAAGGTTTACAACATTCCATTTGCAATCAAGTTGTTTCACACATTCACACTTTCGTACATAATAGCTAGCCAGCCACACACTCTCTGCCATACATATGGACTAGCAAGCCTCTGACACACATCCAATCCATGTTGATGTTTTACTGTGGACATCTAATGCCTATGGCCACAAAGAAACCACAGATGTACATTTTGATAAATCCAGCCATCTTCTCCTTTGATGAAGACATTCATGGTTGTGGTTTTTTAAACTTTGAAAAGAAATCAGTTTTTTTTTTGCAAATTTAATTTTTAAATGGGAAAACAAAACCTTTTTTGTATTAGGGGTTGAGTGTAGCGTAAAAAAAATGTTTGCATGTAATGAAAAAACGTTCTCCTGGAAACAACTACTGTACCGAGATAACTGTACTGAGAGGTTTAAGGTTTTTATGCTCTCCACCATACATAGTATGAAGGGTATATTAAGTTCGTCATTCTCTTTGTAACTCATCGAAATAATTATTTTAGACCCAAAAAAGTATATATATTCTATATCAGCGTAAAATTCTTATACCGTCCGCCTGTTGTAATCACGCTAGAGTCAAAATGAATAAAGATAGGAGCTAAAATGTTGCACAGATCAGTCTTTTGTCTGCAGGCAGGTCAAGATGGGATATATCGGTCCACAATATCGTAAAGCCTCCATATAAGGGTACCCGCCGATATTCGGTATTTTGATGACTGTAGCCAAATGATTCCATAAAATTGTATGAAACTGCACAAAAGGAGTACCTTCTGAGTACTTTACCCCCTGGAAGAGTATTGTCTTTAAGGTCCACGATATCGTATATCCTCCATACAAGGGAATCTCCCTATATTCAATAATTTGATGATTTTAGCTATATTTTTCAAGAGAATTGTCTAAGAGTCCATACTAGAAGTTCTTTTTAAGCACGTTACCTCCTGGGAGAGAAGTGTCTATATAGGTCCATGATATCGTATATCCAACCAATATTCTGTATTTTGATGATTCTATCGACATTATTCACCGTTGTTGTTTCAAATGTCATATTTTGAATTCGTAATGGGAACTACAGTCTATGACAGAAAATTGTCTTACAGCCCCAGATTCTCATATAGTCCCTATATTAGAGTACTTCCCTATATTCGATATTTTCATTTTGGAAAGGATTTTTTTTTTCAAATTTCGTATTTTAGTGACATTATCCACTGGAGTCCTTTAAATTTCGTATTTAAATGTCGCAATTACCTATGACAAAAATTTCATATACAGGTTCACGCCCTCTATTTAACAGTAACTCCCTATATTCCGTACATTTAAATAAAATGCAAATTCCTTCCAATTGTTCCTTCAAAGTTCGGTCCCGCCGAATTTCAAATTTTACCACTATCTTTTCACATGTGTTCAAATAGTACCAATTTTCACATTTCCAGCTCTATTCCTTCCTCAAAAACTAAAGTTAATACTATTTGTTTTACTTTTCATACGTACTTCAAAATTCTCCGCAAAGTATCATCCAAACCGTAAAAACATGCATCCTAATGCCAAATTTTAGACTTCCAATTCAGTCCCTTACTGAAAAACCAAATTTAGTACCACTTAGTACTTTTTAGTATGTAGATTACTATTAGTATGTATGACTACCAAAACGGGCCTCCAAATTTCAACCCTACACACAAAAAGGGATCCTAATGCCAAATTTTAGATTTCAACCGGTATCTCACTCACGCAATATCAAATTTAGAACCTTTCAGTACCCTTCGTGCACATACGTTCAAGTTTCCAAGACTACCTCCAAATTGCAGAATACCAGCCCTATCCGTTCACCCAAATCCGAATTGTTCCAATTCCAAAGTACAAATAGTGCAAATTTTGTACCATTTAGTGCACATAAGTACGAATTTACAAAGTTTCCTACAAACACCGATCCTTCGCTTTCACAGTAATCCCAATTCCAAATTTCAGAATTCTAGCTGTCAAATTTAGTACATTTTAGTACATATAAGTACAAATTTCCAAATCTACTTACATATGCCAATCCTACAATCCGACAGTGATCTTATTTCCAATTATCATGATACCAGCTCTATTGGTTCACCCAAATCCAAACTTAGTAACATTTAGTACACTTGAGTACAAATTTTCATAATTGCCTACATCATACAGTCCAATAAATATCTAATTTTTAAATTTAAATTATACCCAATTTAGTACCATTTAGTAGATATAAGTACGAATTTTCAAAAATACATACATACCCCAGTTCTACAATGCAATTGTAATCTTATTTGTAAATTTATCTTATTTCAGGATTCTAACTTAATTAGTTCTCCCAAATTTTAAATTGTACCGAATTTAGTACCACTTAGCACACATAAGTACGAATTTAAGCAAATATCTGCATTCCTCAGTCGTGGAATGCAATAGATATTTAAGATTAATCTCTAAATTTCAGAATCTTAGCTCTATCGGTTCACCTAAATGGAAATTGTTGAACATTTAGAATTGTTTCACACTTTTCGTGCATATAAGTACAACATTTCGAAAACTTCTTCGATATACCAATCCTACACTCCGCCAGTGATGTTAATTTAAAATTTTAGGATTCTAGCTCCATCCGTTAATCAAAATTCCAATTGTACTAAATGTAGTACCGATTAGTACTTTTCGTATACAAAAAACTACATCCTTATATCGACTTTACTCCCCACCCTTGATTCCCACTCCAATTTTTTATACCCTATATCACAAGGTGGTCAGGGTATTATGTCTTTGTGCATTTGTTTGTAACATGGAGAAGGAAGCAAGATAGACCCATAGTTACTTTTGAGGATCTCCATAGAAGCAACTTCTGAGTTGATTTATGCATGTCAGTCCGTCTGTCCATGTACTCTTGTGAAAAAAATGCAGGTCGCATTTATTATCCGATTGAGCTGAAATTTTCCAAACAACAATTGTTTGGCCCAAGGACGAACTCTATTGAAATTGATGATAATCGTTAAAAAATTAAATAAAGCTCCCATATATATATATTCGTCCGATTTGCTTTTTATTGTGCACCAAACGTGTAATATCAGTCCAAATAGTATGGAATTTTGCACATACAACCAAATTAGGCCTGAAAATAAGTATCTCAAATTTTATCGAAATCGGTTCAGATATAGCTATAGCTCCCATATATATTGTTCATCCGATTTGTTATTTTTGTCCTCCGCAGCCGTAATATGCACTCTGTACCAGCAATATTTGGGGAAATATATCAAATACAGCTCAGAAATAAATTTGCTAAATTTTATCGAGATCGGTTCAGATTTGGATATAGCTCCCATATACAACTTCGTCCGATTTACCTTTTACTGTGCACCAAACGTCTAATATTTGCCCAAATGGGATGGAATTTGGCACTTACGACCGAATTGAGTCTAGAAGCTAGTATGTCAAATTTGGTAAAGATCGGTGCATATAGATATAGCTCCCATAAATACTGTTCATCCGATTTGTTATATTTGTTACCCACAGCCGTAATATGCACTCCGTAACAACGATATTCAGGGAAATATATCAAATACAGCTCAGAATTATCTTTGCCAAATTTTATCAAGATCGGTTCATTTTTGGATGGACAATACCAGTCCGAATTTAAAAGATACAAATGCTTCGGCATATTTAGTCCTTTGAACTGTAAATTATAATTATAATCATAGCGTGTATGATTGAATTCTCCCATAAAACTTTTAATTGTTATGCGGAGCTCTACTAAATTAGCAAAGTGGTGTAGGGTATCATAAAGTCGACACCACCCGGCTTTAAGACCTTCATTACTGGTTATTAATAAAAAATAAGATTTTTCTGAAAAATTTAATACTTGTTCCTAATTTGCTGCAAAACTCCTGCATTAACTCATCAAGTTTTCTTTTGATTGATTCCTGAAATTTATTTTAGAATTAAGTAAACATTTGATATTAGAGGCGATATAAAATAATTGTAAGCTTCACAATGCCTACTAACGTCTTTTCTATGAAAAACTTCTATCGTCCAAGAATGACCACTTCCGAACGATTAATGCCTACAAGTTACTTTGGCCAAGTAATTATGTTTAATTGCTGATGTTTGTATTTCCTCAAAATGTTTATCGTCTACATCGTTTGGGCTATTAGATGTCCACTTCAGGGACTAAATAAACATAATTATGTTGATAAATTTTTCAGGCTCATTAAACGTAGTTAACGTGTGCGAGCCTGGCCTGACTGCCTTAATTCGCACGCTCATAACAATAATGGATGGATACAAGTTTCGAGAGATAAGAAAGAAAAGCAAAACTTTTTAATGAAATATTTTTTTGAGGGTCAAGTTCGGCGGGGTTGTTGCTTAGCAATGTGATGATATTGCGCTTGGCTGTAATAAAATCTTCATTACGTTAATTTAAAATATTCATTGATGGGAAAGATGCCTTTCCACACTTAAAGTTTAATTTCATATTTCTCATCGAGTGCTGAAAGAAAAGCGAAAAAACAGCGAAAAATGAACTTCGACCAAGTAATTAATAAGTCATTAATTCGTTGAAAAGCGTTTGACGGGCTTCCCTTCATTTCAATACCATAGTTATTTTATGAGATTTCCTACAGCAATTTTACAGTTTTTTTCATATTTGATAAACCAGTTAAAAAGCTGTAAGTTCGGCCGGGCCGAACTTTCAATACCCTCCACCATTCGGTACAAATTTGGCAATTTTCCAAAATATAAAACCCGTTAAAAATTCTGTTAAAATCTTAAAAACACCGAATGTAACTATTATATTAGGGTATATACGACGACATGAACCTGCGTAGGTAACATTTGTCATATGCCATTACAATATTCAAATGCGAAACTTAAAAAAAAAAAAAAATCAGTTATAATGTCGATAAAACCAAAAATCATTAAAATACCGAATATCGGGATGTACCGTTATATGAGGGCTATACGAAGACGTGGACCTGCACAAACAATTTTCTGTCATAGGCTGTAGTATCCATTACGAACTTCAAATACCAAATTTGAAACAATTTCGGTGAATAAATTCGCTAAAATCATCAAAATACCGAATATCGGGAGGTACCGATATATGGGGCTATACGAAGACGTGAACTTGCACAGACAATTTCCTGTCATAGGCTGTAGTATCCATTACGAACTTCAAATACCAAATTTTAAACTATTCCTTCTGTGTCGATTTAGCGATGTCCGTCCGTCTATCCTTCTATCCGTCTGTCCATCTGTGGAAATCCCTCTAGCTTCCGAACGTCCACGTTTTGGTATAGCGCCCATATAACGGTACTTCCCGATATTCGGTATTTTGATGATTTTAGAGACATTATTTACCGGAATTGTTTCAAATTTCGCATTTGAAGTTTGTAATGGATACTACAGCCTATGGCAGCTACATTATTAACCGTTTTTTATACCTCCCTCCATACATATTATGGAGGGTATATTAAGTTCGTCATTCCGTTTGTAACTCATCGAAATAATAATTTTAGACCCAACAAAGTATATTACATATTCTTGATCAGCGTTAAATTCTAAGATGATTTAGCTCTGTCCTTCAGTCCGTCTGTTGTAATTACGATACAGTCAAAACGAATTAAGATAGAAAGCTAAAATTTTACACAGATCTGTCTTTTGTCTGCAGGCAGGTCAAGTTCGAAGATGGCCTATATCGGTCCACGATATCGTATAGCCCCCATATAACGGTATCCCCCCATATTCGGTAATTTGCTGATTTTAGCCACATTTTTCAATGGAATTTTCTGAAATTCTACAAAAGGAGTTCTTTGTAGGTACTTTGCCCCATGAAATAGAATTATCAATATAGGTTCACGATATCGTATAGCCCCTATATATCCGTACACCCCGATATTTGGTCTTTTTATGATTTAAGCCCCATTTTTCAATGGAGTTCTACATATGGAGTTCTTTGTTAGTACTTTACCCACGATATCGTATAGCCCCCCATATAACGGTTCCCCCCCAATATTCGGTATTTTGATAATTTTAGCCAAATTTTTCAACGAAATTGTCCGAAATTCTACGCAAGAAGTTTCTTGTGAGTACTTCACCCCATAAAATGGAATTATCAATATAGGTACACGATATCGTATAGCCCCTATATAACGGTACCCTCCGGTATTCGGTCTTTTTGTGATTTTAGCCACAATTTTCAATGGAATTGTTCGAAATTTTACACAAGGATTTCTTTGTGAGTACTTTACGCCATGAAATAGAATTATGAATATAGGTCCACGATATCGTATAGCCCATATATAACGGTACCCCCCGATATTCAGTCTTTTTACTTCATCCCCTAGAAGAGAATTGTCTATGTATGCCTAAGATATCGTATAGTCCCATATATCAGTACCCCCCGATGTTCGGTATTTTGATGATTTTAGCCACATTTTTCAACGGAATTGTCTAAAAATTCACACAAGGAATTCCTTGTGAATACTTTACCCTTAGAAGAGAATTGTCTTAATAGGTCCACGTTTTAGTATAGCGCCCATATAACATTACCCCCAGATATTCGGTATTTTCCTGATTTCTACGACATTATGCTCCGGAATTGTTTCAAATTTCAAATATAAAGTTCGGGATAGTTACTAAAGCCTATTACCCGGCCGAATTTAGCTGCTTTTTTACTTGTAAGGGCTTATGACAAAAGTTGCTTATGCATGTCCACGTCGTCTTATAGAACCTAATATAACGGCTACATTAGGCATTTTTAAGATTTTAACAGAACTTTTGACGGATTTTTTTTTTTGAAAATTGCTACAATACAGTCCAAATGGTAAAGGGTATTCAATGTTCGGACCGGCCGAACTTACAGCTTTTTTAATTTTCTGTTTTGTTTTTTGAATCCTTGCATTTGAGGGAAATAGTGTCTTCGGCAGTATTACCGATAACAATACGAGGATTATTTTGATAAAAATGTTTAACCCTCAAGCGAGTCATAAAAGCGGTGTTTTTGGCCCGGTTTTTAATGTGTGGTAAAATATAGCCTTTAAATGGGATCGCAGAAAGTCAAAATATTCTACAAAATTATTTGACATAAAGTTCTGCTATACTTATCAGATTACATCAATAATTACCCTTAATCTTTTCTGATAATTCATAAATATTTAAAACACATTTTAGAGTTAATGCCCTATTTCAAGTGAGATTATGAAAAATTCTCCTAAAAATATCATTTTGTAAGAATAACGTCAAAGCCATATATATTCTTCATAAAATTTCTATAAAATATTAACAAAAGAGGAAAATGTTTGTACGTGTGATTGTTTGTTTGTAATTTATAGACTCAAAAACTGCTAAACAGATTCTCCTAAAAATTTCCAAATATACTACAGCATGGCCTGGAAGTAACATAGGCTATATACGCTTTTGAAATTCCATTTGGAAAGGGAGATATAGCATCAGAGTCGGAAGTACCTCCAAAAAAATTGGTTTTTGTATGCACATATCTATTGATCGATTACAGATATAGTCTTGAAATTTGGAGTGCGTAACGGAATATGGAGCAACAATAATTTTATCAAATTCCGACTTCATGTATTTAATGCACAAATCACGCTATGTATCTCCGATTCCAATGAAATTTGGAGTGAGCGATGGAATTTGGTCTACAAATAAACTTGTCAAATTATATTGAAACGCCACGCCTTTGCTATGGTACAAGGCTAACATTAAGAAACTACACAACAATTAAATTGAGAATACCATTATTACGGGGGAAAATTTAGGTACATATACATTGTTACCTAGAATCCTCCTAATAGCAACAAAAATTCCGTTCAACTTTTTAAATTTGCGAAACGTAAACAATTTGCTATGACAATTAACAAATTTTAAGGATAAACTCTTAGTGTATGCGGTTTTGGAGTCCATCTGGGTTGATCGTCCTTCCGTCAGTCTCTCTCTTTGACTGGTTGATGCGCACGATAAGTCTCCAATGGAGTGTGCGATGTGGCCTTAACTTGGTACATCATAAAATTATTATTAAACTTAGATCGAGTTCAGAGATCGGCAACATCGGTTCACTCCTACCCCACAATATGTCGAAATTTTCAAAAAAATACTTTACCTCAAAGAATGAGAAAGGATCATTCGATCTTGTGCAAACTTCTTAATATTTCTGTGAGTGCTGGGGTGTGAGGTGTGGAAGTAAACAATGCCGGTCCACTCCTTGAAATAACTCCCACTCAAAGTGTCAAAATTTGAATAATTATTAATTTTATAAAATGTAAAAACAGATTCAGATTCCGATTCTCTTCAAATTTCGCACATCTCAATATTTCTACCAACACAAGATCTGGTATAAATATGAAATATAACGGACCACTCCATCTGGTATATCCCACACAACGGGTTAACATTTTGAATAACTATAAATTTCATGAAATGCGAAATAAGTATTCTCTTCAAATTTCCCAAAATTTTTATTAATGTATGATTTGGTGAGAAGATGAAATATATTGGTTCACTCCTTCCGGTACCTTCCCCACAATGGGCATATAATAGAATAATTTTATCTTTTATCTCATAAAATGCCAAATCAGATGCTTACATAGATTCATTCTAATCTTCACACATTTGAATATTTCTACTAAGATAAGATCTGTTGTGAAGATGATATATAGCGGCCTACACCTTTTGGCACCTCCCCCACAAATTTTTATCAGTATTATTTGAAGTGCAATATTCCGATGCACTATGCTTCAAATTCATTTCAATATATTCCAAAAAATAATCGCATGAGAAAGCTATAGAGCTGGAAATCTGAAATTTGGCATAAGGGTAACTTTGGGGATTTTGAAAATCGTACCAAAAAGTACGAAAGGTACTAAATGTTATTAAATTTGGTATTTAGAGAGGGGAAATCTGAAGTTGAGTAATAGGTATTGAGTAATTGATGTGTAGGATTGATGAACCAATGGTTTTATAGAAATTCGAACAATATGTGAAGCAAATGTACTAAAATACTCTTAATTCGGCTAAAACTTAGGTAAGAAATTTGGAATAAAAACCGAGAAAGGAGTATAAAAATAAGTCCTTCTTGGAAATGTGTACAATAAATGTATGAAATGTACTAAATTTAGCATATAATATAGGAAGAGAACTAGATTTATGATTTTTTGTATTAGCATGAATTTGGAAATTCGGGGAAAAAATTGTACGAAAAGTTCTAAATGGTATTATAAACCCTGATTATCTACCACTCATCAGTCCGATGACCTTTTATCGAAGTTCCCGATGTTCTTCAAGTAGTGCTAGCTAAAATAATTGCATAGCCATTAAAGAAGACCCAAACAACTAGGCCGAACATACCCACAGAGCGGGAATTGGGATTTAAGAAGACCTGGATATCTGCTTCAGAACAACCTAAGGTGACCTGGACATCTTCTCCCGAGTATCTCTACATTGAACTGCTGTCCCCTAACGATTATACCACGAGTCGCCAACTCGTCTCAGAAGATCCTGATGAGACCCTGATCCCATCCCAACCTTGATTATCTAACATTCGTCAGTCCGACGACCGTTCACGGAATTCCCTTTAAATCGTCAACATTTCGAACGCCAACATCGTATTTCCTGATTGCTTTGAACCCGTCAACAATCGACGACCAAAAAATCAAAGTTCCCGATTATCTTTAAATCGGCACTCCGGACACAAACATAATAATACCTGATCATCTTCACTTGTCAATATCAGACTATCATTCACGAACACCCAAGTACCTTCGAATCGTCGGCTAATTACACATCAACCACCCTAGTACCCATCGTGAACAACTCAACATCGCTACATCATACTTGTCGATTGTCCACGGACCGATCACACTCTTGCTTACTAGACATCGTAAACGTCGAATTCCCGATCATATTCTGAACATCTCTACTTTGAATTTTCAAAGCGCATTCTCCATCCTAAGTTACACATCCATTTTATCGTATTTGAACACTAGTGGATTATAATTTAGATCAAAAAAACATCCGATTTAAAGAAGCGACTTGATTGAAACCCGCCCCGCAGTGGCCGAAAAATGGCTCGTGAACAGAACATATCGTAATATTCCATTAGGCAAATATTGAAAAATGAGCTCGGGTTAAAGCCATTTAAATTCCAAAAAGTGCAAGAACTTACACCGCAACAGAAAAAAAAACTCAAAAGAGCTACAGAGTTGCTTCGCTTTGCCGAAAGTGGTGAACTGTCGAATTTGCATTCCTCCGATGAGAAAACATTCGTTGTCCAGTAAACAAACAAAATGAGGTCAGCTGAAAATGTGCACCTTCGGTTGGCCACCAAAACTCAAGCGCCTGGTGATGGTGTTGGCCATTCCAACAGGACTCAGCACCATCGCCTCAGTCAGCACGCGCCACCCAAGAATGGTTCCTCGCTTCATTTCCAGCGCACAATGACCACCAAAATCTCCGAATACCAATCCGTTGGACTATTGTGCCTGGAGTATTTTGGAAATCAAGGTTGGCACTAAAAAATACCAAAGTGTCGATCATCTCAAGCAAGCGCTTCGCCGGGAATGGGACAAAATACTTCAGAGCAACATTCGGGCAGCTTGTGATGGTTTAATTGGCCATTTGGGCCATAATTCGTGCCAAAGGTGACCAATTCGAACAAATCTAAACCTCTTCTAAAATGTGATCCTATTTCCGACATTTTTTGCTTTCATTCGATAAATTGCAAAAAATTATGGCGTTTGACTTTGTTACAGTTTTTTTATCTCACCCTGTATGTATCTACTGGCAACAGCGAATTAATTCACAAATTTAAAACATTTACAGACATGATGTCCGTTGCGCTACAAAATTCTTCACATTCGCATTCCACCCCAAATTTTTTTCATTCCACCCTTTTCCCCTAAATTTCATAGAAAACCATTGAAATAGCTTTATTACAATAATCGTACATAATTCATACTTGACAATCCTCAACCAACGGTCTGCGGCGTGAATTGCTTCGTTTCGTCCTTTATCAATCAAATGCTGTTGACCCGTTAAATAATTTCAGATTTTCTCGGGTTCTTAACAGCGAATAAAAGTAACAAATTATTTAGTCGTTGCCGTTGATTTGTAACACAATAATGCTTTTTAGAGGATGAAAAATAACGACAATTATTACGCTGGCAAGTAGCATAACTCACCACCGATGGATGATGCCTTCACGACTGGTAAACTCCTGTACAGATTTGTCATCACGGCCGAGGACTTGAAGGGGGTAAGACGTAACTTGTTTTACCTGAAAAATTACAATAATCGTGAAGTGAAGACATGAAGGTAATGTTTCATTATTAAGGGGATACCAAAATGTTTATTTTTATGTGAATAAAAATAATTTGAAAATCAATTAAAAAAATAACAATTAAGGGATGGATTGTCATAAATGTATGACAAATTAGTCCCTGAAATTGTGAAAGGACAGGAAATTTTTTTGAGGCAGGCAATTAGGAATTGAAAACTATTTTTTTTTAAATTTTATTGAATGTAATTAAAAAATGTCGGAAATAGCAACAAATTTTAGAATAATAAGGGCCAATGATACCGTCACACGCTGCCCGTATGTTGCTCTGTATTTTGGGCCCGTCCTGGCGAAGCGCTTGCTTGAGGTGATCGACACTTTGGTATTATTTACTGCCAACCACGAGGAAGCCAGGAACCTCATTTTGTAACCATTTTTGGATGGCGCGTGCTGAGTGCGATAACGCTGAGTGCTGTTGCCATGTCCAAGGTCTGCGGCCAAAATGTTTGCTTGCCTAAGGCTTTAATACACCCTCCAGAATATTTTCGCGATAATATTCGGCATTTATTCTGATGTCACGGTCAATTTTCAATATTTGCCGAATGAAATATTGCGATATGTTCAGCTCACGAGCCACGCTTGAATTTCATCACGAATAACTTTTTATACCCTCAGCCATATGGTTACAGAGGGTATATATCATTTGATAGGGCCAAAACATGCCTCATCGAAATAACGGTTTTAGACCCTAGGTCTCTTTGGACCACATCCGTTTCAGGACATTTGGAGTCGATCTAGCGATTTCCGTCCGTCTGTCTGTCTGGCTGGTGCGCACGATAACTCTCGAAGGGAGTATCCGATTTGATCCAAAGTTGGTGCATCGTAATATTATTGTCAAACTTAGATCGAGTTCGGAGATGGGCAACATCGGTCCACTCTTTCTGGTACCTCCCACACAAAATGTCAAAACTTTCAAAGAAAAGAGAAAGGATAATCCGATTTTGTTCCAACTTTGCATTCCTAATATTTGCGTCAGTGCTAGGTCAGGTGCGAAAATGGACAATATCGGTCCAGGTACCTCCCCCACAAAGGGTCAACATTTTGAATAATTACAACTCTTATAAAATGTGATGTAAAAGTCCGATTGTCCTCAAATTTCACACATCCCAATAATTTTGTTAACCCACGGTCAGGCGTTAAGATGGTATACATCGGTCCTCTCCTTTTGGCACCTCCCCCATAAAAGGTCGAAATTTTCAAAAAAAATATATATTTGTTATGCACAGAAAGAGAAACCATAATCAAATTTTGCTCCAACTTTTGAAATCTTAATATTTGCGTCAGTGCTAGGTCAGGTGCGAAAATGGCGAATATCGGCTTACTCCATTAAGTACCTCCCCCAAAAAGGGTCAACATTTTGAATAATTACAACTCTTATAAAATGAGATGTAAAAGTCCGATTGTCTTCAAATTTCACACATCCCAATATTTATATTAAGCCAAGGTCTGGTGTTAAGATGGAATATATCCGTCCACTCCTTCTGGTACTTCTTCCACAAATGGTCGAAATTTTCAAAAAATACATATTTTTTGCACAGAAAGAAAAACGATAATCCGATTTTGCTCCAACTTTGCAAATCCTAATATTTGCGGCAGTGCTGGGTCTGGTACGAAAATTGACAATATCGGTGCGCTCCTTCTGGTACCTTCCTGGCAAACGCTCAAAATTTTGAATATCATAAAAAGCGAAATTAACATCCGATTCCATTCCAGACAAGGTACATCTCAATATTTCCATCAACACAAGATCTGTTATAAAGATGGTAGAGAACGGATCATTTATTTTGCTACCTGCTCCACATAGGGTTTAAGATTTTGAAAAACAAAACTCTCAAAGAAAGCGAAATAAGAATCCAACTCTCTTCAAATTTTTCACTTATAAAGATTTTTGCTAACACAAGATCTGTTGTGAAGATGCTATGTATCTGCGAACCTCTTCTGGTACCTCAACCACAAAGGGAAACAATTTTCAATACTTTTTTTTTCATAAATTGCGAAACAACTCAGCGCTTTTTTACAACTTGCTATCTAAAGATATGATTCTCAACCAGAACCCCGAGATGAATATGGAATTTAAGATTTCCGATAAAATGGATATAAATGTTCGATTTTCTTATATAGATTTATAATAAGACTTATATTATATTTATTTAGGACCGATATGAAATGGACAATATTAACCCATTCTTTCAAAACCCACTCCATAGAGGGTCAAGAGTTTGACATAACAGAAGTCAAAATATGTTTAAATAATCAAACATTGGTTGAGGGTATACATCTGTCGCCAAAATCGACCGATACCTTTTTACTTGTTTATCTATAGCTGTTCACAAAACTACTTCTGCGTATTTTAGAACAGGTGAATAGATAGTGTATCATTCTTGGAACCCCATTGAAACCCCATTTTGAGCATATAGCATTTTTGCACGTTGAATTTTACAGGACCTAGATATGAAATTGTTATCTCCGAATAATAATCGTATAATTTATACAATTAACGATTAAAATAGCTTATTTTCATTGTATGACACACAAACTTTATGTTAATTCATTTTTAACAATAAATTCTAAAGATTTAAAAGATTTGTCTTAAAACAAATAAACATTCTTAGAAAGTGCTGTGAAGGTTGTATAAAAACCTACTAAAATCAATCCGGTTTGTGGGAAATCTATCTTTAGGTTGAGTGTGTTAGCTCTGTGCAGTGCATTTTAAAAAGTCACTTTTGTTGCCAGGCAAAATTTGTCTGAACACCAATATATTGTTGGCATGTCTAGCAAAGGACTAGGGAGTTGGCTTTTTACCTCCGCTAAGCCACTCCATTCCCAGCAATCACTTTAGAAACCTTAAATGTATTGCTTAAATATTTGCACTTTAAAGTGTTTAGTCATGGTCAACTAAAATATTTTAAGATGAAAGTCAAAAAGTTGCAGAAAATACCAATAAAACAACAAAAATACATGAAAAATCAGCAACCACATGGAATTACAATGCAACACCATTTACAGATGTTGTGGTAGTTTATACACGGTAAAAAAATAATGGAAGTCATCTTTCAGAAGCATAAGCAATTATTTAGATTCCCAGAAGAAAGATGAGATGTAGTGATTTTTGTAGAGACAAATGGTCGTCTAGACGTGTTGTTATACTCAATCTAAGGGAAGATTTTAAGTAAATCTGTCGTTCTAGAAGAGAGAAGCATTTTCGAAAAGATGTGAGACTTTGATTTGTGAACGACATTAACTAAATATTTGTAGAAAACAAGTAATATTAAAGTTCGGTTGGGTCCAAATTTAGAATCCCCTCACCACTATGTTTATCAAAGTAAAATGAAATTATGAAGAAAGTAGAATATGTTAACTACCGCTTGCGAGCAAGTTTCACTCCTAAGTGATAACGAACAAATATGTGCTCCGGTTTCTCCAAGGTGGCTTAACCTAGTGTTCCTCTATCCTCACGATAATTCGACAGAGAATAAAATTGGGAAGCAAAAGAAGGCGACAAATTTCAATTTTTCAATAATTATGGGGACAACTCAGCAGATTATGAAATAGAGCTAAAAAGAAGACACGTATATCGCCGTTTTTGGGGGAAATTTTAGAAATTTTCGGATTAAGATTCTTTGAAATTTTAGGTATATTTATTAGGTATATAGTGTCTTCTGCAATATTGCAGATAAAAATACAGGGAATATTTTTTGGTTTTAACCTCGAACGAGTCAACAAAAAAGTCTTTTTGTTCCTTTTTGTAAAATATTGTTCAAAACTCCCTTTAAATTGGATTTTAGCAACCAAAGATATTCCACAAAATTATTAATCATAAAATTCTACTATATGTCATAGAAGACGTCAAGGGTCTTAATCTTACCTAAACGCTAGAAATTCAAATATATTAGAAACATGTTTTATTCATAGAATTAATATTTCCATCAGTTCTCTGGTTGGGTAAGATATTTAGATATACCAAGTTTGCACATAGCACCGCTGACTTGTTTCGCAAGTTATGAGGGATATTAATATTAAAAATTCTGATTCTAAGTAGGAGGGTATGAGGAGGGATAGGCGGATATATCCCATATTCATGCCAGATTCTTCGTTAGTAAAAATCAGAGTGTATCATAGGGTTAGGTATCAGAGGGAGTGGACTTATATATACTTTTTTTCACACCAGATCTTCTGTGAATAAAACAAGTAAAAAGTATAAGTCGGTTTTGCCGAAAGATGTATACCCTCAGCCAATTTTCAATTATTTAAAAATATTTCTGACTTTTGTTTTGATTATTCAAACTGTTGACCCTCTGCGTTGCAGCTTCCGATGGAATGAGTCAATATTGACCATTTCGTATCAGATCTTAATAAGTATGATATAAATATTGCGACATGCCAGGTTTGGCCTATATCGATTACTTCCTTCACTTTGTATGAGATATATGATATTTAGAAAAAAATAGTGGACCGATATTATCTATAAAAATATTGCTATGGGAGAAGTACAAGAAAGTCGAACATTTTGATCCAATTTTATTCGAAATTATAAATTCCATATTCATTCATTATGTGTGAAATTTGAAGAGAGTTAGATGCTTATTTCATTTTCATTGATCGTTTTTGTTTTTCAAAATCTTGAATCCTATGCGGGGAGGGTTCCTTCTGGTATCTTCTGCTGGTTCGCCGATATAATCCATCTTCACAGGAGATCTTGTGTTATTGAAAATGTTGAGATGACAACTGAATGCTTATTTCGAATTTTATGATCGTTTTGGTTATTCAAAACTTACCGTCTTTACAACAGATCTTGTGTTAATGAAAATATTTAGATGTGACAAGTCTACATTCCATTTAGACTGGATGTTAATTTCATGTTTTATGAGCTTTATGAATATTCAAAATATTGACCCTTTGTTGAGGAGGTACCAGAAGGAGTGGATCGATATATTCCGTCTTTACACCAGACCTTGGGTTAATAAAAATATTGAGATGAGTGTCATTCGAAGATAATCGGACTCTTACATCACATTTCATAAGAGTTATAATTATTCAAAATTTTTACCCTTTGTGGGAGAAGTTCTGGGTGGAGTGGAATGATATTGTCCATTTTCGCACCTGCTGTAGCACTGATGCAAATTATCCTTTCTGTGCAGTAAATTATTTTCATTGAAAAATATTGACATTTTGTTTGGGAGGTGCCAGAAGGAGTGGACCGATGTTGTCCTCCTCTGAACTCGATCTAAGTTTGATTATAATATGGCGATGTATCAAGTTTGAACCAAATCAGATACTCTTTTCGTGCGCACTAGCCAGACAGGCGGACACCTAGGGTCTATAGCCTTTATTTCGATGAGGCACGTTTTGGGGGTATCAAATGATAGATACCACCTGTGATACATACCATATGGCTGAGGCTAAAAATATATAATGGCGAATTGACTTTGGAAATGTTGTCCAGTTTAGATAGGAAAATCGAATTTTACGATGCCATCGGCGATTGTAGTGTTGATATTCAGAGAGTTAACGATTCGTGGACAATTGGAAACTATGATGTAGCAATGTTGTGTTGTTCAGTTGCAGTTGGTACTCGAGTGGTTGATAACGTTTGATTAGCCTGTGATAATGTTCAGGTTATCGACAATTTTAAGGTTATCTGGAACTGTGAACGATCGTCGGATGTTGGTAAGTGAGGGAGAATTTATATCGACGTTCGGAATGTTGACGATTTGTAGGTGATCCAAGTCCGGAAGGTTGACGATTTGAAGGCAATCGAGAACATTGATTTATGGTCGTACGATGTCGATGGGTTGAAAGTAATCGGAAATTAGGATATTGACGTTTTGAAGGTAATCCGGAACTTTAATGAATGATCGTCGTGACTGATGAGTTTTAGATAATCAGGGTTTATGATGTAGGTGGTTGGGATGTTGATGTCGAGGTCTTCTGAAACGTAGCGGGGACCATAAATGGCCTCTCAGAAATTGTGACGTATATGAAATGACTTTTCCTACGTATCATACATATGTCGAAAAGTCGTAAACCTAGGCAAAGCACCATAGCAGCCTGTCCATAAATAAGTTTAGTTAGTTTTTTTTTTTTTTTTTGGAACAACAACAACAAAGTATATATATTCTTGATCAGCGTAAAATTCTAAGACGATTTAGCCCAGTCCGTCCCTCTTTCCGTCTGTTGCAATCACGCTACAGTCAAAATGAATTAAGATAGGAAGCTAAAAATTTGCACAGATCTGTCTTTTGTCGGCAGGCAGGTCAAAATCGATCCACGACATCGTATAGCCCCCATATAACGGTACCCGCCGATATTCTGTATTTTGATGATTTTAGCCACATTTTTCAATGGAATTGTTTGAAATTTTACACAAGGAGTTCTTTGTGAGCACATTACCCCCTGAAAGAGAATTGTCTATATAGGTCCACGATATCATATATCCCCCATATAACGGCACCTTCCGATATTCCAAATTTTTTATGATTTTAGCCACATATTTCAATGGAATTGTCTGAAATTCTACACCAGGAGTTAGTTCTTTGTGAGCACGTTACCCCTTAGAAGAAAATTGTCAGAAATAGGTCCCCATTTTAAAATAGCGCCAATACATCGGTACCTTCAGATATTCGGTATTTTCATAATTTTTGCGACATTATTCACCGGAATTGTTTCAAATTTCCTATATAAAGTTCGGAACCGTTACTACAACCTATCACACAAATTACTTAAGCAGGACCACACCTTCGTATAGCCCCCATATAGCGGTTTTCATTTGAGCTGTATTTTTCGACGGATTTTTTTTGAAATTTTTCAAGTTTCTTCCAAATGGTGGAGGGTATAAAAATTTCGGCCCGGACAAACATAGCTGCTTTTTTACTGCGAATTTCAAAAATTTAATATATATAAAATATAAATTCCTTTGAGTGTAAATTATTACAATGTGGCACAGGACATTCACCAGTGATACTACGTTCTGTTGCAGCAGCCTGCCCTTCCCAACAGTTTGTCGATTGTGGCTCAGCATCAGATGAAACAGAAAATGAGACATAACTAAAACAGCAATCTCCCTTCTGTCAATATCTTAAGCGTCGATGTTGTTGTGCTTGTCTACGTTTTTCGCATTTTCTTTTTTTCCTTCTTAATTTCAGACGGATATAAAGTCCGGTAGTAGCAAGTTTCATAGCACAGCAGCAGCGTCCATGTGCTGCAGCATGATGTTCCTGCTCGTGCTGGTGCTGCCACTGATGCACTTGACAATATCAAATGGAACAAAGTTCATTTAGTGTAAGGACAATAAAGTTGTACAATGTACGAGCGAACTAGCTATCGTCGTTTCGATGGTCATTTGTCTCTAATGCCAAGCAGAGTAAAGTGTATGTGTGTGTGCTTTTTGTCGTCTGTGGAGTGGAGAATTTAAATTTTGAAGTAAATGGGGAAATTTAATTTTAGATGGAATAAAAGTTACATTGCAAACCAAAAAATAAATAAAATAAATGTTCAGTCTTGTACTAAAGGTACTAAAAATTGTACCGAACAAAAGAAATGAGCAAAAATTCTGATATTTGGAATGAGAGTCACTGATGGAATGAGGAATGGATGTACGAAATGGTTTTGGAAATTCGAAACTTAGGGTTACGAAAAGTTCTAAAATGGTAGTAAACCTTTGAAAGTGGTAAGAGTTGGTATTATTTGAACGGGTAGAGGTAAAAACTTCAAAATCGGTATGAGAATCAAGGAAGCAAGTTTTGATAAATAAAGGTGGTTTTGGAAATGTGTACTAAGTGTACGAAACGTACTAAATGGTACTAAATTTGAAAAATTACTACATTTGGTGTGTGCGTAGAGCTAAGACTCGTATGTGGTTTTGACATGCCAAAAAGTACTAAATGATATTAAATTTGGTACTTGGAGTTGGAAATATAAAATTTCAATCACCTTTTGTGCGATTTTGTTGATACATGGCAGGGGATTTGAAATATGTACAAAAAAGTACGAAAAGTACTAAATAATATTTACTTTGATATTTGAGGAAAGCATAGAGCTGGAAATCTGAATTTTGGAGCAACAGTCTTTGATGTTATGCAGGATAGACAAATTAAAGGGGTTTTCGGAATTCTAACAATACGCGTACCAAAAGTATACAAATGTACTAAATTTGGTATCATTTGAAATTATGTGAACAGATGGTGGTAATATCTTAAAATTTGGTATGAGATTCAATTCTTTGAAATGGGGTTGATGCAAGTAGTTGGTTTTGGAAAGATCTACTAAGTGAGCGTACTGTACTAAATGGTACTAAATTTGGAACAGTTTGGCTTAGCTTGAAATTTTGTAATTTTTTATTGGTGTGCCTGTTGGTGGTAGGTTTGTTGTAAAGAGGTAATTTTGGAAATGTGTACTGCAAGTGCCCGAAAAGTACTAAATAGTACTTTATTTGGTACAATTTGGTATTGGGTGAACTGGTAGTGCATGAAATCTGAAATTTGATTTTAGTGCCGTGGTTCATGTGTAGCATTGATATATGGAGGTTTGTTTCGGAAATATGTACTATTGTTGTACGAAAAGTACTAAATGGTATTATATTCGGTATTGGGTGGAGGGATAGTGATAAAATCCTGAAATTTGATATTTCGATTACTGAAGGCATTTGAATTTGAGATTTGGAGGTGCTTTGGTTCGTCTCTTATTTTGTCCGAAAAGTACTAAATGGTACTAAATTATTGGATTGGTATTGGATCAAAGGATAGGGCTGGAATCTTCAAGTTTGATATTGATGTCTTTGTTGGAATCAAGAAATGGAGTGGTTTTAGAAATGTGTACTATATTTGTACGACATGTACTAAATAGTACTAAATTTGGTATTGGGTGTTCTTGGGTATTCTTAAATTTGATATAGATGCGTAATTTATAATTTTTTGAAGTGCGTACTGTAACTGTACGAAAAGTACTAAATAGTACTATAATTGGTGTTGGGTGAAGTTTGATATTGAGATCTCTATTGGTAACTGCTATGAGATATGGAGGTAGTTTTTAAAATTTTTTAACCATACGAAATGTATTAAATGGTACCAAATTTGGCATTGGGTGAAGGGATAGGACTGGAACCCTCAAATTGCACGCTGAGGACTTTGTTGGCATGTGAAATTGAGATATGGAGTTGGTTTTAGAAATATTTACCATATTTGCACGGAAAGTTCCAAATTGTGCTAGTTTTTTTAGAAATATGTACCATATTTGCACGGAAAGTACTAAATTGTACTAAATTTGGCATTGGATGGATAGATGTCACTGTTGGTGCCTGCCGTTAAGATATGGAAGCGGTTTTGGAAATGTGTATTAAAGTTTTTCTAAAAGTACCTAGTGGTATTAAATTGGGTATTAGGTGAAGGGATAGAGCAGGAATTCCGACATTTGATATTAAGATCTCTGTTGATATCTGGTTTTGAGATATAGAAGGTTTTTTTTTTACTTACTTTAACTTTACGAGAAGTGCTAAATAGTACTAAATTTGGTATTGGGTGAAGGAATGGAACTGAAATTCACAAATGTAATGCTGAAGTTTCTGTTGGTATCTAAAATTGTGATATGTAGTTGGTTTTAGCAATGGGTACTATATTTGGAGGTAGTTTTGGAAATGTGTGCTATAATTGTTCGAAAAGTACTAAGTGGTACTAAATTGGGTATTGGGTGAAGGGAGAGGGATGGAATCCTCAAATTTGAAGCTGAGGTGGCTGTTAGTATCTGAAATTATTATATGGAGTTGGTCTTAAAAATGTGTACTATATTTGTACGAAGATAACTAAATGGTACCAAATTTTCTATTGTGTAATAGATAGAAGTAAAATTCTGAAATTTGGATAATTTGAAATTGGTTGGTTTCCAGGTATTACATATGGAGAAGTTGAAATAGTTTTTGCTCAAAAAAATTGGATGTGGGTCCATTGTACATTGGTTTTACAAGCCTGCTCCTCGGTAAACTTCAAAATGAAAGATTTTGAAGAATTTTTGGTGTAAGGGAAAAATATTCTATTATTTTTTCCGTAAAAGGAAATAGTGAAAACTTAGCTATGATCGGTAGTGCCGAACTTTTCGAACCATTTTGAAGGAACCTCAAATTTAAAAAAAAATACGTCGACAAATATCGCTTAAGTTTACCCGTTATGGGCTTGCATTTGTAATTTATATTTTTGTCATGAGCTGTAGTACCCATTAAGATCTTCAAATACGAAATTAAAAACAAATCCGGAAAAAATTTTAGCTGAAATCATCAAAATACTGGATACCGATATGTGGGGGCTATACGAAAAACCGTACGAACTTAACCTGCCTACTGGAAAAATACATACGCGTGCAAATGTAAATTTCAATTCGATCGACTTAAAATTTTACGCTTATCCAGAATCTGCAGGGTGAGATGAAAAAACTGCAACCAACTTCAGACTGCTGTCATTTCTAAGCCACTCGTCCGACAGCTGTTAAAATTATTCCAGTGACAACTCATTATATTGTTTACAAGGGTACAAATGCATTTTGGTGAGAATTTTCTAGAAAAAAAGTTATTCGTGATGGAATTCAAGTATGCTTTCTTTGTATTTGGCTGGAAAACCACAAGTGGCTATAGTTAGAGCACTCCATCATTTAAATGTGAATAAATCTTTTGTGTCTCGTACCATCACTCGTTACCGTGATACTGTTAGCGTAGCCCGGCGTCAAGCTAAAGGACGGTAGAAAACAGCAATATTAGCAGAAATGGTTCGAAAAGTAAAGAAGCGACTTGATCGAAACCCGCATTGCAGTGGCCGAAAAACGGCTCGTGAGCTGAACATATTGCAATATTTCATTCGGCAAATATTGAAAAATGAGCTCGGGGTAAAGCCATTTAAATTCCAAAAAGTGCAAGAATTTATACCGCAACAGAAAGAAAATAGACTCAAAAGAACTAAAGAGTTGGCCGAAAGTGGTGAACTGCCGAATTTGGTTTTCTCTGATGAGAAAACATTCGTTGTCCAGCAGTTTGTAAACAGACAAAATGATAGAGTTTACTTGCCAAAGAGGTCAGTTGGAAATGTGCACCTTCGGTTGGCCACCAGAACTCAAGCGCCGGCCTTGGTAATGGTAAGGGCCACCATAACAGCCGAAGGTCGCTCTCCGCTCGCATTTATCGACCGTGGCATCAGAATAAATGCCGCATATTATCGCGAAAAATATTCTGGAGGGTGTATTAAAGCCTTGGGCACGCAAACATTTTGACCACAGACCTTGGACATTCCAACAAGACTCAGCACCATCGCACTCAGCATGCACCACCCAAGAATGGTTACAAAATGAGGTTCCTCGCTTCATTTCCAGCGCATAGTGGCCACCAAAAATCTCCGGATACCAATCCGTTGGACTATTGTGTCTGGAGTGTTTTGGAAAGCAAGGTTGGCACTAGAAAATACCAAAGTGTCGATCACCTTAATCAAGCACTTCGCCTTCAATGGGCCAAAATACCGCAGAGCAACATTAGGACAGCGTGTGACGGTTTTATTGGCCGTTTGAAGGCCATAATTCGTGCCAAAGGTGACCAATTCGAACAAATCTAAACTTATTCTAAAATTTGATGCTATTACCGACATTTTTTGCTTTTATTCAATAAAATTAAAAAAAAAATTATCTCACCCTGAATATGGAATTGGTCTTAGTAAAGACGTTGAAATTGTTTTTGCACAAAACAAAAATTCGATGTGGGTCCATTGTGCAATGGTTTTAACAAACATCCTCCTCGGTAGACTTCGAAATGAAAGTTTTTAAAGAATTGTTTGTATATAGAGGACAACGTTTTCCTATTATTTTTCCGAAAAAGTAATAAGTAGAAAATCAGCTATAAACGGTAGTGGCGAACTATTCGAACATGAAAAAATTTCAAAAAAATAAAAAAAAAAAATCCGTCGAAAATTATCGCTTAAATGAAAACCGTATGGGGGCTATACAAAAACGTGGGAATTTTTTTAGGGTACGTAATTTTTTGTCATGGACTGTAGTACCCATTAAGATATTATTCCGGAAATAATGTCGCTGAAACCACCGGATATTGGGAGATACCGTTATATACCCATTTACTGCGTACTGGAAAAATACACACGTGTGCAAATGCAAATTTCAATTCGATCGCATTAAAATTTTAGGCTTATCCAGAATATATATACTTTATATTCGGTACAAGTTATCAGCCCTTATCCTTGCCAACTTTTGATATTAGATTTGGGTATATGTCTCATACAGGAACGTCGAGTCCGCCCTACTTCTTTATACCCTCCACGATACTATGGAGGGTATATTAACTTTGTCATTCCGTATGTAACTCCTCGAAATACTCATGTCAGACCCAACAAAGTATATATATTCTTGATCAGCGCAAAATTCTAAGTCGATTTAGCCATGTCCATCTGTCTGTCTGTCTGACCGTCTGTTTGTCTGTCTGTTGTATTGTCTGTTGCTATTTTTCGAACGAATTGAGATAGAAGGCTAAAATTTTGCACACCTGTTTATTTTTCCAGTGGGCAGGTTAAGTTCGTAAATGGGCCATGTAGGTCCTCCATATAACGGTACCTCCCGATGATTTTGATGATTTTTAGTTAGAGTTCGTAATGGGAACTACACTCTGTGACAGAAAATTGTCTATGCTGGTCCAGGCTTCGCATAGCTCCGATATAACGGTACCTCCCTATATACGATATTTTGATGATTTTAGCTATATAATTCATCTTTTTTTAAGCTTATGACAAACAATGCCTATATAGGTCCACGTCGTATAGCCCCTAGTACAACGGCTATATTCGGTATTTATAAAATTTTAACAGAATTTTTTAAGGATTTTATTTTTTGAGAATTTATAAATTCGTTCCAAATGGTGGAGGGTATTCAAAGTTCGGCCCGGTCGAACTTACTGCTTTTTAACTTGTTTCCTTTCTTTACTGGTTTTCTATGTGTGGAAGATTTATAAATATATTTGGATGCTTATGTTGAGTATATCCCATTTATAGGCTCAACATAATTAGATCCGACATTTATGATATTTTAATTTATTCTATGGATAATTTCATATTTTTGATAAGCCATTAATACTCCTCACACTTATGATATCATATGAAATTTTGAAATGAGTCCTCTTAACATTGTCTGACAGCAGATTGACAACCATACCTTATCTACTTTTTCCCCTAGAGGTCATAACATTCAGCTAGAGCCTTTGTGATGTCATATCTGACGTACGCATTCTATGTGGACTTTCCATGTTAGTTATTTATTTATTTATAAATTATACAAACATTATAAAAAAAGCATGCCATCATATTCGAACATATGTAAGTTTACCCACGATGATTTGTTTTGTTTTTGTTATTGTTGTCCATCTAACAAAAGCACAGTCAGTTGCTGCTGCTGCTGCCAAGATTAGAGGCCTGTCAAAATGCCATTCAACAGGTATATAGGCGAATTTCATTCCTCTCAACACATTGGACAGAATGATACAGACCATATGGTGGCATCGAACCACTGTAATCCATGGCTAGTTCGGAAGGTGTGTACATTCGTTCGTTCGTTCATTCAGCTGACTGATACACACACACACACAACTCAAGGCTTGGCATTTCTAATGCCAAGGAGCTCTAAAACCCACAAACAAACAAACAATATGCTATGTCCAGAGCGGGAGATATTTATGTGCGAATGTATGTAAATAATGCAAATTCATATGCAAATATCTCGTCATCATTGTGCCGGAATAAAGAAGAGAGAGTGTGTTATGTTAATGTTGAAAAATTCTGTAAAACATTACATAGATGGTGAGAGAGAGCGAAAGAGAGTCTGTTAAATATCCCACTGATTAGATAGGGAATATTCAGTTTAGAATACTTGAAGTAAACAAACATTGAAATAACGATCATGCGCATTAGCATCTCGTTCCATATTTTCTCTGTTACATTAAGTCATACACACACTTGTTTACAAACACATGCGGACACATTGTTAACAAATCATTGTGACATTTAACTTTACACCGGGTTAAGTCAATAAACGTTGAAGCATTGCAAATGCACCACAAAGGCCTTTCATTGGGCCTTTTTACGATTTTCGTGTAAAAAACTACAAATTGAAAGGGAATACAAAAAGTACCTTCAGAATTAAAATCTGGTAGGAAATTATTAAAAGCAACCTACACCATTTGGTACGATTTTGGCAGGTTTCAAAAAAATAAAATCCGTTAAAAACTCTTTTATCATTTTAAATATACCGCATGTAGCAGTATATTAGGATCTATACGACAACGTGTACCTGCATAGGCAACTTTTGTCATAAGCCATTACAATATTCAAATGCGAAACTTGAATAAACACTAGTAAAAAAGCTGTAAGTTCGGTCGGCTGAACTTTGGATCCCCTTCACCATTTGGTACAAATGTGGCAATTTGAAAAAAAAAATAATAAATCCGTTAAAAATTCTGTTTAAATCTTAAAAATACCGAATATTAGGATCTATACGACGACGTGGACCTACATAAGCAACTTTTTCCATAAGCAATTACAATATTCAAATGCGAATCTTGAAAAAAATCTGTATATAATGTAGTTAAATTCATCAAAAATACTAGGAGGTAGGAGGTACTATGTGGGTTATGGTCATGGACCTGCACAGACAATTTTCTGTCATAGGCTGTAGTATTTATTACGAACTTCAAATGAAAAATTTGAAACAATTCCGGTAAATAATGTCCTTAAAATTATCAAAATGCCGAATATCGGATATACCATTATATGGGGGCTATACGAATACGTGGTCCTGTTCAGACAATTTATTGTCATGGGCTGTAGTATTCATTACGAACTTCAAATAACAAATGTAAAATAGTTCTGGTAAATAATGTCCCTAAAATCATCAAAATACACAATATCGAGGGGGTACCGTTGTATGGGGCCTATACGAAGACGTTAACCTACATGGCTCATTTTCTCTCTTAGGCTGTAGTATTCATTACGAACTTCAAATACCAATTTTGAAATAATTCCGGAAATAATGTCGCTAAAATAATCCAAATACCGAATATCGGGGGTACCGTTATGTGGGGGCTATTCGAAGACGTGGACCTACATGGGCCATTTTCAATACCAAAAGTTCTGCAGACATAATACACATTTGAGTAAATTTTTATAAACTTATTTTATTTCGTTCGGAAGCTAGAGTGATTTCCACAGATGGACAGACATTGCTAAATTGACATAGAATTTTATGCTGATCAAAAATACTTTGTGGGGTCTAAAATGTATATTTCGAGGAGTTACAAGCTGAATGACAAACTTAATATCCCTTCCATACTATGGTGGAGTGTATAAAAACATTGGTATGGGCGAACTTACAACAAAATCGAACATTTATACAATTTTATGCGAAATCATAATTTCCGTATTCGTCTCAGGTATTTAGTTGAGAGCAATATTTAGATATTGCAAGTTGTAGAGAATCGCTGACATGTTTCCCAAGTTATGACAGATAAGTATAGAAACCTGTGACCCTTTGTGGGTGAGGTACCAGCAGGGGTTCGAAGACATATATATCATCTTCACAACAGATCTTGTGTTAGCAAAAATGTTTGTACGTGTGAAAGAGAGTTAGGTGCTTATTTCGCTTTCCTTGAGCGATTTGTTTTTAAAATCTTGAACCCTATGTGGGGGAGGTACCGGGAGAAATGGTCCGATCTCTACCATCTTTACGGATATTAAAAATGTGACCAGTTGTGATGTGTGTTGCAGATGCTTATTTTGGATTTTTTTGGTTATTCAAACCTTCGACCCATTGAGATATGTCAATGGAATAGGATGTAAATTTCGTGTTTTATGAGCTTCATGAATATTCAAAATGTTGGCCCATTGTGGAAGAGGTACCAGAAGGAGTGGACCGATATATTCCATCTTCACACCATACCTTGGTTTAATAAAAATATTGTTATGTGTGCAATTTGAAGACAGTTGGGCTCTTACATAACATTTCATAAGGGTTCAAATTATTCCAAATTTTGATCCTTTCTGGGGGCGGTACTTGATGGAGTGGACCGATATTGATCATTTTTGCACCTGAACCAGCACTTAATAGGATTTGCAAAGTTGGAGCAAAATCGGATTATCCTTTCCCTTTCTGTGCAGTAAAATATTTTTATGAAAATTCCGACCTTTTGTGAGGGAGGTAACAGAAGGAGTTAGCCGATTTTGCCCATCTCCGAACTTGATATAAGTTTGACAATAGTATTACGATGTATCAAGCTTAGACCAAATCGGATACTCCCTTCGAGAGTTTTCGTATAGCCCCCATATAACGGTACCTCCCGATATTCAGTATTTTGATGATTTTTGTCACATTTTCCACGGATTTGTCTGAAAATTGGTATTTGTAGTTCATATTAGGTTGTAGCTCCGGAGGCAGAACATTGAATATCTGTGTCCATGGTTTCCTATAGCTTACATATTACGGTACCCACCAATATTCGGTATTTTGATAATCCTAGTAACGTGTGGATTCACATTTGGTATTTAAAACTCGCAATAGATAACAATCCTCATAGTATGGCGCTCGTATAACACCCTCACCCACTTTATGGGTTTTTGAGAAGTTAAACAGCATTTACCGAAAGGTCTAACTTGTATTTGTAGTTTAAGGTGGAACACATTTGATTTCAGATACTTTTATATAAAAATATTTTATTTTCCACAAAGGGTCAATGTTTTGAATAGTTATAAATCTCTCCACATGCGAACCATGTCAAATATTTTCTTCAAACCTTGTAAGTTACAATAATGTTACCAAAAATTGATATGATGTGAATATGGAAATTATCGGCGCACTGCCTCTGGAACCTTCTCCACTTTTTTTAACAACGGACATAGGCTGACGGTATCAATCTTTCGGCGAAACCGACTGATACTTTTTAACTTGTTAGATTTTATATCTATTTCTATGTTATTTTAAGCGACATATAATAAAGGCCCCAATAAAACGAATTGTAACCCATTGTTATCCCCACTGCATTGTGTTAATATACAACAATGTTTCCGAGTTTTTCCTTTGTTTGTTGTTCAGTTAGTGCTTTTGACCCCAACGCATTTTCACACATGCTTTGCATTTTACAGTATATTTGTATGTATGCCATATCTATTTGTGTCTGTATGTCAATTTTCGTAATAATTTAATTTGCAAATAAGTGTCAGAATACACATTAAATATACATATTTTACTTTAATGGACTTTATGGTATAGATGTATGTGCGAGTGATGTAAATGATTAAATATTCAATATTCTGTAATAGATTAGTTCAAATTCATAATATTAGTTCAAATAATTAGTTACAATGAATGAATTTTTGTTTTTAATGTGGTAATTTGCAGTGGAATTGGCTGGGTTCTAAAGCATTTTGAAACTTTGCCATCCACTATTTGGAAGAATAATTTTCCGAAAAATCATTTGAAAAATACTGCTAAAATCATGAAAAGACTGAGTGTAGGGTATTAGAGTAGAGTTATATATGAGCTATACGAAGACGAGGACCTGTATGAACAATTTTTCTGTAAAAAAGTGTGACACAAATCACCAAAATACCGACTATTAGGAAGTACAGCTATATGGGGACTATACCAAAACTCACACATATATTGACAGTTCTGTGCAATGATATTTCTTAAATATTTGTTACACATACAGGGTGAGATGAAAAAACCGCAACCAACTTCAGACTGCTGGCATTCCTAAGCCACTCGTCCGACAGCGGTTAAAATTATTCCAGTGACAGCTCATTATATATTGTTTACAAGCGTACAAAGTATTTTGGTGAGAATTTTCCAGAAAAAAAGTCATTCGTGATGTGATTTCTTTATATTTGGCTGGAAAACCACAAGTGGCTATCGTTAGAGCACTCCATTTTCTTTGTCTCGTATCATCGCTCGTTACCGTGATGCTGGTAGCGTAGCTCGACGTCAGTAAGTGGGCGGAAGAAAACAGCAACATCAGCAGAAATCGTTCGAAATGTAAAGAAGCGACTTGATCGAAACCCGCGTCGCAGTGGCCGTAAAATAGCTCTTGAGCTGAACATATCGCAATATCCCATTCGGCAAATAATGAAAAATGAGCTCGGAGTAAAGCCATTGAAATTCAAAAAAGTGCAAGAATATACCCCGCAACAGAAAGAAAATAGACTCAACAAGTAAAAAAGCAGTAAGTTCAGCGGGCCGAACTTTGAATACCCTCCATCATTTGGAACGAATTTGTAAATTTTCGAAAAAGATAACATTCGCCAAAAATTCTGTTAACATCTTAAAAATACCGAATATAGCCGGTATATTAGGGTCTGTACGACGTGCACCTACATAGACATTGTTTGTCACAAGCCATAACCATATTCAAATTTGAAACTTGAAATAAACGGTGAATAATGTAGCTAAAATCATCAAAATACCGTACATAGGGAGGTACCGTTATATCGGGGCTATACGACGATCTGGACTTGCATAGACGACTTTCTGTCACAGATTTTAGTTCCCATTACGAACTCTAAATACGTAATTTGAAACTACTACGGTGACTAATGACGCTAAAATCATCGAAATGCCGAATATTGGCAGATACCGTTATATGGGGGCTATACGAAGACGTGGACCTGCACAGGCACTTTTCTGTCTTAGGCTGTAGTATCCATTTCGAACTTCAAATACCAAATTTGAAACTATTACGGTGAATAATGTCGCTAATATCATCAAAATACCGAATATCAGGAGGTACCATTATATGGGGCTGTATGCCCTACTGGAAAAATAAACAAGTGTGCTAAATTTAAGCTTCTATCTCAATTCGTTCGAAAGATAGCGTGATTACAACAGACAGACAGACGGACATGGCTAAATCGTCTTAGAATTTTACTCTGATCAAGAATATATATACTTTGTTGAGTCTGACATGAGTATTTCGAGGAGTTACAAACGGAACGAATATACCCTTCATAGTATGGTGGAGACATGGAGCCATAGTCATAGTATGGGCCGCCATAACAGCCAAAAGTCACTCTTCGCTCGTATTAATCCACCGTGGCATTAGAATAAATGCCGAATATTATCGCGAAAATATTCTGGAGGGTCTTGGGAACGCAAACATTTTGCCCGCAGACCTTGGACATTCCAACAGTACCAACGCACTCAGCACGCGCCACCCAAGAATGGTAACAAAATGAAATTCCTCGCTTCATTTCCAGCGGACAATGGCCACCACAATCTCCGGACACCAATCCGTTGGACTTCTGTGTCTGGAGTAGTTTTGAAAGCAAGGCACTAAAAAATACCAAAGTGTCGATCAGCTCAAGCAAGCGCTTCGCCGGGAATGGGTCAAAGTACCGCAGAGCAACATTCGGGCAGCATGTGACGGTTTCATTGGCCGTTTGAAGGCTATAATTCGTGCCAAAGTTGACCAATTCGAACAAATCTAAACTTATTCTTAAATTTGACGTTATGTCCGACATTTTGTTCTTTCATTCGATGAAATTTTAAAAAGAAATGTAAAAAATATGGCGTTTGACTGTGTTGCAGTTTTTTTTATCTCACTCACGTTATTTAGAATTCATAACGAATATTCCAACTTCAAATCGAATCATGCGATTACATGGAATTTTTTTGCTTACTTTTTTTGGAAATTTCCGAGGAGGAGAATACCACACTAAATCCATATGAAGAAGCAAAATTCGATTTGTTGCAATTTTGCGACTTTTTCTGGAGGCTTTTCTCAAACATTTCTTTCGTTATTACCTTCTCACTGCAATTACAAACAACTAAAGGCAAATCGAAGTCAAATCGGACCATCCGTTCTCAATCGGTGAATCTTCCTTTCTTCCAGAGAGAGAGAGGGGTCATTACCAGTGAATGGCGTGCTAACGACACGAGAGGAGGATTTGAGATTTCGTCTAAGTCTAATGCAGTCTTCTTCACAATACATATATTGGTAGTTGTAAGAGACTCTCCCGATCTGTCAAATCAATGGCAAATGAAAATCGAGAGAGAATACCTGTGCCTTGTTTATCCTTTTTTATACCCTCCACCATAAATAGTAAGTTCGTCATTCCGTTTGTAACTCATCGAAATAATCATTTTAGACCCAACAAATTATATATATTCTTGATCAGCGTAAAATTCCAAGACGATTTAGCCCTGTCCGTCCGTCTGTTGTAATCACGCTACAGTCTAAACGAATTAAGACAGGAAGCTAAACTTTTGCACAGATCTCTCCTTTGTCTGCAGGCAGATCAAGTTCGAAGATGGGCTATATCGGTCCACGATATCGTATAGTAATCATATAACCCCCGATATTCGGTATATTGATGATTTTACCCACATTTTTCAAAGGAATTGTCTGAAATTCTACACAAGAAGTTCCTTGTGGGTACTTTATGCCTCGGAAGAGAATTATTTATATATGTCGACGATATCGTATAGCCGGTACCCCCCGATATTCGGTATTTTGATGATTTTAGCCACATTTTCTAATGGAGTGGTTTGAAAATCCACACAAAGAGTTCTTTGTGGGTACTTTATCCCTTGAAAGAGAATTATCTATATAGGTCCACGATATCGAATAGCTCCATATAACGGTACCCCCGATATTCGGCATTTTGATAATATTAGCCACATTTTTTAATTGAATTGTCTAAAGTTCCACACAAGAAGTCCCTTATGAGTATTTTACCCCCTGAAAGAGAATTGTCTACATAGGTCGACGATATAACGGTACCCCCGATATTCGATATTTTGATGATTTCAGCCACATTTTTCAATGGAATTGTCTGAAATTCCACACAAGGTGTTCTTTGTGAGTACTTTACCCCCTGACAGAGAGATCTCTATATAGGCTTCACAATATCGTATATCCCCCCACATATCGGCACCTTCCGATATTAGGTATTTTAAAGATTTTAGCAGAATTTTCAATGGATTTTATTTTTTATTTTTTTTTAATTCGTTCCAAATGGTGGAGGGTATTCAAACTTACTGCTTTTTTACTTGTTTGGGTTAAGGCTGGCAGGGACTGGGCTTACTTAGGCAGTGGGAGACCTACAAGTATTGCAATGTCGAGCTCACATGCAACTTGTATTTCTTTCTTATGCTTCTTAATTTAATTTTTAGGCACAACTCGTGAACTCTAATTGTATTAAACTGGTTCGTACGATCGGGCAGCGATTTTTTGCCGTTTTTTGTCAGGTTTATTTTCGAATTAAAATGATAATGGAGTACTTGTTTTTTTATTTTTCAGTTAATAAAAAACAGATTTGCCCGACCCCATAGATGGACTTTAATTTTACTCTGGCATTTTCTCGATTTAATTGTCTAGAAAAACATGTTAACGACAAAAAACATGGTGTGACTATTCCCATATTGTGGTCCTGGTTATAAAAAAAATCACGTATTCATCTTTCCCTCCATGAAGCGAGTCAACGGGCAGCAATAAATTTTATTTGGTTTAATTTGAAAATTTTTACAATACTTCGGACATAAATTAACTTTAACCATAGAACAGTTACTCTCTATCTCTCCCTCTCTCCAGGGGGATGTGGACAAGTGTGAACTAAAACCATTCGCTGTTTACACTGTCCCATTGTAGCACCAAACAAACGTTGAGATTATGTGTGTCAACCGAGATTAAATTTATTTTCGCAAAACAATGTGCCAAAACAGGCGCATCTAGTCGTGGTGATAAAATCATTGTTGCCAACTATGATTTCAGGATTAAGGAACATTTTTTTTATCATAAAGAGAAGTCGCCTGTATCGAGCGAAATATTTATTTGGAAGGTTAACAAAATAACGGAAGGCGAATATTTTAATGCAAAAATGCCAAGAGATGAGGGAAAAATTCATCTGTCAACAATTTCAATGTATATATACAGGGTGAAATAAAAACCTGCAACAAAGTCAAACGCCATAATTTTTTCATTTTTTTTAAATTTTATTGAATGAAGGCAAAAAATGTCGGAAATAGCATCAAATTTTAGAAAAAGTTTAGATTTGTTCGAATTGGTCACCTTTGACACGAATTATGGCCTTCAAACGGCCAATGAAACCGTCACACGCTGCCCGAATGTTGCTCTGCGGTATTTTGGCCCATTCCCGGCGGAGCGCTTGCTTGAGGTGATCGATACTTTGTTGTTGTAGCAGTAGTATATGCATGTGTTTGCGTTCTGCTAATCTGGTTCCAGCTCCAGGTTTGGAAATTCGGCTACATTAATGGGCTGTAGCCAGAGATCATCTGGAGTGAATTGGGTAGGTTTGGCTGTGCAATTAAAGAGGTGCAGCGTATTGTGCGGGCCTGTATCACACGCCGGGCTGGTGTCACGCATATCTTCATAAATTCGTACCCAATACGAATTGTGACGACTACACCATCCTGAACGTAATTGCGCCAAAACTACCCTGGCAGCTGACGTTCTTCAGCTGCAATGGATGATCGATACTCGATCGATATTTTAGTGCTAACCTTGATTTCCAAAATACTCTAAACACAACGGATTGGTATCCGGATATTGTGGTGGCCATTGTGCTCTGGAAATGAAGCGAGGAACCTAATTTTGTAACCATTCTTGGGTGGCACGTGTTGAGTGCGATGGTGCTGAGTCCTGTTGGAATGTCCAAGGTCTGCTGCCAAAATGTTTGCATTCCCAAGGCTTTAATACACCCTCCAGAATATTTTCGCAATAAAATTCGGCATTTATTGTGATGCCACGGTCGATAAATATGAGCGGAGAGCGACCATTGGCTGTTATGGCGGCCCACACCATCACCTTGGCCGCCGCTTGAGTTCTGGTGGCCAACCGAAGGTGCACATTTTCAGCTGACCTCTTTGGCAAGTAAACACGATCATTTTTGTTTGTTTCCTGGACAACGAATGTTTTCTCATCTGAGAAAACCAAATTCGGCAGTTCACCACTTTCGGCCAAGCGAAGCAACTCTTTACCTCTTTTGAGTCTATTTTCTTTCTGTTGCGGTGTAAGTTCATGCATTTTTTGAATATCAATGGCTTTACCCCGAGCTTGTTTTTCAATATTGCCGAATGGAAGATTGCAATATTAGCTCACGAGCCATTTTTTCGGGCACTACGACGCGGGTTTCGATCAAGTCGCTTCTTTACTTTGCGAACCATTTTTGCTGATGTTGCTGTTTTCTTCCGTCCACTTCCTTGATGTCGGGTTACGCTACCAGTATCACGGTAACGAGCGATGGTTCGAGACACAACAGCTTTATTCACATTTAAATGCTGGAGTGTTCTAACGATAGCCACTTGTGGTTTTCCAGCCAAATATAAAGAAATCACACTATCACGCTTGAATTCCATCACGAATGACTTTTTTTCTGGAAAATTCTCACCAAAATGCTTTTGTACGATTGTAAACAATATGATGAGCTGGCACTGGAATAATTTTAACAGCTGTCGGACGAGTGGCTTAGAAATGACAGCAGTTTTAAATTGGTTGTAGTTTTTTCATCTCATCCTGTATATTGTTTGATTCGTTTATTCTTCCACATCCGACCAAATAATAATTACAATATTTGCCAACATATCCCCTTCTAACTTTGCCAATAGAAAGCTGGCAACCCTGCCTGAACCCAAAGTGTATCCTGTGCCAGTCTGTGTGTATGTGTCTGTATGTTTGCCTGTAAAAGAAACACAGACTTTTGATAACAACAAAGATAACTTCGGCCAATGCCTGGAGAGGCATCAAGCAACGGCACATCCTTACAACAGGTCCCTTGTGTGTGAACCCAACTAATCCTTTAGTCTATGATATTTTGTGGCTTTATTAGATTATGCAGAGTGGCTGGGCATGTACACTCATAAGTATGTGGACTATTATCGTTCATCCTTACCCCACACATACATACACACGTACACGAGTGGCGACGACGGCAAAAGTTGCCAATAAAATACACATAAAAATTCCTTAAATTATTTATTTATTGCACGAATCATAATCCGAATCGAAACGCTATTATAGTTTATTAAACGATTAGTAGATCAAGGACAACAAAATCAAGGGAGGACAAATTTTTCTTTCATATTTGCAATTTTTTTGGTTTTTGTGTAATAGTTGATTAAATGAAGAAATGAGATCCACACAAACAAACATTTTTAGTCTTTAAAGTAAAAATATGGAGAAATATTAAAAGACCTTTGGACCACCATTTTTGAGGCATATATTTTTATACCCTCCATCATAGTATGGAGGGTATATTAAATTTGTCATTCCGTTTCTAACACCTCGAAATATACATTTTAGACCCCACAAAGTAGATTATTCTTGATCAGCATTAAATTCTATGTCGATTTAGCGACGTCCGTCCGTCTGTCCGTCCATCCGTATGTCCGTCTATGGAAATCACTCTAGCTTCGGGACGAAATGAAGTAAGTTGATAAAAATTTACTTAAATGTGTATTATGTCTGCAGGACTTTTGGTATTGAAAATGGGAAATGTAGGTCCACGTCTCCGTACAGCCCCCATATAACGGTACCCCCCATATTCGGTATTTTGATTATTTTAGCGACATTATTTACCGGAATTGTTTCAAATTTGGTATATGAAGTTCGTAATGGATACTACAGACTAAGACAGAAAATGAGCCATGTAGGTCCACGTCTTCGTATAGGCCCCTATAACGGCACCTCCCGATATTGGATATTTTGATGATTTTAGCCACATTATTTACAGGAATTGTTTCAAATTAAATATTTGAAGTTCGTAATGGATACTACAGCATAAGACAAAAAATAAGCCATGTACGTCCACGTCTTCGTATAGCCCCCATATAATGGTACCTCCCGATATTCGGTATTTTGATGATTTTAGCGACATTAATCATTAGAATTTTTTTAAAATTTGGTTCGTAATGGATACTATAGCCTATGCCACAAAATTGTATGTGCAGGTCCACGTCTTCGTATAGCCCCCATATAACGTTACCTCCCGATATTCGGTATTTGGATGATTTTAGCGACATTATTTACCTTTTTTTTTAAATTTGGTATTGGAAGTTCGTAATGGTTACTTCAGCCTATGCCAGAAAAATGGTCGTTTTATAACCACCATGGTACCTCCCTATATGCGGCAGTTTGATGATTTTAGCTACATCATAAACAGACTTTTTCCAAGTTTCGCATTTAAATATTGTAATAGCCTTTGACAAAAGTTGCCTATGCGGATCCACGTCATCGTATAGACCCTAATATACAGCTACATTCGGTATTTTTAAGATTTTAACAGAATTTTTAACGGATTTTATTTTTTTTTTTTTTTGAAAATTGCCAAATTTGTACCGAATGGTGGAGGGTACTCTTATAGCTTTTTTACCTGTTTTTTTTAAACCCTCAGCCATATGGCTACAGAGGGTCAGTATCATTTGATACTATCAAAACGTGTCTAGTCGAAATAACGGTTTTAGACCCTAGGTTTTTTTGGACCAAATCCGTTTCAGAACATTTGGAGTCGATCTACCGATGTCCGTCCATCCGGACAACTCTCGAAGGGAGTATCCGATTTGATCCAAAATTGGAACTTCGTAATATTATTCTCAAACTTAGATAAAGTTCGGAGATTGGCAATATCGGTCTACTCCTTCTGGTACCTCCCACACAAAAAGTCAAAATTTTCAAAGAAAATAATTTATTGCACAGAGAGAGAAAGGATAATCCGATTTTGCTCGAACTTTGCGAATCCTAATAGTTTCATCAGTGCTAGGTCAGGTGTGAAAATGGACAATAACAGTCCACTCCATCAACTCTTATAAAATGTAATGTAAGAGTCCGATAGTCTTTAAATTTTACACATCCCAATAGTTTTATTAGCCCAAGGTCTGGTGTGAAAATGGAATACATAGGACGACTCCTTTTGGTACCTCCCACACAAAAGGTCGAAATTTAAAAAAAATATTTTTTGCACAAAAAGAGAAACGATAATCCGATTTTGCTCGAACTTTGCAAATCATCATATTTTCATCAGTGCTAGATCATGTGCAAAAATGGACAATATCGGTCCACTCCATCAAGTACCTCCCCCACAAATGGTCAAAATTTTGAATAATTACAATCTCATTAAATGTGATGTAAAAGTCCGATTGTCTTCAAATTTCACACATCCCAATATTTATATTAACCCAAGGTCTTGTGTTAAGATGAACAATATCGGCCCACTCCTTCTGGTACCTCCCCCACAAAAGGCCGAAATTTTCAAAAAAAAAATAAATAAAAACAAATTTTTTGCACAGAAAGAGAAAGGCTAATCCGAATTTGCTCCGACTTTGCGAATCCTAATATTTGCGTCAGTGCTAGGACAGGTGTGAAAATGGACAATATCGGTCTACTCCATCAAGTACCTCCCCCACAAAATATTGAAATTTTGAGTACCCATGAAGCTCATAAATCGCCAAATTAACGTCCGATTCCATTTAGACTTGGCACGTCTGTCGAAATATTTTTATCATATTTTGGGTCCGATAGGAAATGGGCAATATTGGCCCATTCCATCGGGATCTGCTCCATAGAGGGTCAAACGTTTGAATAACCTTAACACTAGTCAAAATATATTTAGATAATCGAACATAGGCTGAGGGTATATCTCTGGCGGCAATACCGACTGATACTTTTTAACTTGTTTTTTTTTTTTTAATTTTCGATTTTTTGTGGGGGAGGTACCAGAAGGAGTAGACCGATATTATCCATTTACTAACTCGATCTAAGTTTGGCAAAAATATTACGATGTACCAAGTTTGGACCAAATCGGATACTCCCTTCGAGAGTTATCGTGCGCACCAGCCAGATAGACGGACGGACGGCTTTGGTTCAAAGAGACCGAGGGTCTCGTTATTTTCACTAGGCAGGTTTTGGCCGTATCAATTGATATATACCCTGCCCTGCTGAGGGTATAAATATTAATATTGTTTTGCCTTCTGTCAGTTCGTGTTGATGGGATCACACAATTACATCAAATGTCAGACCATTGTTTCTATTGTATCATAGCATCTCAAAATTAACTTCTACATCGCTAGCCGCCCGATTTCATAATCTTTAACCTGGCGGAATTTCAAAAAATTGATGGGTAGTAGCATACCCACTATTCGAATACCTGGTGGTCAATGTGGATTTGAAAATAAATTGCTGATGTTAATTGAGGTCTACAAATTTTTTCCTCCAATTTAAACTGCACCCAAGCAATAGGTTCGTGTTTTTGGCTGTCTAACTCAACTTGTTTCGATGCTAGAGTAATTACAACTGGTTTAGCATTTAATGCAGATAAGTAATTTGTGTAATTAATGGGGTAAAAATGTCAACTCTGATTAGTAACAAACGAACTGCGAAGCTTCATACACCCTCCATGTTCATGGTGGGACAGAGAAAACCCTTATTGTTTGCAATCGGCTTTGAAACAAGCCTACCGGCTATTTGTAGTTGGGATGAATGCTTACATTCGCACACACTCACACCAACATCTATGCATCGCCATTTATTCAACCATATGTTTTTTCTAGCCAATGCACTTTAACAGATGTTATTTTGCCAAGACGTAGTTGGCAACTCGCAATGCATTCAATGTGGAATGTAAAATTGGAAAATATGTTTCTCTCTAATTCTCACTTTTCAAAATGCCGGTGTTTATGTCCACATGCAGACAGGATTCTGTTAACTTAACAGGTTCTATGCACTTGCACACGTACAATGTGCGTGCTGGAGAAGTTCCTGTAGGAATATCGACGTTTAATGTTAAAGGATGTGTATACAGCAAATCACGGGATGCATACGAAGTTGTACACGAAACAGAGTCATAAATAAAGTGTGTCAAAAATTTATTGTTTACAGTAGAGTACACAATTGCTCAATTCAAAAGTGATTTTTCTAAAAGTGACATAGTTGAAAAAAAAGTAAAAAAAAAACAAGTAAAAAAGTATTGGTCGGTTTTGCCGACAGATGTATACCCTCAGCCAATGTTCATTATTTTAAAATATTCCGACTTCTGTTATGAATTTTCAAACTCTTGACCCTCTATGGAGCGGCTTTTGAAAGAATGAGTCAATATAGTCCATTTCGTATCCGACCTAAATAAATATTATATAAATTTTATTATAAACTAGCTGACCCGGTCCGCGTTGCCGGCCCGTATTTTTAGTCTTTTATGCAAATTTTGTATAGCATAATATTTCACAAATCTGACTCATAAAGGTGAACAAATTTTAATATAAATATGGATCCGACTAAATAGAAATAAATACCAATGGAAGGAGAGCAAAATAATTTCTGAATAGTCAAAGCTTTTTACCATAGCACCTCAAATTGCGCATTAGAGTCCCCAAAAAGTCTATGTTCTTGTTCATAGTAAAATTCAATGACGATTAAACAATGCCTGTGTTGTTGTCCGCCAATCGGTAAAAATCACTATAGATCATCGGCCCTGGGGACTATATGTGGACGGTACCAAAATATTTACGTATGTTGACATTTTTCTGTAAGATGGTTCTCTACTCACAAAGTAGCCTAAATACAGCAAAATAGATTCGAAAATGTGGTCAGGACCCTCGAAATAGAAAAGCCAAGATGTCAAATATTGGCCAAATCAGTTGAAAAACGTGGCCAAGACCACAGTCATAGCTGGAATCAGGGATACATTTATATGAGGGTTATACCAAAACGTGGCCCAACCAATATTCTCTTGGGGGTTACAAATTCTATAGAATACAAAATTTTCTTTTCTGACCACACATTAGATGTGAAAGTGGACTTGGGGATACCCCAATGTGGGGACTTTACTTAAATAAATCCCTATGAGGCAATTATCTGTATGATGGTTCCCTACCCCAGGGTAGCATAAATACAATTTTTAGCCAAATCAATTGATGAATGTGGTCAAGACCAAAATAGGCCCTACTCTGAAAATTTTATGCGAAGAGGTTCTCTACCCCCTTAGAAACAAAGATGCCAAATAAGGGCCAAAATATGAAATCGGGTTGTACCCTTATCCCTGAATTATGATCGATATCATGACATGCAAATGCGATTTAAGGTATCTTGAATGTTTGGGAAGAATTTCTGGAAGGATAGAAATCCGTTTCTTACTAAAAGTCCCATTCGCTCTACTATTTTGCATCCTTTATATTTGGTATTTTACTGATTGTACTCCCAAAGAATTTTGCATTTTGACCTCTCATTGGACGTATTATTGTCACATGAAATAAGTAGTTCTACGCTTTGAAATGGGCCCCATTAGGCTATTTCGGTCATTTTTGTTTATTTAAATGTGCTCGCATCTTCCAGTTGAACCACGATGTAGGCCCTGGAGTTGAAAGATAGGTGTCAGTTAACATCCTATTTCGCACTTATGTCATTTTTGTTGAAAAATTGTATGTAGTGAACAATTCGGTACAACACTTCCATGTATCCCGCCATCAATTTCAGATCTCAAGAAATCAAGTCAATTAAATAAATTGGTATTAATATTCGAATTAAAATTAAAATATAAAAAACACTACAAATGTACATTAGAAAAAAGTAAGTCAAAATGGAAAAAAATCATGCAAAATAAAACATTACTATTGTACATTTCAAAAGTAAAAATAAAAATGTTAATATATCACATTTTTACGCGATTTTTTTGGATATTATCCATCTCAGGGATCTGGTTGAGAGACATATATTTATTTGTTTTGCAATTTATGACAGATAAAATTATTGAAAATTGTGTCTCTTTGTGGATGAGGTACCAAAAGGGGTCCGCAGATGTATAGCATCTTCACAACAGATCATGTGTTAGTAAAAATGTTTATATATGTGTGAAAGTGTTGGATGCTTATTTGGCTTTCTTTAAGCGTTTTTTTTTTTCAAAATCTTGAACCCTATGTGGAACAGGTAGCAAAAGAAATGGTCCGATCTCTACCATCTTTATAACAGATCTTGTGTTGATGAATATATTGAAATGTACCTTGTCTGGAATGAAATCGGATGTTGATTTCGCTTTGTATGAACTTCATTGATTTTCAAAATTTTGAGCGTTTGTGGGGGAGGTACCAGAAGGAGTGGACCGATATATTCCGTCTTATTTCCATATCTTGGGTTAATATTAATATTGGGATGTGTAAAATTTAAAGACAATCTGACTCATACATCACATTCTATAAGGGTACAACCCTTATCAAAATTTTGAATAATTACAACTCTTATAGAAATTTTGAATTTTGGGGGAAGTTCTTGATAGAGTGGACCAATATTGACCATTTCCGCACCAGACCTAGCACAAATGCAAATAATAAGATTTGCTAAGTTACAGTAAAATCGGAGTATAGTTTCTCTTTCTGTGCAAAAAAAAACATATATTTATTTGAAAATTTTGACCATTTCTGAGGGAGGGAAGGAGAGGACCAATTTATTCCATCTTAACACCAGACCTTAGTTTAATATAAATAATAGGATGTGTGAAACTTGAAGACAATCGGACTCTTACATTACATTTTGTAAGAGTGGTAGTTATTCAAAATTTTAACCATTTGTGGGGGAGGTACTTCATGGAGTGAACCGATATTGTCCATTTTCACTTTTGCATTGACGCAAATATTAGGATGTGCAAAGTTGGAGCTAAATCGGATTATCGTTTCTCTTTCTGTGCAAAAAATATATTTTTTGAAAATTTCATCTCCATGGAAATTTTTTCCATCTCCGAACTCGATCTAAGTTTGAGAAAAATATTACGATGTTCTAACTTTGGATCAAATCGGATACTCCCTTCGAGAGTTATCGTGCGCACCAGGCAGCCAGACAAACGGGCATCGCTAGATCGACTCCAAATGTTCTGAAACGGATTTGGTCCAAAGAGACCCAGGTTCTAAAACCGTTATTGCGACTGGTATCGTTTTGACCGTATCAAATGATATATACCACCTGTAGCCATATGGCTGAGGGTATCAAAATCGTATGGTGTTTTCGATTTGTATTAAAAATCAATATTGAAAAAAACCCTGTGCAATCCTCAAAGTGTCTTCAGTCAAACTTTGACCTTTATAGAAATGGTTCAATATAAGGAAATGAACCCATTAAAGGAATTTTAAGTAACTCCATTAGAAAATGTGGATTACATCGTCAAAATGCCGAGTATCGGGAAGTACCTTTATGTGGGGGCTACAGGAAGACGTATACATATATAGACAGTGTTCTGCTACAAGATGAACTCCAAATGTCGAATTTAAGCTATTCCGTTTAAATTTGAGCCTATATTAATCAAAATACCGAATATGGGAAGGTACAATTATACGGGCGCTATGGGAAAATGTGGACATATACAGGGAATGTTCTGCGAGAGGTATATAGAACATATTATGAACTCGAAATGCCGAATTTTAAACTATTGCGTTAGAAAGTGTGGATAAAATCGTCAAAACATTTATATGGGGGCTGTAGGAATATGTGGACATATATGGGCGACCAATACAAACTCTAAATGCCAAATTTTATTTTTTACGGGTAGCTCAACTAAATATGAATATTGGTGTAGGGTATCATATAATCGGCCCGGCCGACTTTTGATGTTATTTATTTTTTTGTAGTCAGAGGCATGATATTTTCAGACGGCAGCAGAGGAACACAAATTAAGGTGTTGCAGAACTTTAGACGCTATTAAAATCCGGACGATGGAAGAAGTGTTACTTCGACGGATATCTATGCGCCCATACAACACTTCTGTGGAGCTGTGGAGCGAGACAGTAGCGGAATAGTGTAACTCTAAAGTACACCAATTAACAGCAATTTGAATGCCCGGCGACACACAATTTTTATCACAACAATCAATTTATGCCACCATGAAAAATACAGGCCTCATCGACCGTGCTTACGGTTAAGTTCATTGAGTTCAATTTGTCTTCTGTCAAATACTAAAGGAGATCGATGATCATATTTCCCCCACTCCCTATATTTGTCCTTAATATCTGACAAAAACACTTTTTATTAAATGTCTTCCAATTTGTTTAACATTAACACCTAATTATGTACACCACTGTAAATGTTCGTTAGAGGGGTGGGTGGCATTTGGGTGGTATTATCATTCCCGAACAAAGAGCGAACAAAACAAACAAATATCTACCTTGTGTTCGATAGTAATAACATCCACATTAAATCATGCAACCTGTATTCTCTCACACCCCTTTCGATATGTTTGTTGTTACATTTTCTCTCTCTCTCTCTTCGACACACACACGAACGCACACACAGTAAGCTTCCAACCCCCCAAACCCATTGCCATACAACAAAAAGGGAATGTTTTCGTTTTTTTTTCGTTAATGAAGACAAGCGGCAAAGTCGACGTGTGTGTGTGTGTGTGTTGTATTTTCCGTTATTTGGGGAAAGGAGCAAGAGAACAACAGCAAAAACAACAACAAGAGAAAACTGCACACACGTCGTCGTTGTCGTTTCGTGTGTTATGACTATGTCTATATAACAGAACCAGCCAGCGTATGTCGGCGGCCAAAGGAATCTTTGTGCAGAGCAACTGTAATTCAGTATCGCACAAACAACATTAACGGTAACATCAACAATACGAAAGCGAGCGGATATATTCGGAAATTCGAAAGACCATATTTTTTTAACTTTGTGGGGAACAGAACAGACAAAATTAGAATCGCACTAGAAGTACTAGATGGTGATTATGATGATGAGGACGAGGACGAGGGCGAATACGAAGAAGAGTTAATCTAAACAAAATATACATTTGAATGCACCACACACACACAGACACTATACTCTGAGTGTGAGAGAGAAAGGCAGAGGGGCCAAATAACAAACAGTATTTGCCGCTCTATTTGAACAGAATAAAACCAAAACAAAAAAAAAAACACAACAACTTTTGTTCGTCCATATGTTTTTGTTGGTTCGGGCATGATGATGATGATGATGATATTGTTGTCGTCGTCGGCGGCTATGGTATAGAATAGTGCATTACAGTCTCTGTGTGTATATAGGGGTGCGTGTGTTTGTGCCCCAAAGTGTGAGTGAACTTTAGTGCGTTAGGTGAATACAAACAACAGCAAAAACAACAACGAAAACGGGCAAACCCAACAGCTCTCGTCCAGTGACAACAAAGGCAGCCAGGCCACCTATTTGGGCTCTTTGTTGTGTTCTCTTTTAGTTTTTTTGTTTAAAATTCGGTTAAGTTTCGTATCGTCTACCACGGGATTTTGTGCGGAATCTAAATAAAAAATCGGGAAATAACATTACACCGTGAAAAATAAATCCGGATGAGAAGAATCGTGAAATTGCAAAACGAATGCAAATTTTAAGAATTTCGGGAGAAATTTTTCGGAAATAGAAAACAAAGTGAGTTTTCGAGAAAGAAAATCTGGGGGTTTCAATGTCACAAGTGGATAATACGACCCATAAAAAAAATTTTTCAAAAAAAAAAAATAATAATAATAATAATAATAATATTAATAATAAAATAAAAAAAAAAATTGTATGTGATTTCAAAATTCTACCCCAGTCAAGCAGGCATAAAAGTGAAACTTTTTAAAAAAAAATTGTTAATCAAAAATTTTGAATCCAAACTTTAGTGCGTGTTTGGAATACTCTGTTCTGATTTTAAAACGTATGCATGACAGAAGAAAACCCTGTTTGCCACAACTGGCTACAGAAATGTCCACGATGATATTGCATGTGCCACAGTCCTCTCCACACCACTAAGCTAATTTAGGAAAATTCCATGCGAGTGGACACAATAAATGCTTGAATGACAACAAAAAAAAAAAAACGGTAAATGTCACAATCACCGTTATAACAATAAAAAATAACCAAAGGACCAACTATCACCATCATCCACAGAAAGGAGAAAAACCCCACATCCAAAGGAAAACATTTACACCAGAAAACACAAACAACACATGAAGCAGTCATTGACATAAAAATAAACAAACGTCGTAAAAAAATAAAAAAACATAAAAGAAACCATTGACTCTCCTCCCTCATCACAAATGTTCTCCCACACATAAAAACAAAAACCTCAACAACAACAAAAATTGCAAAGCAATGCGTTTTCCCAAAAATACCACAAATGTCTTTTTGAAAAGTTTTGCCGGTTTTTCTACCAACTAACGAACGGTTCGGTGTTACATGCTCCCAAGCACACATACATGCACACATAGAAATACTCTCAAACACAAGGGAGCCATTGCAAAACATTGGGGTGTGAGAGCGAAACAGAGGAATGCAATAAAAACAAACATCAACACTTATCAGGTGGCGCGTTGCAAGCAAGTGTGTGTAAGTGTCGACGTCGTCGTTATATTATTGTTTGGAGCATTTTTACCGTTACTTCAAACATTTCAAATGTGAAATAACAATGCAATCTGATAAAGTTCTCTATCTAAATTATTCTAAAATTTGAAAATAAAAAAAATCTTAATTTGTGCAAAATTTAAAATAATAAATTTTAAAAAGAAAAGAAAGTTTCAATAGAATAGTTTGAATCTCTAAAACCGAAAGTGAAAATGATTTGAAAAGAAAAAAAAAATAAAGAAAAAATAAAAAGAAAACCAGCTAACAAAGAGAAAATTTCCAAATTAAAAAAGTTTATATTCTAAAGTGTTTGGGACCAAACCAAAGAGAAAACCAAAAAAGTTATTTGAATTGAAAAGTTACAACCAAAGAATCCCAAAATTTCAAACCAAATAAACTAAACTTCAACATCAATATTATTATCAAAAATAACAGCAGCAGAAAAGGAACCTTACGGAACACCAGCAGAATAAATAAGACAACAACAAATAATGTAGGTTTGAATTAAAATAATTACTTTTATTTAATTTAACGCTCTTATTATGTACTAAGTCCAACATTTTTGACATCTGAGTGGGTAATATCCGGGTTGAAATAAATGTATTTAAGTATCTTCAAATTACCACTATTTCGCAAGGATATTTACTTTTACTTAATTTATAATTATGGGTTGCAGAAACAGACTTTAATAATTTATTATTAAATCAGGGCTATAAGTGATTGTATGAGTTTTTAAATAAGGAAAAGTCAAAAGTCGGACGGCCCGACTACATGATACTTTACACCACTGTGCATATTTAGTAGAGCTACCATAAGAAAAGAATTTATTTCAAGTAGATCATACCACTTATCAACATTTGGCTTTAGAGCAGTTATACTTTGCTATACAGTGCATCATATCACTTGGAGAAGGATTATATTAAAACAAGTAAAAAAGCTGTAAGTTTGGCCGGGCCGATCTTTGAATACCCTCCACCATTTGGAACGATTTTGGCAATTTTCAAAAAAAAAAAATATAATCTATTAAAAATTCTGTTAAAATCTTAAAAATACCAAATGTAGCCGTTATATTGGGGTCTATACGACGACGTGGAGCTTCATCGAACATTTATACCCAATTTATGGAAAATCGTACCATATTCATGGATTTCGCAGATATATAGTATTTTTACAAGAGATCTTGTGTTAGCAAAAATGTTTGTATGTGTGAAATTTTAAGAGAATTGGAAGCTTATTTCGCTTTCTTTGAGCGTTATGTTTTTCAAAATGTTAATCCCATGAGGGGCAGGTAGCAAAAGAAATGGTCCGATCTCTACCATATTTATAACAGATCTTGTGTTGATGGAAATGGAATTGGATATTGATTTCTCTTTTTATGAACTTCATAGATATACAAAATTTTGAGCGTTTATGGGGGGAGGTACCAGAAGGAGTGAACCGATATATTCCATCTTAACCCCAGATCTTGTGTTTATAAAAATATTGGGATGTGTGAAATCTGAAGACAATCGGACTCTTACATCAAATTTTATAAAAAGTTGTAATTATTCAAAATGTTGACCCTTTGTGGGGGAGGTACTTGATGGAGTGGACCGATATTGTCCATTTTCGCACCTGACCTAGCACTGACGCAAATATTAGGATTTGCAAAATTGGAGCAAAATCAAATTATCGTCTCTCTTTCTGCACAAAAAATATTTTTTGAAAATTTCGACCCTATGTGGGGGAGGTACCTGATGGACTGATGCAACTATTAGGATTCGCAAAGTTGGAGCAAAATAGGATTATCCTTTCTCTTTCTGTGCAATAAATTATTTTCTTTGAACATTTTGACATTTCGTGTGGGAGGTACCAGAAGGAGTAGACCGATATTGCCCATCTCCGAACTTTATCTAAGTTTGAGAATAACATTACGATGTTCCAACTTTGGATCAAATCGGATACTCCCTTCGAGATTTATCGTGCGAACCAGACAGACGGACGGACATCGCTAGATCGACTCCAAATGTTCTGAAACGGATTTGGTCCAAAGAGACCTAGGGTCTAAAACCGTTATTTCGATGAGGCACGTTTTTGCCGTATCCAATGATATAAACCTTCTGCAGCCATATGTCGGAGGGTATAACCAGTAAGGAGAAGTTAAAAGTCGGGCGTGCCGACCATTTGATACTCTACACCACTGTGCATAGTTAGTAGAGATCCCGTAAGAAAATAATTTATTTCAAGCAGATCATACCACCTATAAACATTTGGCTTTAGAGCAGTTATAGTTTGTTATAGAGTGCATGATATCACTTGCAGAAGGATTACATTAACAAAATATATATCGGAGCCGAATTGGGCTGAATTTATTTGGGCTGATATTAGCCATTATTTGCACAATTAACTCGTAATTGGTTGAGGATATATGGGAGCCATTTCCAAATCTGAACCGATCTTGATAAAATTTGGCAGAGATATTTTCGAGCTCTATAATATAACTGGTACCAAATATCATTGTTGTGGAATGAATTTTACGAATTTGAGGGGCTTAAACTTCAAATCGGACGAAACATATATATGGGAGCTATAGCTATATCTATATATATAAACAAATAATTTGTGGAAAATTTCGTCTCAATCGGACATTATATAAGAACTGTACTTTGTTTGCAAGTATACATGGACAGACGAACATGCATAATTCGACTTAGAACGTGATTCTATGAAGATCATCGAAAGAAATTAAGGGTCTATCTCGTTTCCTTGTGCCTGCTACAAACAAATGCACAAAGATATAATACCCTGTAGCACTGTGTGGCGTAGGTATAAAAATTGTCCCATTCCGACTCCCGTTCTGTTAATAATTTTTCATCCAAATACCATAGATGTTGATTTCTCTTCGAAATACTACATTCAATTTCCGTTTTGCATACCTAAAACTGGGTGGAGAGATATTTCTACTGCATTCTTATTAAATATATTCATCCTAATGTATTCCTGGGAATGTGTCTCCCTCAGAAAAGCATATACTTCCAAAATGACATTTCATCGTGTATTTATTTCTGAGCTTGTATTTATTTTGTCTTTGGCCTTCTTGGGAAAACAAATAACTTTGGGCCAGTAACAACGAATTTGGCATTGGCTTTCAACTTTTCACCCTGAAATGAAATCTCTTGCTCAAACAATCTAACTTTAAAAATCTGTTGAGTTTTCTTAGGAAGAGGGGGATGGCTAAAGCTCTTTTTGCTTCCTTACCGCAGCTGGTCCCTCATTTATCATTTAACATTGATATAGCGTTTTATTAAAGTACTACATACAATCTATGCGATACGAAGTTAGAACGAAAAAAATAAATAAATAAACACTTCGCCACGATTGTGAACAGGCGGAGGGGAGACTACTACACGTTAATCGACTTTGGCGTTTTTTCCTACTTATTTAAATATTTCACGGTCATAAACGTTTAACCGCAATTAATTTGCCAAAACGTAATGTCAAAGTAAAATATTTAAGACTTGTTGTTCATTTGGAGCGTAACGTGGCGCTTAGTACGTTATTTCGTTCCTTCATTCGTTCCTACGTTCATTCGTTTGATCGCTGAAACATTGTACTTGGGCAAAAAACGAATTTCATGTACAAACTAAATACCGGAACATCTAATGTTGGCTATGAGAAGAAGGATGTCGGTAATTTTCATGATTTTTTCGTCGTATTAATGTTAAATCAGGGGAATTCGAGTATTTTGGCTTTAACAGAAATTTTGGTATTCGGGGAAAGAGAGATTTAATCGACATTCATGTTTATTGAATGCCTCATAATGGAGGAAATTGTGTTTAAAATATAATTGTGGCGGAATACAAGAAATGTCGATTAGGCGCTAGCAAAGCGAACATTAAGAACTGCGATTTAAATGTTTTGATTTATGCCGAATTTGGGTATTTTTGCTGGGAGTAATGAAGATAGATTGCTGATATAAATTCGGTATTTTGTCAAACAGGTATTATTTTGGGGGGAATGTATTTTAATGTGGGAACGCTTTTGCATAGAATTTATGCAATCGTAAAGACCAGTAGCATGGAACTTCTTTAGTTTTCACATTATTTTTGATTACCTGGTTATATAAAATACTAGCTGAAACCGGTGCGCTTCGCTACCTCTTTTGATTTTATATGCATTCAAAATTTTACATACTAATATTTTGAGGTTAAAAAAATTAAAATAAAACAAATTCAAGAAATTAAGAAAACGTAATTACGTAAACTTCGTGTTTGGTGCATGAAATATGTGAAATCGGCCGAGAATATATATGGGAGCTATATATCTAAATCTTAACCGATTTCTAATTTATTAGTCAAATTTATTATTGTAACCAAATTCCGCCAAACATTCTGAATTTCATTGGAATCGGACATACATATTGTGTTTGTAGCAAAACATACATGAAATCGACCGAAGTATATATATGTGAGCTATACCCAAACCTCAACCGATTTTAATAAGATTTGGCAGTTGATAAAATCCCGTTACACATACCGAAAATTTATATGGGAGCTATTTTCAAATCTGGACCGATTTCAATATAATTTGGCAAATTTATTTTTTATTACGCATTCCAAATTTGGAGACTACAGTTGTAATCAATACTCGTAGTTATGTGCAAATAAATTCTAATTTTTCCGGAGGTACCTCCGATTCTGATGCTATATCTCTAGTTCCAAGTGGAATTACAAAAATTTATATAGCCCATGTTACTTTCAGGAGATGCTGCTGTATACTTGGAAATTTTCAAAAAAAAAACTATGTAGCGGTTTTCGAGTCCGTAATTACAACCAAACATACAAACATTTTCTTATTTAATAGATATAGATTTTAACGCTCAAGCAAGCCACTAAATGGGTCTTTTTGGTCCTTTTTTAAATATGGTTAAAAACTCTCGTAGGAAGTTAAAATAGTTTAGAACATTGTTTACAATAAAATTTTACTACAGGGTGAGATGAAAAAAAGTGCAACCAACTTCAGACTGCTGTCATTTCTAAGCCTGTCGTTTCCGACAGCTGTTAAAATTATTTCAGTAATAGCTCATTCTATTGTTTACAAGCGTACAAAAGCATTTTGGTGAGAATTTTCTAGAAAAAAAGCAATTTGTGATGGAATTCAAGCGTGACAGTGTGATTTCTTTGTATTTGGCTGGAAAACCACAAGTGGCTACCATTAGAGCTCTCCAGCATTTAAATGTGAAAAAATCTTTTGTGTCTGGTACCATCGCTCGTTACCGTGATACTGGTAGCATAGCCCGACGTCAAGGAAGTCGGCGGAAGAAAACAGCAACATCAGTAGAAATGATTCGAAAATTAAAGAAGCTACTTGATCGAAACCCGCGTCGCAGTGGCCGAAAAAATGGCTCGTGAGCTGAACATATCGTAATATTCCATTCGCCAAATATTGAAAAATTGAAATTCTAAAAAGTCCAAGAACATACACCGCAACAGAAAGAAAATATACCCAAATGAGCTAAAGAGTTGCTTCGCTTGGCAGAAAGTGGTGAACCGCCGAACAGCAGTTTGTAAACAAACAAAATGATTGTGTTTACTTCCCAAAGAGGTCAGCTGAAGATGTGCACCTTCGGCTGGCCACCAGAACTCAAGCGCCGGCCATGGTGATGGTGTGGGCCGTCATAACAGCCGATGGTCGCTCTCCGCTAGTATTAATCGACCATGACAACAGAATAAATTTCGAATATTATCGCGAAAATATTCTGGCAAGACTCAGCACTATCGTACTCAGCACGCGCCACCCTTGAATGGTTACAAAATGAGGTTCATCGCTTCATTTCCAGCGCACAATGGCCACAAAAATCTCCGGATACCAATCCGTTGAACTATTGTGTCTGGAGTATTTTGGAAAGCAAAGTTGGCACTAAAAAATACCAAAGTGTTGATCACCTCAAGCAAGTGCTTCGCCGGGAATGGGCCGAAATACCGTAGAGCAACATTCGGGCAGCGTGTGACGGTTTCAATGGCCGTTTGAAGATTATAATTCGTGTCAAAGGTGACCAATTTGAACAAATCTAAACTTATTCTAAAAATTGAAGCTATTAAAAAAATGTAAAAATCATGGCGTTTGACTTTGTTGCAGTTTTTTTATCTCACCCTGTATATAACCCCTATAGCCATATGACTGAGGGTATTAAAAAGTTTAATAGGTTCTTCAAATATTTCACATCACAAAAGTTTTTTAAGTACATTTCAAAAAAAAAAAAAAAAAAAAAAAAATACATCACATAGGGTAAGTGTGTCTAAGTTCGGCATGTCCCAGTAGTCGGCACTTTTTATTTTTAAGCCCAAATAAAATAAACTATTATAACTAAATGTATTTTGTTTACTTCAAATATATTGTCAGCTATTTTTCTGCACAATTTCGCTAAGAAAAGATGAATTATTCTAATAAAAATTAAATTTTTGTCTGTGAAGGTCCTCAACAATCCATATTCTTAAGAAAAGTACAATAAAGACGTCGAATCAGTTTAACTAAACAAAATAATTATATTTTAATAAATTAATTTATTAATCTTATTGATTTTTCTTACAAAAAAAATTGGTATGCCGACTGTTGGAAAATGCCATACCGACTATTGGCAAGTGGTGCCGACTACTTGCAAAAAAGCATTGTTGTAATAAAACTACAAATTTATGCAATTTAATAAAAAGTTATTAAAACTTTATTTATTATTGCAAAAACTATACAAAATTTCAAATCTGAATAAATTAATTTTGTAATAATTGAAATGTTCCACTCAGAATGGTGAGCGATTAAAAACGCAAAAAACCTAAAAGTGCCGACTACTGGTACACTTACCCTATCTCAAATAAAGTGAAGGAAGAAAGTAGTCCATATCTGCCAATTTATAATATTTATGTCAAATTTACGTCAGATTCCCGATGGACAATATGGGCCCCCACTCGTTTGGTAGCTCCCCCACAAAGGGACAACGGTTTGAACACATATAGCGTAAGTCAAAAAATACAAAAATAAACGGACATTGACTGAGGGTAAACATCTGTCGGCAAAACCGAAGGATACTTTTTAACTTGTTCTGTTTACATTTAATTCCATTCAACGGCAGATTAGCATTAGCGTGTTAATGGTATTTGAATTTTATATCAATAAAGCTTTAACAATGCTGAAAATAATTTCCGACCCACTAGCATATTTTCTATTAGCCGGTCCTTACGGTTTCTGTTGACATAGCTGACTCACCCTCTTGTTGTCGACTCATTAAAAGTTAAAGTTTCCTTCATTTGACTTTTGCTTTTATTTTATAAAGTTTTTTTTTATTATCTACAATAAGGATAATTTTCCACATAAATCCTTTCCCATTACTTTGTAACTTGGCAAGTGCAAAGCACGGACCCAAGAAGGAACTTTTCCTACAACAACATAATACTCATTAATTTTAATTTATTTCGCCATTTTATTAATTGAAAAATTTATGTCCATAGAAGATGCTAAGGAAAATCTTCAAGTCCCCCTATTTCTTTTTTGTCAAGTAAATCAAATCAAATTACTTTTTTATTTATTTTATTAGAGGAAAAGTTATTTAAAGTCAACTAAAATTTCAGATTTTGTTTGCGTCACCTTAATAAAATCTTATAATTAGAAGAAAAAAAGAGTTTTGTTGGGGCGTTAACACCCAGCTTTGTTCCTTTGAGTCTGGCCAAGCGGAGAATAAGAACTTTTTTCATTTCATTGCTTTCGAATGTAATTAAATGTGAAAGCATTTCCTTTTTACCGGGAACTAGAAACAGATTTTGTTTTCTTTCTCTCTCTCTCTCCCTCTCTCTCTCTCTCTTTCCTTCTCTCTTTTGTAACGACCATAAATTTAATTTATTATCAATATCCAGCTTTCTCATCTGCTTTATGCCGGTGTGAAACACACTTCCTTCTTCAAGAACTCAGTTTGATGTCGTGGTGTATTGCTGCCTTAAGGACTTCCCCGTTTTTGGTTGAACAAACACTTGTTTTGTGGTGTTGGTCGGTCGGTGTGTGTGTGTGTTGGTTGGTTGGTTGTTGGGTCCCTTTGTTGTCGAGTGGCTTAAAATGTACAAATTGTGTGTCACCTTTCTAAAATTAATTGTCCTTTTGACTGGAGTAACGGCTACATTTGTCAGTTATTGGTATTACCTTGGGGTCTATTTTTCCTGCTGTCGGGTTATAGAACAGAGAGAGAGAGAGAGAGAGCAAAACACAAAACGACCGATAAGATAAATTGTCCAAATAATTTAAGGTGGAAATTTTAAATTTATTAAGTGTGTAATGATTAAAACACAGTTTTTCGTGTCATGAGAGTAGAATTCAAGCAAGGACAGCGTTTTGTAAAATTGAAAAATAAATTATAGCAATTTTTGATTTCAAAGTTATGTTATTGTTTTTCGAGTTTTTGTACCCGAAACAGTATGTTTTGGGGTATTATAAGTGAGATAGGACCAAAAAGTTTGTAACACCTCTAAATATTGGTCCTAGACTCACAATGTTATGCATCGATCGATTCCAAAATTGCCAAACTGAGTCGACCTAACTATGTGTGTCTGTCCATCCGTCTGTCTAAGGTAATTTGTAATCACGCTATATGTAGGTCGCAGTTATGGTCTGATCCTCAACGAAATTTTACATGGAGTTAGTGTTAGGGTCCGAGTAGAAGCCTATTGTTGGGGGAGATGATGGCAAAATATTAAGGGGATGAAATGGACATAAAACTGACTTTTTCGCTGATTTTTCAGTCACTCTATATGTCACAATTATAGACTGATCGAAGCTTAGTTTCACATCGGGTTTGAGTCTAGGTTTAGACTGATGCCTACAACTATTAAGGGTCATCGGACAACAATTAAATGACATGGTCAATAATTTTTGAAAAATTCCAACATTTCAATTCAACTGCGAGCATATTTTTACCCTCCACCATTCTATGGAGGGTATACATATTAACTTTGTCATTTCGTTTGTAACTCCTCGAAATATTTATAAAGTATACATATTCTGGATCAGCGTAATATTCTAAGACGATCTAGCGATGGCCGTCCGTCTATCTATATGTCCGTCCGTCTGTATGTCCGTCTGTTTGTTGTAATCACGCTATCTTTCGAACGAATTGAAATAGAAGGCTAAAATTTTACACACATGCATAGTTTACCAATAGGCAGGTTAAGTTCGTAAATGGGCTATATCGGTCCACGTATTTCGTATATATGACGGTACCTCCCGATATTCGGTAATTAGATGATTTTGGCGACTTTACTCACCGAAATTGTTTTATATTTGGCATTTGAAGTTCGAAATGGATACTACAGCCTGAGACAGAAAATTGTCTGTGCAAGTCCATGTCTTCGTATAGCCCCCATATAACGATACCTCCTTATATTCGCTATTTAGATTATTTTAGCGACATTATTCACCGGAATTGTTTTTCAAATTTTTGTTTGAAGTTCGAAATGGATACTACAGCTTAAGGCAGAAATTTGTCTATGCAGGTCCACGTCTTCGTATAGCCCCCTTTTAACGGTACCTCCCAATATTCGGTATTTTGATGATTTTAGCGTCATTATTCAAGAGTATTAAGAGTTCGTAATGGGAACTACAGTCTGTGACAGAAAATTGCCTATACCGGTCCAGATTGTCGTATAGGCCCCATATATCAGTACCTCTTTATATTCGGAATTTTGACGATTTTAGGTACAACACACACTGAATTTGTTTGAGATGTCTTATTTGAATTTCGTAATGGATTTTTTGGGAATACATCTCAATATCTATTAAAACTATCTACCGACAGTGGCTTCCAAATCAAATTTCAGAATTCCAGCTCTATTCAAAGACCCAACCCCCAATGTATTAGCGTAATTTTCGTAGACTTATGCTACGAATGTCCAAAACATCCTTCTTCTCGGCTCTATTCCTTCACCCAATACTAATTTAAAAGCATTTAGTTTATTTAGTACAGTTATAGTACGCATTTTTCAAAGAATCACCATATCAGAACCTCAGATACCAATATTGAACTTAATAGTAAATTTCATGATTTCAACTTTTTATACCCTCCACCATTCTATGAAGGGTTTATTAACTTTGTCATTCCGTTTGTAACTCCTCGAAATACTCATGTCAGACCCAACAAAGTATATATATTCTTGATCAGCGTAAAATTCTAAGACGATTTAGCCATGTCCGTCTGTCTGTCCGTCTGTCTGTTGTAATCACGCTATCTTTCGAATGAATTGAGATAGATGGCTAAAATTTTGCACACATGTTTAGTATTCCAGTAGGCAGGTTAAGTTCGTAAATGGGCCATGTAGGTCCACATTTTCATATAGCCCCCATATAACGGTACCTCCCGATTTTCGGTATTTTAATGATTTTAACGACATTATTCACCGGAATTGTTTCAAATTTGGTATTTATAGTTCGAAATGGATACTACACCCTAAGACAGAAAATTGTCTGTGCAAGTCCACGTCTTCATATAGCCTCCATATAACGGTACCTCCCGATATTCGGTATTTTAATGAATTTATCGACACACACATCTTCGTATAGCCCCTATATAACGGTACCCCCCTATATTCGGTATTTTGATGATTGTTGCAACATTATTCACCGGAATTGTTTCAAATTTGGTATTTGAAGTTCGAATTGAATACTACACCCTAAGACAGAAAATTATCTATGCTGGTTCAGGTCTTCGTATAGGGCCCATATATCAGTACATCCCTATATTCGGTATTTTGACGATTTTAGGTACAATACCCACCGAAATTGTTTGAGGTGTGGTATTTGAAGTTCGTAATGGATGCTACAGTCTGTGACAGAAAATTTTCTATGCAGGTCCAGGCCTTCGTACAGCTCCTATATAACGGTACCTCCCTATATACGATATTTTGATGATTTTAGCAACATTATTCACCGTTTATTTCAAGTTTCGAATTTGAATATGGTAATAGCTTATGACAAACAATGCCTATGTATTCCTACATCGTATACACCTCAATATAAGGCCTACATTTGGTATTTTTAAGATTTTAACAGAATGTTGTAATGATTTTATTTTCTGAAAATTTCCAAATTCGTTCCGAATGGTGGAGGGTATTCAAAGTTCGGCCCGGCCGAACTTACTACTTTTTGACTTGTTAATTTTCCCTATTACCAACTTTAGTAGCATTCAGTACAATTATAGAACTCGTATCTAAACCCAGTTCTTTTTCTCAACCAGAGGCACCAACAGTGCTAACCATATCAAAATTCAGGATTCCAGCAACTTCTCCATATCTCAATTCCAGATTGAGGTCTCAATATCAAATTTGAGAATTCAAGCAATATTCCTTCACCCTATACCAAATGTAGTACCACATAGTATTTTTCGTACAATTATCGTACACCAGATACCAACAGAGACCTCAATATCAAATTTGAGGATGTCCGCTCTATTCCTTCAATTTAGTACTATATAGTACCTTTCGTACAAAGAAAGTACGCGATCTCCATAACCCAATCTCAGATACGAACAGTACCAACCATATCAAATGTCAATACCAAATTTAGTACCATTTAGTACTTTTTGAGCAAATATAATCCGCATTTGGAAAACCACCACCAAATTTCAACACCAGATACTAAAGAGTGATTTGTTAAGAGCTTGATAACTTTTTTTTTTAAAAACACATAAAATTTGCAAAATCTCATCGGTTCTTTATTTGAAACGTTAGATTGGTCCATGACATTTACTTTTTGAAGATAATTTCATTTAAATGTTGACCGCGGCTGCGTCTTAGGTGGTCCATTCGGAAAGTCCAATTTTGGGCAACTTTTTCGAGCATTTCGGCTGGAATAGCCCGAATTTCTTCGGAAATGTTGTCTTCCAAAGCTGGAATAGTTGCTGGCTTATTTCTGTAGACTTAAGACTTGACGTAGCCCCACAAAAAATAGTCTAAAGGCGTCAAATCGCATGATCTTGGTAGCCAACTTACCGGTCCATTTCTTGAGATGAATTGTTCTCCGAAGTTTTTCCTCAAAATGGCCATAGAATCGCGAGCTGTGTGGCATGTAGCGACATCTTGTTGAAACCACATGTCAACCAAGTTCAGTTCTTCCATTTTTGGCAACAAAAAGTTTGTTAGCATCGAACGATAGCGATCGCCATTCACCTGTAACGTTGCGTCCAACAGCATCTTTGAAAAAATACGGTCCAATGATTCCACCAGCGTACAAACCACACCAAACAGTGCATTTTTAGGGATGCATGGGCAGTTCTTGAACGGCTTCTGGTTGCTCTTCACTCAAAATGCGTCAATTTTGCTTATTTACGTAGCCATTCAACCAGAAATGAGCCTCATCGCTGAACAAAATTTGTCGATAAAAAAGCGGATTTTCTGCCAACTTTTCTAGGGCCCATTCACTGAAAATGCAAGCGTTACTCGTTAGTAAGTCTATTCATGATGAAATGTCAAAGCATACTGTGCATCTTTCTCTTTGACACCATGTCTGAAATCCCACGTGATCTGTCAAATACTAATGCATGAAAATCCTAACCTCAAAAAAATCACCCTTTAGCAGTGACCTTAGTATCAAATTTCTGGATTCCAGCTATATTCCTTTAAAAAATTCCAAATTTAGAACCATTTAATACTTTTCGCACAAATATAGGACGTATATTCAAAACACCGCAAAATCTTAAAAAAAAAAAAAAAAAAAATCATCAGTAATCTGAATAAAAATTTTCAGAATTTTGTCTGTATCCTTCACCCAATACCAAATTTAGGACCATTTTATAATTTTCGTGCCATTATCCAAAACAAAACCAACGTCACGTCTCAATTTCAGATACCAACAGAGACCTCAATATCAAATTTGAGAATTTCAGCTCTATTCCTTCACCCTTTTTGTACAAATAAAGAAAGAATTTCAGCTATCTTAATGTCAAATTTAAAATTTGTATTAATTTCCCATCACGCAATACCAAAATAGTACAATTCAGTTGTTTTTGTACAATTGTTGTACACATAGCCGATCACATCCATATGTCCAGGCTATACATCAACAGCAACCCTAATATTAGATTTGAGATTTCAAGCACTACCGTTTCGAAATGGTATCAAATTTTAGTACCATTTAGTACACATAGGTTCGGATTTCCAAAAACTTCTTCACACCCCAATCCTACACTCCAACAGTAATCGTATGTCCAAATATCAGGATATCACCTCCATTGGTTCTCTCAAATCCAAATTGTACCTAATTTAATGCAATTTAGTATTCATAAGTACAAATTTCCATAGCTACCTACATCATATAATCCAAAAGAAATCTTATTTCCAAATTTCAGGATTCCATTTTCAAAACATCCTCTATATCCCAATCCTACACACCGAGAGTTATCATTATTTCAAATTTCAGAATTCCACCCCTATCGGTTCGCCCAAATACAAATTGTACAAAATCTAGTGCCATGTGGTACGAATTTCCAAAACTTCCTTCATACCCTAATCCTAATCTCCGACAAAGGCCTTATTTCAAAAATTCAGGATGCCAGCTCTTTTGGTTCACCCAAATCCAAATTCAATACCATTCATACATCATACAATCCAACAAAATCTAAATTGTACCAAATTTAGTACCATGTAGTACACATTACTACGAATTTGGAAAACTTCCTACATACCCCGATCTTACAATGCAAGAGTTACTACCTCATTCCTACAAACCTCGGTCCTACAATGCAATAGTAATCTTATTTGCAAATCTACGCATTCCAGCTCCATTGGTTCCCCCAAATTCAAATTGTACCATATTTAGTATTATTTAGTACTTTTTTGCACATAAGTAAAAAATTTCGAAAACTATCTCCCTATCTCAATCCTAACTCCGCCAGTAATATTAACATCAAAATTCAGGATTCCAGCTACATTCGTTCCTCAAATTGCACCAAATTAGTACTATTCAATACAGGGTTGCCCATATTCGACGGACTCATCTGGAAACGCCATAACTTTTGACAGAGATGTCACATCGCCTAATGACATACCGCGTTTGAAGCGTCAGTCCAAGCAGATTTTTACCATGAACCAATACACAACACGCGAGCGCTCTGAAATAGTTGAAATTTACATTCAACAGAAGAAGTCAATTCTGAAAACTCAACGTGCTTTTAAAACATTAAAAAATGTGAGAAGTGCGCATTCTAAGAACACCATTAAGCGTTTATACGAAAAATTTTCTACTGGCAAGGCTCTTTCTAATCCGAAGAGGCCATATAAAAGTCGACCAAGGCGATCGGCCGAGAATATCGCTGCCGTACGAGCCAGTGTTGAGAGGTCCGCAAAGAATGTTGCCTGCGGACAAGCCTCGTCGATTGGAATGGGCCCAAAGGTCCGTCGAATATGGGCAACCCTGTACTTTTTCCTTTGCGCCGATACTAAATTTTAACATGCTAACGAATCCTCTTTTGCAATTTGCAGTTCGTTATATATGTAGATCAATGTACATTTGTACAAATTTATTCTACTGCAAGTGAAGCCAAAATAGTAAAATCATCTAGGGACTACTATTTTATGTGGCCTAATAAAAAATCAATTTTTGTTTTTTTTTTGTACCACCTTCAATGATTTTTTCGATACAACACAAATTATACAATAAATAAAAAAAATTAGAAAAACAATTTCACAATGATATATTTTTGTCTATGGATTACTCGTCCACGGGTTTTTTTTTATTTTTTCGAATACGATAATAAACATAATAAACGTGAACAAGCTTTTGATGAAGCCAATAAAGAACCACACACAAATTGTTTACCAGCACCGAATTCCCATGAATAACATTTTTATATGGAATTCAGCTACAGAATGAGAGGGGGGGGGGGGGGCGATGAGCGGGAAAATAAAAAATATTGTAAAATAATTTCGTGGAAATTTTCAGTTGAATAAAAAATAAGTCGGCAAAAATTGTCTTCTTTTTATAACCAGCAAAATTGTACTACCTAAATCTGAAGCCTGAAATATGGATACATAGGTACACGCTTTTGGGTTGCTATGATAGTTGAATGTCATTGGCTAGTATTTTATTATTCCGTATTTGGGTGAAATGGCAGACATTAACGTCAGCCATACAAACACACGCACAAGCACATGACAAATGTCTCTGTTCTTTTTGTACCTTGGCCCAAAGTTGGTTCACCTAAAATACCTTACTCATCGACAGTCCGCCGCCCCCAGGGCATGACATGTGGAAATATTAAAAAAAGCAAAAAAAAACGCATAATTACGGTAGGTGAGACAAAACTAAAGTAATTACAGTACCAATGACAAGGGTAGAGATAATCCAATAATATTTATTTTTGTTTCGTTTGAATGTCTGCTTCGTTAATGAACTTAGCAGTTCATTTGCCGGTCTCCATATTTGCGTTTTGGGGGTCACAAATGGCATATGAGTGATAAAGAAAATTATTATATACCAAAAAATATATGATGTTGGTTCTCTTTTTGAATTCTGCCCAGATGTTGCTTTTGATTTCCAAGATATAACTGATACCATTGGCAAAATATTTAAGTTTTGGACAGTTTGAAGTCAATTGTTAATATTTTCAAGACGGCCAAGACCTTGAAATTTAGCACAACGGTTCATATTCTTTTCTCAGCCGTGTGTATTAAGGGGGTGCATATCATTTGATGTGGCCAAAATGTCTCTCTGTCTGGCTGACTGATGAATCGGGTTGGAAAATGGGTAATATCGGCCCGTCTGGTAAAAATAAGAAAGTAGAGTATCGGAATATTGTGACTGGTCTAGCATCGGTTGAAATATGAACAGCATTCGTCCACGGTTCTGACCTCGTCGAGATTTATAACTACCTTTATAACTCTTATAAAATTCGTAATAACTCACCGATTTTCTTCAAGGAGTAACCCGATTCATCCCATATTTATACCCTCAGCTATATGGCTACAGAGCCTACATATATATCATTTGATACGGCCAAACCGTGCCTCATTGAAATAACGGTTTAAGACTCTAGGTCTCTTTGGACCAAAAACGTTTCAGGATATCTGGAGCTCGTAAAACGCAAGATAAGCATCCGATTCTCTTCAAAAAAAAAAAAAAAAATTCTGCACATTTCAATATTTCTATCGACGCAAGATCTGATATGAGGATGGTAGACATTCCTAGTACCTACTTCCCCTAAATGCTAAATTCTCTTCAAATCTTACGCATCTCAATATTTTTACTAACACAAAATCCGCTGGTTCCTCCCCCAAAAAGGGGAAAAATTTCGAATAAGATTGGGATATTTAGGTAGTTTTGGAGTTTTTTACTTATACACGGTGAGATGAAAAAACTGCAACCAACTTCAGACTGCTGCCATTTCCAAGCCAATCGTCCGACAGCTGTTAAAATTATTTCAGTGACAACTCATTATGTTGTACATTTTGGTAAGAATTTTCCAGAAAAAAAGTTATTCGTGATGGAATTCAAGCGTGACAGTGTGATTTCTTTATATTTGGCTGGAAAACCACAAGTGGCTATCGTTAGATCACTCCAGCATTTAAATGTGAATAAATCATTTGTGTCTCGTACCATTGCTCGTTACCGTGATACTGGTAGCGTATCCCGACGTCAAGGAAGTGGACGGAAGATTACAGCAACATCAGAAGAAATGGTTCGAAAAGTAGGGAAGCGACTTGATCGAAACACGCGTCGCAGTGGCCGAAAAATGGCTAGAACATATCGCAAAATTCCAATCGCCAAATATTGAAAAATGAGCTCGGGGTAAAGCCATTGAAATTCCAAAAAGTGCAAGCACTTACACCGATACAGAAAGAAAATGGACTAGAAAGAGCTAAAAATTTGCTTCGCTTGGCCGAAAGTGATGAACTGCCGAATTTGGATTTCTTCGATGAGAAAACATTCGTTGTACAGCAGTTTGTGAACAAACAAAATGATCGTGTTTACTTGCCAAAGAGGTCAGCTGAAAATGTGCACCTTCGGTCGGCAACCAGAATTCAAGCGACGGCCATGGTGATGCTTTGGGCCGCCATAATAGCCGATGGTCGCTCTTCGCTCGTATTAATCGACCGTGGCATTAGAATAAATGCCGAATACTGGAGGGTGTATTAAAGCCTTGGGTACGCAAACATTTTGGCCGCAGAGCTTGGACATTCCAACAGGACTCAGCCCCATCGCACTCAGCACGCGCCTCCCAATAATGGTTACAAAATGAGGTTCCTCGCTTCATTTCCAGCGCACAATGGCCGCCAAAATCTAAAATCTACCAATCCGTTGGACTGTTGTGTCTCGAGTATTTTGGAAAGCAAGGTTGGCACTTAAAAATACTAAAATGTCGATCACGTCAAGAAAGCGCTTCGCCGGGAATGGGTCAATATACCGCAGAACAATATTCGGACAGCATATGACGGTTTCATTGGTCGGTTGAAGGCCATAATTCGTGCCAAAGATGACCAAATCGAACAAATATAAACTTATTCTAAAATTTGATGCTATTTCCGACAATTTTTGCTATCATTCAAAAAATTCCAAAAAAATGTAAAAAATATGGCGTTCGACGTTGTTGCAGTTTTTTTATCTCACCCTATATGTACTAAAATGCACTACCTTTGGTACAATTTGGATTTAGGGAACCTATGGAGCTGGAAGCCTGAAATTTAAGACTGTGGGAGTGTAGGATTGGTTTAAATAGGAAGTTTTGGAAATTCGTACATATATTTAGGCGAACCGATTGTGATATTGGATTGTATGATATTGGATTGATTCTGAAATATCAGTTCTATGGGATTACATGATTGATGTATGGAGGTAGTTTTAGAAGTGTAGGATTAAGGTATGTAGGAGGTTTGGAAATTCTGGGCTGGAATCTTCCAAATTGATTTAGAGATTTCTGTTGGTGTTTGGAATTGAGATATGGAGGTGATTTTTAAATGCGTACAATAATTGTTCAAAAAGTTCTAAATAGTACTAAATTTCGATCACTTTTGGTATGTACTAAATGTTACCATACCGAAATTTAATTTTGAGGTTACTGTTGATTTCTAGACCTATGGAGAAGTTGAAATAGTTTTGGAAAAAGAAAAATTGGATTTTTGTCCATTGTGTAATGGTTTAACTACTTAACTTAAATAATATGTAAGACCTTGAAAATCTGGAAATTTAGTACGATGTATGAAGTTTTGATTAAACAATTTTGTCAAACTACACAAATTGTGCATTTGAGTATTAAAAAGAACGAACACGAAATGTTGGAACGCATCTAAAATTTTAAGTTGGAGTCCCCTGTAAAGTGCGAAATAAACATTAGATTCTATCTAAAATTCGCACATTTCAATATTAATACTAACATGTATTCTGAAGAGTGACTGACTGACGCCCAAGCAAAACGGCAGAAGCATTTGGTATAAGAATTAAGTTAGGGCGGTAGGGTAATAATAAGGGATTTATGTGGAAATCTTTAATTTGGAGATAGGACTAAATGGTACTAAATTTGGTACTTGGGTAAGGGATTGATTTGGAAGTCTTAAATTTGACATTAGAATAACATTTTATGCGGTTCGGTTGAAATATGACACCGGAAATACGTATCAAAAAGTACGAAATAGTATTATCTTTAATATTTTGGGATGGGATAAAGCTGGGAATCTGAAATTTGGAGCGGGAGTCTTTGGTGTTATGAAGGATAGACAAATTAATGGATTTTTCGAAATTCTAATAATACGCGTACCAAAAGTACTAAAATGCACTAAATTTGGTATCATTTGGAATTATGTGAACGGATAGTGGTAAAATCTTGAGAGTTCTTATTCTTGGAAACGGTGTTGATGTAACTTTACTAAATGATATTTTTTTTTTATTGGAGAATTTATAGATGTAGAATTCTGAAATTTGAAATGAGAGACGCTGGTGGGGTGTAGGATAGATGTATTATTATTTTTTTTAATTCGAACTATAAGTTTAGTTAACTTACCTACTAAAATGCAATAGATTTGTTACCATTAGGTATTTTGTGAACGGGTAGAGCTAAAATCTTAACATCTATTTATATTAATAAATATAAATTGCATTGTATTAGGAAATTATGTTCTCTGGAGTGCGAAAACCGATTTTAATTTTGAGGTACTTTTGCACATTATTATTATGTTATTAAATTAATCAATTTTTTAGTGTCCATATTGGTACACATTCTTAGTCTTCAATCCAAAGGCATCAATTTAAAAGAAATACATCAATATATATGAAAGTCTTGGATTACCGGTTCTGTCTTTTGTAATTTAGTTTCCACTTCGCATATATAACAAATAGTTCAATGGCATTGGATATTTTTTCCTATCAATTAACGTCACATCCGACATAAGCATTTGTATCTTGACGCAATGTAAAAAAGGAACATATGACAGTTACAAGTCATTACAACTATGACAGGGTAATTAGTGCTAATGGATTGCAAGGAGACCACCTCTTGACGGAGTAATAAGTATTTGTGGAGTATAAATAAAAAAACTACAATTATAAGAAATTCACATGGTGAACTAGTTGGACATATAATCAATTAGTTCATAAAATTAATTATTACCTTATGTCGAGAACAATTTCATGAAACCAAAAGAAAATGGAACGTGGAAATGTACTCAACGGTCAACATTTTGATTTGTCTCTTTCTATGCCTTCACACTACCAATGTTTTGGGTGTAACCTCGCTTTGCAATATTATAAATTTTCGCTATTTTAAAGGCGTTAGCAACCATTTCCCATTGAATTAAAGAAACTTACATTTATATTATGTTGAAAATAAATACCGAAAACTTTTTGGCGATTTGAGTTCTTTATCGGTACTACTAAATTGGTTTTAATTTTTTTGTTTTTGTTTTTTTTTGGGTTATAAGAAATCCTACATTGCATTATCGAAATAAATTAATGACAACGTTCGAAATACCAAAACATTTGCTTTAATAAATATTTATTTTCATAGGATAATTATATTTTCATAGGATAGTATCTCACCTCAATCTCAAAATATGAATAATTAAAATTATCAAATTTGTTGGTTAGTAATAACACTCTGAAACACAATAATTTTGGGGAAAATGCGGCAGATTATGGATGTAGAGCAAAAACAAAAAAAAAAAAAAAAAAAAAAAAAAAAACAAAAAACAAGTAAAAAGGCAGTAAGTTCGGCCGGGCCGAACTTTTAATACCCTCCACCATTTGGTACAAATTTGGCAATTTCCAAAAAAAAAAAAAAAAAAAAAAAATAAAAAATAAAATCCGTTAAAAATTCTGTTAATATCTTAAAAATACCGAATGCCTATACGACGACGTGGACCTGCATAGGCAACTTTTGTCATAAGTTATTACAATATTTAAATGCAAAACTTGAAGAAAAATCTGTTTATAATGTAGCTAAAATTATCAAAATACCGAATATAGGGGGGTACCGTTATATGAGGGCTATACGAATACGTGAACCTGCACAGAAAATTTTCTGGCATGGGCTGAAGTATCCATTACGAACTTCACATGCGAAATTTGAAACAATCCCGGTAAATAATGTCGCTAAAATCATCAAAATACCGAATATCGGGGGTACGGTATATGGGGGCTATACGAAGACGTGGACCTACATGGCCCATTTTCTGTTTTATGTTGGAGTATCTATTACGAACTTCAAATACCAAATTTGGAACGATTACATTAAATAATGTCGCCAAAATCATCAAAATACCGAATATCGGGGGTACCGTTATATGGGGGCTATACGAAAACGTGGACCTACATGGCCCATTTACGAACTTAACCTGCCTACTGGCAAAATATATATGTGTGCAAAATTTTAGCCTTCTATCTTAATTTGTTTGAAAGATAGCGTGATTACAACAGACGGACAGACAGACACACCGACAGACAGACGAACATGGCTAAATCGTCTTAGAATTTTACGCTGATCAAGAATATATATATTTTGTTGGGTCTGACATGAGTATTTCGAGGAGTTACAAACGGAATGACAAAATTAATATACCCTCCATAGTATGGTGGACGGTATAAAAAAGACACCTGAATTGGCGTTTTTATACCCTCCACCATACATAGTATGGGGGGTATATTAAGTTCGTCGTTCCGTTTGTAACTCATCGAAATAATAATTTTAGACCCAACAAAGTAAATATATTCTTGATCAGCGTAAAATTCTAAGACGATTTAACCCTGTCCGTCCGTCTGTCCGTCTGTTGTAATCACGCTAGAGGCTAAACGAATTAAGACAGATCTCTCTTTTGTCTGCAGGCAGGTCAAGTTCGAAGATGGGCTATATAGGTCCACGATTCGGTATAATCCCCATAAAACGGTACCTCCCGATATTCGGTATTTTGACGATTTTAGCCACATTTTCTAATGAAATAGTCTGCAATCCACACGAGGAGTTCTTTGTGAGCACTTTACCCCCTAAAAAAGAATTGTCTATATATGTTCACGATATCGTATAGCCCCCATATAACGGTATCCTCCGATATTCGGTATTTTGATAATTTTAGCCACATTATTTAACGGAATTGTCTATTTATCCACACAAGGAGTTCCTTGTGGGTACTTTATCCCTTGGAAGATAATCTATATCTATAAACAGGAAAATGTTTCTATGTTTGTTTGTTTGTAATTTATGGACTCGAAAACCGCTGAATAGATTTTCCTGAAAATTTCCATATATACTGCAACATCGCCTGAAAGTAACATAGGCTATATACATTTTTGAATTTCCACTTAGAACTGGAGATATAGCATCAGAATCGGACGTACCTCCCAAAAATTTAGATTTTATATGCACATATCTATTGATTTGTTGAAGATACAGTCTCAAAATTTGGAATACGTAACGGAATTTGGAACAAAAATAAGTTTGCCAAATTATATTGTAATCGGTTCAGATTTGGATATAGCTCCCATATATATTTTCGACCGATTTCGTTTATTTGATGCCTCAAACACAATATGAATGTTCGATTCCAATGAAATTTAGAATGTGTGACGGGATTTAATCCGAAAATAAATTTGTCAAATTATATTGAAATCGGTTCAGATTTGAATATAGCTCCCATATATATTTTCGGCCGATTTCAAGCATTTGATGCACCAAACAGGCTATGTATCCCCAATTTCAACGAAATTTGAAACGTGTGATAGATTTTATCTAAAAAATTGATTTCCCAAATTATATTGAAATCGGTTCAGATTTGGATATAGCTCTCATATACATTTTCGGCCGATTTCATGTATTTGGTGGACCAAACACGATATGTATTTCCAAATGTAATGAAATTTAAAATAAGTAACGTAATTGGGGGCCAAAATGAATTTGTCAAATTAAATTGAAATCGGTTCAGATTTGGATATAGCTCCCATATATATTTTCGACCGATTTCATGTATTTGATGCACCAAACACGCTATGTATCTCAAATTTCAATGAAATTTGGAATGTGTAGCGGAAATTAAAACAAATATACATATGTCAAAATATATTAAAATCGGTTCAGATTTGGATATAGCTCTCATATATATTATCGACCGATTTCATGTATTTTATGCACAATACACGATAAGTATGTTCGATTCCAAAGAAATTTGGAATATGTAACGGGATTTTGATTAGAAAATAAATTAGTCAAATTATATTAAAATCGGTTCAGATTTGGATATAGCTCCCGATTTCACATATTTGATGCACAAAACACGATACGTATTTCCGATTCCAATGAAATTCGGCATGAGTGGCTAAATTTGGTACAAAAATAAATTTGACAAATTATATTCAAATACGCTCAGATTTGATTATAGCTCCCATATATATACTCAGCCGATTTCACATATTCGATGCACCCAAAGCCAGAGAGACAAAATCTGGCACCAGAAAAAATTGCCAAATTATATTGAAATCAGTTGAGGTTTGGATATAGCTAACATATATATTTCGGCCGATTTCATATATGTTATGCACCAAACATGTATATATGACCGATACCAATAAAATTCAGAATGTGTGGCGGAATTTGGTTACAATAATAAATGTGACAAGTTAATTGGAAATTAGTTAAGATTTGGATATAGCTCCCATACATATATTATCGGCCGATTTCACATATTTGACGCACCAATTTCAATGAAATATGAAAGGTGTGGCGGAGTTTGGTGTAAAAGTATTTTTTTTTTAATTATATTTAAATCGGATCAGATTGGGATATGATTTTAATAAGAACCATTGACCCACAACGCCTTAGGCTAACACAAAAAAACAACACAACAATTGATTTGAAATACGCTTATTACGGGGAAGTATGTTGCTACCTCGAATTCACTAATTGCAATAGAAATGCCACCCATCTAGAAAAGATTGCAGTTTACTGCACGCTTGGTATTTGCTATGAAATAAATAAATCCGAAGGACAAACCCTTCGTGTATGTATGTCATGTTACTGCTTTCCTAATGGTTTTGGTTATTTACGCATTAAAGTAGTGCAATAATTTTTTTTTAATTTTTAAATTTGTTTTTTTTTTTAACCAACATATATTCGTAAATAAAATTTTGAATGCATATAAAATCAAAAGGGGTAGCGAAGCGCACCGGGTTATCTATATAGGTCCACGATATCGTATATCCCCCATATAACGGTACCCCCGATATTCGGTATTTTGATTATTTTAGCCATATGTTTCAATGGTATTATCTGAAAATCCACACAAGGAGTTCTTTGTGAGCCCTTTTGACTTCTGAAGGGTAATTGTCTATGTAGGTTCACAATATCGTATATCCCCCCATATATCGGCACCTTCCGATATTAGATATTCTAATGATTTTAACAGAATTTTTAATGGATTTTATTTTTCGAAAATTTTCTAATTCGTTCCAAATGGTGGAGGGTATTCAAAGTTCGGCCCTGCCGAACTTACTGCTTTTTTACTTGTTTTAAATACTCCCGTCAAAATATTCAACAAAATTATTTGTCATAAAATTAATACGGCCAAAAATTTGCCTTTTCGAAATAACGGTTTTAGGCCCTAGGTCTCTTTGCGCAAAATCCGTTTCAGGACACTTGGAGTCGATCTAGCGATATTTATATCCCAATTCTAATCTCCGCCAGTAATGTTAATTTTAAATGTCAGGAATCCTGCTCCATTCGTTCCTCGAAATTCAAATTGAATTAGATTTAGTACTTTTCGTGTTCATGAGTACACGCTTCCAAAACTACCTCTTTATATCGACTCTTCAACTTTGATTTCTATTCCAAATTTCAAGTTTTTACCTTTAAGCGTATACTTTGTAAGAAATGGTACCAAATGAAATACATTCCACTAATTTTCGTACACTTATAGTACGAATTTTCAAAAACTCTTTCCGCAAAACACTCCATCAATGACCTTCTTTTCAAATTTAACACCACTGGTTCGTCAAATATAAAGAGTACCATATTTAGTACTTTTCATACTCTTCCAGTACGAATTTTCATATGTGACACCTGCGGACCATGACTGATACTCCATTCAAAATTCTAGCTGGGCGTTGATGAATCGTTAAGTCAGTCTGTCAGAATACACCACTGACTGATACTTTTTATCTTGATTTTAGGGTGTATTTAATGTTCCATACCAAAAATGGCTCAAAACTCAAATCAGCTGAAACCTCTGTGTATGGACATCATAACTATATCCGAAACTATTATTTTCAAATTTATTTCTACAGCAATATCTTTATTGGAATCTATGTCTTTTTCGGGGTCCGATGCGAAGCCGAAATCCGAATTTCTCTTTTGTTCTCAACAAAATTATTTGAAGTTATTCCTTTTGAAGTACTCGTTTCTCTTTTTCTCTTGAAGTACGCGATGGACGTGCAAAATAGGCCACACCTGTAATTAATTTTCCCACATATCTGTAGTTGGCATATTTGCCACATATGAAGTTTATTAAAGAGCGGTTAAATTTCAATACAACTTTGAAATATTATTGACGTCTTTATCTTTGCTGTGTGAAGACTTTCACATTTGTAACCGCTGAAGTTGAGATATGTCTGCTTGGAAAAGATGAGAGTTTATGTTTCGTAATTGTACGATTATCAAAGCCCATTCATTTGAAAATTTCCACTTGTCTACTTTATAAATCTGCCTTCGAAATGGCAATTCAATTCTGGTTTTGTATAAAATAATAAAAGCTTTGTGTAAAACCTTTTCGTTTCGAAAATTCCTTTCAATTGATAAAGGAGCTTTTAAGGAATAAAAATTTTAGAATGACTGGTTTTCTTAAAGACTCTCAAAGGCATACCTATAGATTATATAAAATTCATTTAAGTATTCTATTCTTCCAAAGAAATCGCCGTTAAAATTTAAATTTCTGTTAAAAACAAAAAATATTGGGAATGATGAACACCTGTTATTTTATATTCCAGGGATGGTGGATATGAAGATTATTGTCCCATCTAATGTCGTAAGTCTTCTTTGTTGTTTAATATTAGCTTAAACGCCTCCAGCTGACATTAAAATTCTGAAAAAGTATTTTTTTCATCATTTCAAAGTATATTAGCATTTCCACAAGGACATCGATGATGATGATGATGATGTGTCATATCCTGTTGCCAGGCTACCTTTGTTTGCTGACTAAACAGAAATTTATTTGTTTTTCTTCCTCCTTGAATTTTTATTGTCAAACATTGTCATTAACATAGTTTAGCTTTTAATAGATCTCTTCCTCTCTCTTCTTCTCACCTGTGCTATTTTGTGTGTCAACAATGTAAATGAAGTCTAATCGAAAGTTAATTTGCCGCAGGAAATTTTTTTATAATGACATTCATGGAAAACATTCCACAACAACACTAATTCAAGCACTACAACTACAAGTAATTGCTTTATGATACACCATCAATCTTGGTATTGTCAATATTAAAAATAAATGAAATCGACCTTCAAGGGAGGACACAGGCTTCACTGCCACTTCAAAAAAAAAAAAAAAAAAAAAAAAAAAAAAAAATACCCAGCACAAATATTGAAGATATATTTCGTTCAGTTGAGTGGTTTTTTCCTTTATCTTTGTGAGATGCTCTCTCTCTTCCTCAAGAGAAATTGATGTTCCATAATTGACAGATCAAACGGAAAGAATATTATGATGAATGGCCATCCGACCGACCGACCGCCCAACCACCCTCCCCCCTCATACTTCCCTGTAATAATCAAGAGGATTACACTTGATACGGCCAGACAGGCGGCACACACGTAAGCACGCCGTACAACACGAGACTAATACAATATTTATAAGAAGTATTTTTCCTAGAATTATATTTTTTGTTTTTTGTCTTTTTTTGTAAATATTTCAATTAATATGAAGAATATGTCGAAGATGATATCTTGATTTCATATTAAATGTTTATATAAATAAATACAGGCAGACAGGTACTTGATGATGACGATGATGAATTTCTACATGGAAACTTATTAGACATGTGTAGGTTTGAAGGGTCCTTATTTGGAAAAGGATCATATTAAGTATTTTACAAAATACATAAAGAGGCCAATGGAATATATACATATTATTTCAATTATCTTTTAATAAAAAAAATTGGATGGAAAGTAATAATAATTTGAGATGTCATACGAGGGTTGTTAAACAATTAGAGAAAAAAAATTTTTGGAGAAAAAAAAATTAAAAAAAAAATTAAATAAATAAATAAATAAATACACACTAAGGAAAAATCAAATGTCAGGCGGGGCCGACACATACATATTTATTAGAGCTCCCGTAACAAAATAATTTTCTTGAAGTAGATCATACCACCTATCAACATTGGGCTTTAGAGCTGTTATAATTTGTTATAGAGAGTATGATATCATTTGGAGAAGGACTATATTAAAACACGTAAAAAGCTGTAAGTTCGGCCGGGCCGAACTTTGAATACCCTCCACAATTTGGTACAAATTTGTCAATTTTCAAAAAAATAAAATCCGTTAAAAATTCTTTTAAGGTCTATACGACGACGTGGACCTGCATAGGCGAGATTTGTCACAAAAAAGCATCTGTTTAACCATGGGGGTTATAAAACGTGGACCTATACAGACAATTTTCTGTCATAGGCTGTAGTATCCATTACGAACAATAAAAAGCGAAATTTGAAACAATTCCGGTGAAATACCGAATATCGGAAGGTATCATTATATGAGGGCTTGGACCTGCATACAAACTTTTTGACATATGCTGTAGTACTCATTACGAACTTCAAATTGGAAATTTTAAATAATTCCTGTAAATTATGTCGCTAAAATCATGAAAATACCGAATATCGGGAGGTACCGTTATGTGGGGGCTATACGAAAATGTGGACCGACATGTCCCATTTACGAACTTAACCTGGCTACTGATAAAATATGCATGTATGCAAAATTTTAGTCTTCTATCTCAATTCGTTAGAAAGATAGCGTGATTACAACAGACAGACGGACAGACAGACCGACAAACGGACAGACATACAGACGGACATCGCTAAATCGTCTTAGAATTTTATTTTTATTTTATTTATTTATTTGTTTAGAGTATATATACTTTGTAGGGTCTATTATGAATATTTCGAGGAGTTACGAACGGAATGACAAAGTTTATATGGAGGGTATAAAATAAGTTTAATAACCTCCATCATAAGGTGAAAAAAACTTCAATTTCCAATGAAGATGCCGAAAATTAGTTGGTTGCAGAGTTGGTTGACGGAGTTTTTTGGACTCATATGTGACGATCTTAAATTAGATCCATGATTTTTAAAAATATTGAGATATCCGAAATTTGAAAAAAAGAAAAAGAAGTAAAACAGCTAATGTCTGTTTGATTATATGTATATTGCCTTGCGTTATGATTACTCAAGCCTTGAACCCTTTTTAAGGGTGTTTCTGGAAAGTTGGCCCATATTGTCTATTTCGTATCTGACCGAAGTCCGATATAAATATTACACGGTGCCAGACTTAGCCTATATCGACTATTGAACTGTACTTTATATGAGATATGTGTTACTTTTTGGAAATATAAAATAAATAAATAAATATATATATATATATATATATATATATATATATATATATATAAATATATATATATATATATATATATATATATATATATATATATATATATATATATATATATATATATATATATATATATATATATATATATATATATATATATATACCTCCTGTGGTACCCCCACAACGGGTTACAATTTTACGTATTTATCATAACTTGTGAAACAAGTCAACGATTCTTTTCAAACTTGGTATGTCTTAAAATTTTCCACAACCACAGATCTGATGCGAATATGGAATTTATACCAATATTTCAATATTTGTATCAGTGTTAGGTGAAGTGGCATACTTCGATCCACAGTATCTGGTAATATATATATTAATATATATCTGTATCTGGTAATATATATGTATATTCCCAGATACAGTGGATCGAAGTATGCCGCTTCACCTAACACTGATACGAATATTGAAATATTGGTATAAATTCCATATTCGCATCAGATCTCTGGTTGAGAAAAATTTTAAGACATACCAATTTTGAAAAGAATCGTTGACTTGTATCGCAAGTTATGATAAATACTTAAAAATGTAACCCATTGTGGGTTAGGTACCACAAGAGGTGAACCCGATGTCTTTCATCGTCACAGCAAATCTTGGGTTAGTATAAATATATGCGAAGTTTAGAAGGAATCAGATGCTTATTTCGTATTTTATGAGCATTTTAGATATTCAAAATATTAACACCATTGTGGAGAAGCTACCAGAAGAAGTGGGTCGATATATCCCATATTCACATAAAATCTCTCTGCAGTAAAAATATTGACACGTGTGAAATTTGTGGAGTATCGGATGTCTATTTCGCTTATATTAGCGTTTTGTTATTTTAAATTTTGATCCCTTTGTGGAGGAGGTACAAAAAGTAGTGGGCCGATATCCACCATAACAGATCTTGTGTTATTAGAAATATTCGGATGTGTAGAATTTTTGATAATTTCTAACTTTATGAGAGATATAATTATTCAAAAGTTGACCCACTGTGACCCAGTGTGAACAGTCCAATATATTCCATATGTTATAGAAATATTAAGATGTGCAGAGTTTCAAAATAATAGGATGCTAATTTCACGTTTTATAAGCTCCAGGGTTATTCAAAAATTGGAGCCTTTGTGGGGAAGGTACTTGATATACTGGGCCGATATTTCACACAAGACAGAGCACTAACACAAATATTGAGATTGGATTTGACATTTCTTGTTTTATACGCAAAGTATTTTCTGTGAAAATTTTGACTTTTGTTAGGGGATGTACCAGGAGAAGTGGACCGATATTGCCCATCTCCGAACTCGACCTAAGTTTGATAATAAACTTCATACATCATTTGAATCAAATCGGATACTCCCTTCTAAAATTATCGTTATGAATGTAAGTATTCAAAATTTTGACAAAAAATTGATGGAGGTACCAAAACGAGTGGGCCGATAAGTCACATATTCATATTTGGCCGGTATATTCAAAAAATATCATAATAAAAGGTGCCTAATCGAAATATCGGTTGTAGATCCTTGGACTAAATCAGTTTTAGAACATTTGAAGTCGAATAAGATAGAATTGGATACTCTCTTCGAGGGTTATCGTGCGCACTAGAACTCTTGAAGGAGTATTCAATTCGGTCCAAAATTGGTAAATTGTAATCGAGTTCCGGAATTGGAAACATAGACTCACTCCTTGTGATATCTCCCCCAAAAGAGGTCGAAATTTTAAAAGAAAATATTTGGCTTTTAGAAAGAGAAAGGATCATCCGATTTTGCTCCAACATTGAAAATCCTAATATTTGCATCAGTGTTAGGTCAGGTGCGAGAATGGACAATAACGACCCGCTATAGCTCCCACACATATATTTCATCCGATTTGGTGTCAAAGTCCCTCACATACGTAATATGCACTCCACAACTAGTATATTTAATACCGATGCAGATCATCAGATGCAGCTCGAAAATACATCCACCAAATTTTATCGGGGACGGTTCAGATTTTTTATGTACCTTCGATATACATGTCCATCCGGTTTTACGGTTACCGTCCATCATATATTTAATATCAGCCCAAATTGAATATATTTTTTCATATTCAACCGAATTGTTTCATTTGGTGGAACTCGGTCAATTATATATATTGTTCCAATAAATATTTTTATACCATCCATCTTGGAAAGGAGGGTACATTAACTTTGTCATTCCGTTTGTAACATCCCTAAATATTCGTCGTAGACTCCATAATGTATATATATTTATAATCAGCATAAAATTCTAAGACGATTTAACGATATTCGTCTGTCTATCTGTTGAAATCACGATACAGCCCACATTATTTGACGTAGAGCGTCAAAATTAAGCAGAATAATTTGTATTATGTCTAGGATGGTTTGTATTGAAAATGAGATATGTCGGTCCACTTTTTGGTATATTCCCCATTTATTGGTACATCCCGATATTCGGTACTTTGATGATTTTTGACGTAGTTTTCCACGGATTTGTCTGATAATTTGTATTTATAGATCATAATGGGTCCTAGTTCGTGCGGCGAAACATTGTATATACAGGTCCACGCTTTGGTATAGCCCCCATATAGCGGTACCTCCCGATATTCGGTATCTTGATGATTTTTGCCACATTATTTTCACGAATTTGTTTGAAAATTGATATTTGTAGGTCATAATTAGTCCTAGTTCGTGCGCCGAAACATTGTATGTATAGGTTCACGCTTTGGTATAGCCTCCATATAACGGTATCTTCCGATATTCGGTATTTGGTGGTTTTTGTCACATTTTATCACGGATTTGTCTACAAATTGGAATTTGTTAGTCATAATGAGTTTTAGCATCGTTGGCGAAATATTGTATGTATAGGTCCACGTTTTTGTATAGCCCTATATAGCGGTACCTCCCGATATTCGGTATTTTGATGATTTTTGCCACATTTTTCCACGAATATGTGTAAAAATTGTCATAATTGGTTCTAGTGTTTCCATTACCCTAAGGTGGAGGGTATTAAAAGTTGGGCCCTTCCTGTTTTTTTCCAGAAAAGGCAAAAAGGTCGCAATATCCCAACAACCTGTCTCTTTAGAAATGTTCAGATTACTTCGGTAAAAATCTTCAGAAGAAAACGTAGAAAATTTAAAAAAATTGTTATCTGGCCTCGGGAATATTGTTAAATAATATAGGCACAATTTAAAGAGCTCACTGAATAATTTATTTATTTTTTTCATTGCAGGTACGTGAAATAAAAAAGACAACTTGTGGTAAGCTTTATATTTTTCTATTATAATAAGAAAATATGCTCATATGCGTTTTACACATTAAAATAAAGATAAATACCTTGATCTCTTGTCGGGCATATGCTCAATGTAATAAAGAAAGATAAATATTTCAAAATAATTTTTAATCCGCTTTATAACGTTTACCTGGCCGTGGCAATGAAACTCAATACACTTGTGCTTGCCGCAATCGCAAGCCTTAAATACCATACATGCATGTAATATTTATGATTTTTGTTTCATCCCCCCCTAAAATATTTTATTAAAACGCTTTATAGTAAACGATAGAATCTACAGCAAATTTCCGCCAAAAATCAAGAAACGGAAGGAACATCCTAACAGAAACCGGATTATATTTTATTATGTTGTTTCTACTGAGAACATACACCTTTTTTGCTTGGCAAATAAACCTATAATTCTATCTGCCATTTTAAGATTTAATCTGTGCAACAGACAGCCTCACCCAAAAACGAAAAAGGTATGTGTCCCTGTTAAGAGATTTATATCTTGTAAAATAAAACCGAAACAACCAAATAAAAGTAATCCTCAATTGAGTAACGGGGATTGTATTAAAAAAAAAAAAAAAAAATAAAAGAAAACATAACACATTTCTCGTAAATATTTTATACCAACAAGGGGAGGAGTAAGGGAAGGTTTTACAATTAGTTGGCAAACTTTAGTTTTGTTAGGTTGCCCTGGCGAAGCCAATATTTCATGGAAAAATATGTCCACAGAGACATGTGATTTTTTCAGAGTTAAACCTACGAAATAATTCTAATTTTTGCGATGAAAAAAATCTGTTTTTTTTTTTAATGACAGAGGACTTATGGTTACTGAAAAACTAGTAAAACACTTTAATTCTGGCTGGGGCGAATTTTTTCCATCCTCGGCTCTGTGAAAACATAGATTCTCAATATCCCAAGACTTCGAATGTTCCGTTATGTGGGGGTTATACCTATATAGATTTTTTTGGAGAAGTTAAACTACTCACTCAAAACTCGGAATGTCACTTATTGTAAGACATTTGTCTGGAAATTGGGGCCGAAACCTTCAAAATACCGAAAATCAAAAAGTTCCGTTATCCAGGACTATAGCAACGAGAAGACCTACATTGAATATTTTTTTTAAGGTGTTAATCCAACCAATGAGAACACAAAATATAAATTACCGCTGATTTTATAGTTGGTTCTCTACCCCCAAAGTAGCCTAAATATAAACTTTCAGACAACGAAATCGGTAAAATTAGGAGGTTTCTTTATATAGGCGCTACTCAAAACATTGATCTACTTTGGACATTTTTTCCGAAGAGGTTATTTACCCCCTTAGAATCCAAAATTCCAAATAAGCGCCAAATCCATTGAAAAAATGTGGCCAAGACCCCATATGCAAGCAAAATGTACATTTTAGACCCCACAAAGTATCTATATATATATTCTGTAATACCTAGAAATGTACATTTTAGACCCCAAAAAGTATATATATATATATATATATATATATATATATATATATATATATATATATATATATATATATATATATATATATATATATATATATATATATATATATATATATATATATATATATATATATATATATATATATATATATATATATATATATATATATATATATATATATATATATATATATTCCTGATCAGCATAAAATTCTATGTCGATTTAGCTATGTCCGTCCGTCTATAGAAATGACTCTAGCTTCCGAACGAATTGAAGTAGATTGATAAAAGTTTACTCAAATGTATATTATGTCTGCAGGACTTTTAGTATTGAAAATGGGTCATGTAGGTCCAAGTTTTGCTATAGCCCCCATATAACGATACCTCCCTATATTCGGTATTTTTATAATTTTAGCTGCAATATTCACCGGAATTGTTTCAAGTTTGGTATTTGATGTTCGTAATCGATCTCCTATGACAGGAGATTGTCTGTGCAGGTCCACGTCTTCGCATAGCCCCCATATAACGGTACCTCCAGATATTCGGAATTTTGATGACTTTAGCTACATTATTCACCGATTTTTTTCTAAGTTTCGCATTTGAATATTGTAATGACTGATGACAAAAGTTAGCTATGCAGGTCCATGTCGTCGTATTGACCCTAATATAACAGCTACATTCTGTATTTTTAAGATTTTAACAGAATTTTTAACGGATTTGATTGTTTTTGAGGTATACCCTAAGTCAGGGTATAATCTAATATGGGGGCTATAACAAAACGTGGACACGACATGACGCACATTTTGTCAGGAATGATTCTACATGTAACCTTAAGACCTATATAAAAAGCTCTATCTTAAATTTTGAAAAGTATACAGCAACATATTTGTTCCCCTCTGTCTATGGTTAAGGCTATATTAATATTTAAGGAGTTCATGGTCATTGTAAAATACTCAATAATTCACGCCTTAATAACTAATCACAAACAATAGCTAAAGACGCTGAAAACTCAATATTGAAGGAGCTATGCCCATTTTAAAGTTTTCGATTTATGCCTCAAATTACCAAAATTTGCCGAAATTGGTTTGAAAAATATGAATAAAATGTGAAAATACTTGGAATCGGGGCATACCCTTGTATGGGGGATAAACCAAAAGTTTGGCCTGTGAACCCTAAACACTTTTGGGATTTTGATAGACTAACCGAATTCTACCACCTCCATCATGCCATGAAAATTGTCACACAGTGTATTTAGGAGTATGTAGCGATCTCTAGTTTTTCATGATTAGTGGTTGGTAAAGTGTGATTAGATGGGGTTCAGGTTACCGACGATTCGAAAATGATCGGGAACTCGTGGATGATAGCTCACTGTGGGTACGTTCGGGAGGAGATATCCAAGTCTTCTAAGATACATCGGGACTCGTTTGTGTTCAACAGTTCACTGTGGGGATATTCGGGAACAGATCTCCAGACCTTCTAAGATGACTACCCTTTCAGTGCCAATGTTTGAGTTACGCTACTGTACAACGAGTCGAGTGGAACAACGAGCCGAAGCTCTTGTAGAAGAATTAGCCAAAGCCTCCTGTGGAACAACGAACCAAAGATTTCTGTGGAATAAAGAGCCGAAGCCCCTGTGTCTCCTCAGCTTAATGAGAGCCAGTTCAAAAAGTATTCCCAGCTAACGAGTCTGTCAGTCGGAAGACAGAAAAAAATTTTGAATATCACTCACTTCACTTTGACAAGCCCCTTCCTGTGGGAAAGCTGCCTCATTGTAAGCTAAACCGAACACAATATGTGACACGCATCACCAAGTCAACGAGAATTATTTGCCTTATGCAGTAAACAACATATTGTATATTCGGTCCTATACCACCATAACAATGAGGGAAAAACTGTAAAAATTTGTCAAGATCGTAGACGGCTATGTGATACCCTACACCACTATTTAATAGAGCTACCCGTAACAAATAAACATTATTATACTTTAAGCCATACTGTGATAAGGCTATACAGGGTGAGATACTGGGATAGGGCTATACAGGGTGAGATAAAAAAACTGCAACAAAGTCAAACGACATAATTTTTACATTTTTTTGTTGTTATTGAATTCAAGCAAAAATTGTTGGAAATAGCATCAAATTTTAAAATTAGTTTAGATTTGTTGGAATTGGTCACCTTTGGCACGAACTATGGCCTTCAAATGGTCAATGAAACCGTCACACGCTGCCCGAATGTTGCTCTGCCGTATTTTGGCCCATTCCCGGCGAAGCGCTTGCTTGAGGTGATCGACACTTTTTTTTAGTGCCAATCTTGCTTTCCAAAATACTCCATACACAATAGTCCAACGGATTGGTATCTGGAGATTTTGGTGGCCATTTTGCGCTGGATATCAAGCGATGAACCTCATTTTGTAATCATTCTTGGAAGGCGCTAGCTGAGTGTGATGGTGCTGAGTCCTGTTGAAATGTCTAAGGTCTGCGGCTAAAATGTTTGCGTGCCCAAGGAGACCATCGGATGTTATGGCGGCCCACGCCATCCCTACGGCAGGCGCTTGAGTTTTGGTGGCAAGGAAACACGATCATTTTGTTTGTTTACAAACTGCTGGACAAGACCAGTTTCGGCCAAGCGAATCAACTCTTTAGTTCTTTTGAGTCTATTTTCTTTCGGTTGCGGTGTAAGTTCTTGCAATTTTTGCAATTTCAATGGCTTTACCCAGAGCTCATTTTTCAATATTTGCTGAATGGAATATTGCGATATGTTCAGCTCACGAGCCATTTTTCGGTCACTGCGACGCGGGTCGCTTCTTTACTTTTCGAACCATTTATGCTGTTGTTGCTGTTTTCTTCTATCCACTTCTGCGACGTCGGGCTACGCTACCAGAATCGCGATAACAAGCGATGGTACGAGACACAAAAGATTTATTCACATTTAAATGATAGAGTCCTCTAACGATAGCCACTTGTGGTTTTCCAGCCAAATATAAAGAAGTCACACTATCACGAATAACTTTTTTTCTGAAAATTACTCACCAAAAAAAAACTTTAGTACGCTTGTAAGCAATATCTGTCACTGGAATAATTTTAACAGCTGTCGGACGAGTGGCTTAAAATTAACAGCAGTCTGAAGTTGGTTGTAGTTTTTTCATCTCACTCTGTATATATCTAAATCGGGTTTCCCCAAATTTGATGTATTTAAATCTAGACTGAATTCGGTCAGAAGTGCCAAAATTCAGGTTATTTGGACTGATATTGGCCGATTGGTGCACATTTAACCCAAGATCGGCTAAAGATATATAAGGGAGCAAGATCTAAATTTGAGCCGATTCTTTCCAATTTCAATAGGGATTGTCCTTAGCCTAAACAAATATTGCTTTCAAAATTTCATCTCAATAATAAATGCGATCTGCATTTTGTTTACAAAAATACATGGACAGGCAGACGGACGGACTGACATGCATAAATGGACTCTGAAAGTGATTCTATAAAGATCCTTAAAAGTAACTGTGGGTCTATCTCGTTTCCTTCTCCATGTTACAAACAAATATAGAAATACAAAATACCCTTACGACTATGTGGTGTAGGGTATAAATATGGCTATAATGTAAAAGATACTTGGAATCGGCTATACTCTTTTAAAGACCCACATTTTGTAGAAATGATTCCACATGTAACCCAACGGCCTATATCGTAAACTCTATCTTAAATTTGGGGAAGTATAGAACAAAATGTTTTAGGCCCTCTTGGCAAGGCTACATAAAATGGACTCTAAAATTGTTTGGCCTGGACACGTAAAACCCTTATAGAATTTTGTGCTACTAGTCAAATACTATCAGCTCCCCTGTGAATATCCAACCAGCATTACCAACATTTAGAACGCATATCCAAAACACTCCACATTTCTCTATCCATCCTACTCACCAACAGCGATCCAAAACTAGTACCGTTCAGTACACATCTGCCAAATTTTATCGAAATCGGTTCAGATTTTTATATAGCTTCGTTACACGTCTTCATCCGATTTTGCGCACATAAATTCCCAATATAAACTTTTTTGTTCCATGAGCTCTTCTAAATATGCATATCGGCCCTGCTCTTTTCCTTACTAGCTTTCGTTCTCTGTAATTGAATATATTCCAACACAATCCTAATTAAACCACGTGTATGAAATTCAATTGAAATCAAATATATGGATATTGAATAATAAAATATTATCAAAATGGCTAATTGGCCTCATAATAAGAATTTCTAATAATGATAATGACAACATTTCGTACCACTCTCATCAAATTGGCAATTACGTATTCACTTCGCTCGTTTACCTTGCTGTTGACGAAATTTTCCTTTTCGATTGTTTGACTGGCTGGCTGGTTGGCTCATCGGTTGCAACATTAAAGATAAATAATCCATAACAAAACAAACACAGAGGAAAGTGGTAATTTAGATAAATGCCTTTTGTGGTAACCATGGCATTAATGGAATTGTTATTTGATTACCATACCAGTCGACACTTTGAAAGTTCGCTATAGGTGGTATGTTGAGTTGGGCATTGCATTTGAAGTGCCATGAAAAATAAATGCATAATTTTGTAAACTAAAAATAATATTTTTGATACTTTCAATCTTGGAAACATATTTCATTTTTATACCCTCCACCATAGTATGAAGGATATATTAAGTTTGTCATACCGTTTGTAAAACCTCGAAATATACATTCTAGACCCCACATTGTATATATATTCTTGATCAGCATAAAATTCTATGTCGATATTGCAATGTCCGTCCGTCTGTCCGTCTGTGGAAATCACTCTAGCTTCCGAACGAATTGAAGTAGATTGATAAAATTTTACTCAAATGTATGCTATGTCTGCAGGAATTTTGGTATTGAAAATGGGCCATGTAGGACCTCCGTCTTCGCATAGCCCTCACACAACGGTACCTCCCGATATTCGATATTTTGATGATTTTAGCGACATTATTTACCGGAATTGTTTTATATTTGGTATTTGAAGTTCGTAATGGATACTACAGCCTATGCCAGAAAATTGTCTGTCCAGGTCCACGTCTTCGTATAGCCCCCAGATAACGATACCTCCCGATATTAGGTATTTTGATGATTTTAGCGATATTATTCACCAGAATTTTTTTTCAAATTTGATATTTGAAATTCGTAATGTATACTACAGCCTATACCAGAAAATTGTTTGTGCAGGTCCACGTTTCATAACCCCCACGGTACCTCCCTATTCGGTATTTTTATGATTTTAGTGATATTATTTCCCGGAATTGTTTCAAATTTGATATTTGAAGTTCCTTATGGATACTACAGCCCTCATATAGCAGTACCTCCCGGTATGCGGTATTTTTATGATTTTAGCGACATTATTTACCGGAACTGTTTTAAATTAAGTATTTGAAGTTCGTAATAGATACTACAGCATAAGACGGAAAATGGACTATATAGGCCCACATCTTCGTATAGCCCCCATATAATGGAACCCCCTGATATTCGGTATTTTGATGATTTAAGCGACATTATTTACCGGAATTGTTTCAAATTTGGTATTTGAAGTTCGTAATGGATACTACAGCCTATGCCAGAAAATTGTCTGTGCAATTCCACGTCTTCGTATAGCCCCCATAAAACGGTTCACCCGATATTCAGTATTTTGATGATTTTAGCGACAGGAACTATTTTAAATTAAGTATTCCAAATTCGTAATGAATACTACAGTCTATGACAGGAAATTGTCCGTGCAGGACCACGTCTTCGTATAGCCCCCATATATTCGTATAGCCCCCATATATACTTTCGATATATGGTATTTTGATGATTTTAGCACTTATTATTTACCGGAGTTATTTCAAATTTTGTATTTGAAGTTTGTAGTGGATACTACAGCCTGTGACAGAAAATTGTTTGTGCAGGCTTATGACAAAAGTTGCGTATGCAGGTCCACGTAGTCGTATTGACCCTAATATAACAGCTACATTCGGTATTTTTAAGATTTAAACAAATTTTTAACGGATTTTATTTTTTTTTTTTGAAAATGGCCAAATTTGTACCAATTGGTGGAGGGTATTCAAAGTTTGGCCCGGCCGAACTTACAGCTCTTTTACTTGTTTTAATTAATTTATTATTGTCTCCATATGAAATTTTGAATATATTTTCGATTCCTTAAAATTCACCACTTCATCCACTGTAGAGGATACATGTTATTCGTCTTATCACAACTCAATTCTATTTTATCCTTTTCCCCTTGATTTGTATGTCACGGCAATGACTGCAAATGTTTCAATTTTATTGCCGGATATCAATCAACGCCAACCAAAAACCCAAAGACAATGTTTTCAATGCATCAGTGGATGGTACAAAGTTATCCGGCAATAATCCAACCATAAAGTAATTGCAAGGAGCGAGGTTGGGGCGGAGGAATTACTAAGAACGAATGTGTAATGCAAATTGTCGAGAAACACGAATTGAATATTATTCAACTCCTTTTTCCATACAAGTTTCGATATTTTATTGTTTCCCATTCATGTTTGCATATCAATGAGTGAATAAATCGATACTATTCATCATTTTATTCTTGTGACAGTGGTGCCAAGAAGCAATGGTGGAAGTGTTATCGAAAGGTAGAAAAGGCCTTGGATAAAGGAATTCATTTCGGGTTAGTAGTGATATTCAATATACATAAAATGTGTTCTGTCGATAGAGAGTAGTTTCCCCGAGAAAAAAGAAAAATACGATGAATAAAACAATTTTATACATATCCAAGTAAAAGTAGCTAATGCCGGACTGGTTATACTCAATAAAACAAAATGTTAATTTAAAGAAGATAACGCTATATATTCCAACTTATGAGCTCTAAGTACCGAATTTAAAGACTTCCGCTTGAAAAGGTGACCTAAACGATGATAAGGTGGACCTTTAAATACAATGTTCTGCTAAAATCAAATCTCGAAACTCACCAGAATACAGCACATAGGGAGGTGCCATTTTATGTGGGATATAGACAATGCTCTCCTTTGATCAAAATTTTATATAATTCCATTAGAAATTTCCAAATACCAAACATCGGGATGTACAATTATATGGTGGCCTTACGAAAACCTAGACCGACATATCCCAATTGTGAATACAATCTACCTATGGACAAAACTCACATGTTATTACCACAGACTGACAGGTAAACGGACATCGCTAAATTTATATAGAATTTTACGCTGATCAAGAATATATTTACAAACAAAATGACTCAGTTAATATACCCTCCATATTATGATGGAAATTATACAAAGAAGGCATGTGTATCGGCGTTTTGAAAGCTTACCAAAGTAACCAAAACAAGTAAAAAAGCAGTACGAACCGGCCGAACTTTTAATACCCTCCAACAATTGGAACGAATTAGGAAATTTAAAATAAAATTAAATCCATTAAAAATTCTGTCAAAATCTTAAAAATACCGAATATCGGAAGGTGTTGATATATGGGGGGAATATACGATATTGTGGACCTATGTAGACAAATATATGTCTGGGGGTAAAGTACTCATAAAGAACTCCTTGTTCAGACATTGAGAATTTCAGACAATTCCGTTGAAAAATGTGGCTAAAATCATCAATATACCGAATATCGGGGGGTACCGTTATAGGGGGGCTATACGATATCGTAGACCTATATAGAATATTCTCTTTCAGGGGGTAAAGTGCTCACAAAGAACTTCTTGTGTAGAAGTTCAGACCATTCCTTAAAAAATGTGGCTAAAATCATCAAAATACCGAATATCGGGGGTACGGTTATTGGGACCGATATGACCCATCTTTAAACTTGATGATTTTAGCAATTTTTTTCAATGAAATTGTCTAAAATTCTACACAAGGAGTTCTTGGTGTCTATTTTATCCCCTGGAAGAGAATTATCTATATAGGTCCACGATGTCGTATGGCCTCCATACAACGTCACCCCCCGATACTCGGTACTTTATTGATTTGAGCCAAGTTTTTCAATGGAAAATCCATACAAGGGGTTCCTTCTGGGTACTTTACCCATTAAAAGGAAATTGTCTAAATAGGTCCACGTTTTAATATAGCACCCATATAACCGTTACTACAGCCTTTGACACAAATTACTTATGCAGGACTACGTCTTTGTATAGCCCCCATATAGCAGTTTTCATTTGAGCGGTATTTCTCGACAGAATTTTTTGGAAAATTTTCAAGTTTCTTCCAAAAAGGTATAAAAAGTTCGGCCCGGCCGAACTTAGCTGCTTTTTTACTTGTTGTTGTTGTTACTTCAAGACTATTCAAAGAAGGAGTGAAGAGTGTGTGTAATTTGAAGACAATCGGACTCTTACATCACATTTTATAAGAGTTGAAAATTTTGAATTTTGTGGGGGAGTACAGAAAGAGTGGACCGATGTTGGCGCTGAAATCCTGAAATTTGATATAGACTAAGTGGTACTTTATCAGTAGAGAAGGGACTGAGCTGGAATCCCGAATTTTGATATGGTGGTCTCTGTTGGTATCTGGAATTGAGATATGGAGATTGTTCGTGTTGTTGATGAAGGGATAGGGCTGGAATTGTTATGAATGTCTATGTTGGTGTTTTGGGTTTAGAGAAGGACATGTTGTTTTTTTAATGCTACAAAATTTGGAATTGGGGGGAAATTACGGAGCTGAAATACTGAAATTTGATATTAAGATCTCTGTTGGTATCAGAGACTGTTATGAAAATACGTATTTTAACTCTACGTAAAGAACTAAATATTACTTAATTTGGTATTGGAATGAAACACCTGAAATCCTGAAAATTTATATGAATGCCACTTTTGGTGTCTTTAGTTGATAGAAGAGTTGGTTTTGGAAATAAGTACTATGATTGTACGAAAACTATGATTTTACGAAAATTGCAAAATGCCACAAAATGTGTCGTTAGTTGTTGGGATGTAGATGGAATTCTGAAATTTGATATCAAGGTCACTGTGGTGTCTAGGGTGGTGAGATGGAGTTGGTTTTGGGTATGCGTAGTATACCTGTACAAAAGTATGGTAATAAATTTTGGATTGAGTCTTCGGGTTGGCATGGAATTCTGAAATTTGATATTGAGGACTCAGGGTAAATCCTAGAAATCAACAGAGACTTTGAACTAATTTTCTCATCGGTAAACTTCAGAACGAAAAATTGTGAAGAATTGTTGATGCCAAAGGTAAACATTTGTGTAATGAAAATCTTTAGCAGCGTATAAAATCTTGAAAGTCTGAAAATAACGATGTATGAAGTTTTTACTCAAAACGTAAACGTATGTCAAACAGTACAAATTGTGCATTTTGAGTACAAAAAGGCCTAACAACGAACTTTTGGAATGAGTCAAAGATTTTAAAGGTGGGCTTTTCGCTGACGAAGTATTGAAAATTTAAGCAAAATTCTTACTTAAAATATTGATTTTTTCCACCTCTTCTGCCTAAAACGAAATTTTAAGTTACTTTCAGGTGTCAACTCGAAAAGAGGCCGAAGAAAAATTGATCAAAAATATTAGAAAAAATTGTCAGATGTTTTTGAGAACATTGAAATTGGAGATAATTGGTCAAAAATTTAGATACAGCTTCCATATATATCTTCGTCCGATTTGCCTTTTATTGTGCACCAAAGCCAACATTTTGTACGCCAAATTTGATCGAAATCGGTTCAGATATAGCTATAGCTCCCATTTATATTGTTCATCCGATTTGTTATTTTTGTCCTCCGCAGCCGTAATATGCACTCTGTAACAACAATATTTGAGAAAATATATCAAATATAGCTCAGAAATACATTTGATAATTTTTATCGAGAACGGTTCAGATTTGCATATAGCTCCCATATATAACTTCGTCCGATTTACTTTTGATTGTGCACCAAACGTCTAATATTTGGCCAAATTGGATGAAATTTGGCACTCACGACCAAATTGAGCCTAGAAATATGTATGCCAAATTTGGTGAAAATCGGTTCAGATATATCTATAGCTGCCATATAGATTTTTCATCCGATTTTTTAAATTTGTCCTCCACAACCATAATATGCACCCCGTAACAATGATATTCGGGGAAATATATCAAATACAGCTCAAAAAATATCTTCGACAAATTTTATCAAGATCGGTTCAGATTTGGGTATAGCTCCCATATATATCTTTATGCGATTTCAAGTTAATTGTAAACCAAATGGGTAATGGGTAGGAGAGAAGGATATTCCTCCCATGTAGTAGTTATAACCATAATCATTGTTGGTATTATTTACTTCTCACAAATCTCCATAAAAAATTTTATTTATTATGTGAAGCTCTAGTAAATATACTAAGGGGTGTAGGGTATCATAAAGTCGGCCCCGCCCGACTTTAAAGCTTTCTTTACTGGTTATACCCTACAACACTATGTGTTGGGGGTATTATAAGTTTGATTGGGCCAAAAATAATGTAACACCTCGAAATATTGATTTCCCACATAGGAAAGTATATATGGATCTTCCTAGCTCGCCGAGCTGAGTCGATCTAGCTATGTATGTCCGTCCGTCCGTCTGTCCGTCTGTCCATGTTAATTTGTAATCACGCTACAGGTCGCAATTATGGCCCGATTCTTACGAAATTTTACACGAAGGTGGGGTTAAGGTCAGAATAGAAGCCTATTTCTTTTGGAGATAATCGCCAAATGTTTAGGGGTTGAAATGGACCAAATACTGAAAAAATGTCGGATTTTGCAGTAGCTATACAGGTCGCAATTATAGACCAATCGACGCGGAATTGCGCATGTAGCTAGCATTTAGGGCGGGGAAGAAGCCTACCAATTTGGGTGGTCATCGGATAATATTTAGCGGGTAAAATAGACCATATCTTTTGTGTTGAAAAAATTCAAAATTTTTCATTAAACCGCGAATATTTTAAATCTCGGCGAAATCACAAAGCCATGACAAGGTTACTTCTGACCATTACATTGAAGTTAACATCCAACAAATCGGATATATAGCAAAATATGTGCGATATATATGTCTATCAAAGAAGATATGCTTGAAAGATCTCTTATATGTCGAGAACGGCTGAACTGATTTCGACAGTTCTCATTAATTCAGAATGGCCTCTTGGCAGGAAAGAAAAGACGTCTAAAAAAGTCGCATAAAGATATCTCTCTAAAGATGAAAATATTGATTTTGTAATATTTTCTCATATTTTTTCAATTTTGGTCATATTTTTGGCATATTTTCATTTTGAATTAAACATTTGGTAATATTTCTACAGCTAACAAAACTAAGTAGTTAGGATATCAGGATATCATATACAGATCGCATTTATGGCCCGATCCTTATGAAATTTTGCATGGGGATAAGATGAGGGTCAGAATAGAAGCCTACTCTTTTTGGAGATGATCGCCATATATTTAGGAGACCAAAAAACTGAAATGGACCAAAAAACTGCAAAATTGTAAGCAGGTCGTAATTATCAACCGATCCTCACGCACATTTGAATGGGGGTTACCGAACATTGCAAAAGCCAAGCAGTTTTTGATGGCCATCCAAAAATAATCAATGTGGGAAGGAGTTTGCCAACTTTTATAGACAAAATACGAAAATGTCCATTCAAGTGACTTTTTGGAGAATTCACAATTACTGGAAAAACGCACTTCCGACTATTTCGTTAACGCTGATTTCGATGAAGAATATAGTCAAATGTCTGTATCTTATATAGATGCGTTTCAGTCAAAAACCATTAATAAATGTTAATCTTTTGCCACTTCTGAGAGGTTATAGGTCTTTGGGAAATATTGGTTCCAGATCTAGGAAGACCATTTAAATGCAACATCTACCAATAAACTGGAAATGAGCAAATTAGTTTAAGTTGCTATTATTCGAAAATTAGAGAACGGAACCTGATGGTTTTCTTTTATTATTTGTCACAATATATTGTGGAATTCTTTCGAGTATCTCGCCTATATAAACTGTATCGTTTATTATAGTGTTGTAGGGCATTCAACGGTCGGCCCCGCTCGACTGTAGCCTTTGCTTACTTGTTTTTGATATAAAATTGGAATAAAGATTTTTTTTTGGTGACTTATAGTAAAATATGATGAAGGTTATTTTTGTCTCGCACGTCATCCTTGTAAAATGATGTTTTGCAGGAGATTTTTTCAATTCCTATAAAATACGGCTTTACTCCTGAAATGTGTTTTTAATTAATGTCAATTCCTGGCACCAAACTTTACATCCATAATCTGCTAAATTTTCGAAGTAATTGTTGAAAAAATTGAATTTTGTGGCACAATGTTATTACAACATTTCCAGGTTTGCACACAAAACCCCTGTGAACACACCCACCCCTCTTCATCTCATCCATGTAATGTACATAAATTTTGTTCATATTTACCTCAGTGTGTTAAGTCTTATCTTGTCATTTATTCAATTTGTATAATTAAATTAATTTCGTTTGTTCCTTTGCAAAATTGGAATTGGACATGTTTGCATGTGTGTGTGTGTTCATTTCCATTGAATCTAACAAACGGCTGACTGCCGCTTTCCGCTTGCCATTCAATTTCATATTAAAAATGTGAATAAATATTTCATAAAACTGTTTTTGACTGTTTGTTTGCAAATTTCAAATTGAAATTTGTTAAATTGGTCCTTTGTTTGGCGAATAAATAAACAGCAAAAATAATAATAATTTAATTTAACAATTCAGCTGACAATCTCATATTCCAAGGCGAAATTTCATTGAGAAAATTGCCCCGAAATGTAAGACCAAAGCACTTGATTGAGTAAAGAGATGATAGGAAACCCAATTTTTGTCTCAATGGGAATTTGAAAGATACACTCATGTCAGATAGGGTGAGATTTTTTCGGTGATTGTTTGTTTTGTTGGTTAATTTAATATTAAAAATTGTTTTTAATCAAGTAATGCAAAATAAGGTTTATGTTTAGAATTATTTAAATGAGGATTTGTACTCGTAATCTGGGACAAAGGTATAATCAATTATTAAAGAATTTTTTTTTTGTCTTTGCCAGAAACAAATGTCGGACAATGAGTAACAAAAAAACATGATAACAAAAGAATTTAAAATGAATAAAAATATGAATGAAAATATTTGGATAATACTGGAAGTTTCTAGCGGTGAGAAGTTATATAACGATTTTGGATTTTATATCCCACGCCACATAAAGTTTAGGGTATTATATCTTTGTGCATTTGTTTGTAACATGGAGAAGGAAGCGAGATAGTTAGTTACTTTTGAGGATCTTCATAGAATCACTTTCTGAGTCGATTTATGAATGTCAGTCCGCCCGTCCGTCCATGTATTCTTGTGAACAACATGAAGTTCGCATTTATTATCCGATTGAGATGAAATTTTGCAAACATTATTTGTTTCGCCCAAGGACGAACCCTATAAGCCCAAAAAGACCAGAATTTTGGTGCATCTCACCGAATTCAGTTTAGAAGCAAGTACAACAAAATTCAAAGCAAGTACAAAATCGGTTTGATATACCTACAGCTCCCCTATATTTCTTTCATCCCATTTGGGGTCTTACGTCCCTCACGTGCGTAATATGCACTCCAAGAATGATATTTGGTACCGGATATAAGGTACTGCTCGAAAATACCTCTGCCAAATTTTATCGAGATCGGCAAGTTTAGGATATATCTCCCATATATATCTTTATCCGCTTTTCATTTTTATTGTTCACCAAATGGCTAATATAATCCCAAATGGACTGAATTTTAGCAATTACGACAGAATTCATCCTATAAACCGGTACTTCAAATTTGGTGTAAATCCGTTCAGATATACCTATAGCTCCCATATTTTTGTTTCATCCGATTTGGGGTCTTAAGTTCCTCACGTGCGTAAAATGCATTCGTCAACAATGATATTTGGTACCAGTAATACCTTTGCCAAATTTTATCGAGAACGGCTAAGATTTGGATATACCTCCCACATATATCTTCAATCGATTTTACGTTAACTGAGCACCAAATGGCCAATATCTGTCGAAATGTCCTGAATATTGGTACCTCCGACCGAATTTAGCCCTGAAGTAAATCGGTTCAGATATAGCTATATCTCCCATGTATAAGTTTCATCCGATTTGGTGTTTAAGTCTATCACATTCGTAATATGCATTCGACAACAATGATATATGGTACCAGATATTCATAACGGATAAGATTTGTTTGTATAGCTCTAATATATATCCTTAATCTGATTTCAGGTTTATTGTGCAAATAATGGCTAATACTAGCCCAAATGGAATGAATTTCGGGACGTACTTTCGCATTTTGTGGAACCCGATCCGATACATAACTTTATCCGATTTCACGTTTTTTGTTTTCTTTTCTGTTTGGTGAAACATGGTCCCCATATATCTAACCTATATTTTTTTAATATAACCCTGCTCGAAGTGATATCAAGCACTCTAAGCAATGCTATTTGGTATAAAATATTAAAATAATTTATGCCTCCTATATAATAGGAAACCAAACTATAACTGCTCTAAACCCAAGTGTTGATAGGTGGTATGATCTACTTCAAATAAATTATTTTGTTACTGGAGCTCTACTAAATATGCATAGTGGTGTAGGGCATCATATAGTCGGGCCCCTCCGACTTCTGACTTTTACTGGACTTTACTGTTTTTTAAAATGGATTTTCTTTCAAATTATCTAAATTGTTCAATCTTTAAATTTTATTTTTCAAAATAATAAATACTGCTGCTGCTCTCACTTCAAAGCCACTCGTCCGATAGCTTTTAAAATTATTCCAGTAACAGATCATTATATTGTTTACAAGCGTACAAAAGCATTTTGGTGAGGATTTCCCAGAAAAAAAAATTATTCGTGATGGAATTCAAGTGTGATAGTGTGATTTCTTTATATTTGGCTGGAAACCCACAAGTGGCTATCGTTAGGGCACTCCAGCATTTAAATGTGAATAAATCTTTTGTGTCTTGTACCATCGCTCGTTACCGTGAGACTGGTAGCGTAGCCCGACGTCAAGGAAGTGGGCGGAAGGAAACAGCAATAGCAGCAGAAATATTTCGAAAAGTAAAGAAGCGACTTGATCGAAACCCGCGTCGCAGTGGCCGAAAATGGCTCGTGAGCTGAACATATCGCAATATTCCATTCGGAAAATATTGAAAAATGAGCTCGGGGTAAAACCATTGAAATTCAAAAAAGTGCAAGAACTTACACCGCAACAGATAGAAAATCGACTCAAAGAGCAAAAGAGTTGCTTTTCTTGGCCGAACGTGGTGAACTGCCGAATTTGGTTTTCTCCGTCTCCGATGAGAAAATATTCGTTGTCCAGCAGTTTGTAAACAAACAAAATTATCGTGTTTGCTTGCCAAAAAGGTCAGCTGAAAATGTGCACCTTCGGTTGGTCGCCAGAACTCAAGCGCCGGCCATGGTGATGGTGTGTGCCGTCATAACAGCCGATGATCGCTTTCCGCTCCTATTATTCGACTATGGCATCAGAATAAATCCCGAATATTATCGCGAAAATATTCTGGAGGGTGTGAGGATTAAAGGCTTGGGCACGCAAACATTTTGGCCGCAGACCTTAAACATTGCAACAGGACTCAGCACCATCGCACTCAGCACACGCCACCCAAGAATGGTTACAAAATGAGGTTCCTCGCTTCATTTCCAGCGCACAATGGCCCCCAAAATCTCCGGATACCTATCCGTTGGACTATTGTGTCTGGAGTATTTTGGAAAGCAAGGTTGGCACTAAAAATACCAAAGTGTCGATCATCTCAAGCAACCGCTTCGCTGGGAATGGGCCAAAATATCGCAGAGCAACATTTGGGCAGCATGTTTCATTGGCCGTTTGAAGACCGCAATTCGTGCCAAAGTTGAGCAATTCGAACAAATCTAAACTCATTCTAAAAGTTGATGCAATTTCCGACATTTTTAGCTTTAATTCAATAATATAAAAAAAATTTAAATTCAAAACATGCAACAAATGCAGGTTTTTTTTTATCTAATCCTGTACTTCATATAAAACTTGTACTCTTGCAGCTCGCGAGAATGTTTTACTCTCGAGTATTTTAATCTGAGCCCTGGTTAAATTTTAAGAAAATCGGACACTGACTGCACATTTTTGTATATAAGTATTTCATATTTTAGTTATATCTGTCATTTATTTCACATTTATAAGAATAAATATAAGTATTCGCCAATATGTGGTAGGTACAAGAATTTCTAACCCTTTGTGCTGAAGGTATCACAAGGAGTGGATCGATGTTTGGGTTTTTCTCTCCTAACACAGTCCAGATTAACACATTGCGATATGCGAATTTAGTCCGACCCACCCATAGTTTCCATTACCTAATAATGGGTTTCCAGGTAGTTGTAACTACTTACAACTCAATATAAAAATGTTCCGCTGTATGTAGGCTGTGAGAAGACGTAGAGCAGCATAACTAATTTTCGAAATAGTTTCAAATTTGATATTTGAAATTCGTAATGGTTTCTGCCTTCTTTGTATGAATAATGTCTATAACACAAATATCCCATGTTTCTTATAGCCCCCATATTCCGGCCCTTCCGGATATTTGGTAGTTTTACGATTTTTTGCCACATTTTTCAACAAAATTGTTTCAAATTTGGTATTTAGAATTTGTAATGTGTTCTGCCGAACATTGTCTGTATGGTAAACATATATAGTTCCTATAGTTATATAGTTTTGCAATAGTTCGCATATAACTTCATCTCCCCATCTTTGGTATTCTGATGATTTGAGCCACATTTTCATTTTAGCGGAATCGTTCGTCATGTATACTTTCAAATTTTCTACGTAGTTTCTCGTTTTGACGAAACTCCCATGTAGCAGTACCGCCCCCCCCCCCCCCCCCCCCCCCCCCCTCCTTTGTGGTATTTTGAAGACTTTTACTTTTATTTACTTTTCTAAATTTCAAGTATTTGCTTCTAGGCTGAATTCGGTCATATTTAAAATCCACTCCATTTGGGCTGATATTTAGAAACATCAACTCAGATAAAGATATTAGTGGGAGTTACATAAAAATCAGAACCGATATTCACCAAAATTGACAGACATACTTTTGAAATGAACTTGATCGTGTGTGCTAAAATTCATTTGATTTGGCCTGTATAACGTATTTGGTTCACAATACTTTCGAAATCGTACGACACTATATTTAAGAACTATGTTTAAATCTCATCCGATTACCACTAATTTCAATAGAGTTCGTCCTTGGTCCAAAAAAAAAAGATTTGCATATAAAAAATAAATGTGATAAATTTCATATCAATCGGAAAATAAATGCTACCTGTTTTTTACATCCCACCATGGAAAGGAGGTTATATTAAATTTATCATTCCCTTTGTAACGCATTTAAATATACGTCGTAGACCTCACAAAGTCATATATATTTATGATTAGCAAAAATTCCAAGTCAATTTGGTTGGTACAGAAATTTAGAAATATCGGTTTTAGTATAGCCCCCATATAACTGTACCTCCCGAAATTCGGTATTTTGATGGTTCCACATAATTGTTCCAAACTTGACACTAAGAGTTTTAAACGGCTTCTACATCTGGTCGCAAAACATTGGCTGTATAGGTCTTCGTTTTACTATAGCCTCCATATAACAGTACCTCCCGAAATTTGGTATTGTGATTGTTTAGCCACATTTTCCATGGATTTGTCTAAAAATTGGTATTTGTAGTACAGGTACTAGTTTCGGTGGCGAAGCATTGTATATATATAGGTCTAAGTTTATGTATGGCCCACATATGACGTTAGCTCCCGAAATTACCTTAAGGAACTATGAGTCAATTTCGTTTCTATTTCCATGATACAAATAAATCATCAAAGACATACTACTCTGTACAACTATGAAATGTAGGGTATAAAAACTTAAATGCCTTAAATTTTCAGAGTCCCGGCACCTCCACCTAATTTTGACCTAATTACCTACCTTCTATAGTTTTGATATTCTTCCAAAATTCCATATTTATTTATATTATTTTGTTCTAAAATCATTTGATTGACAACTTTTGACATTTGTTGACGTTGACATGATTAAAGCAAGTGTTTTAGGTTTCATCTGATGTGTGCTAGAAGCAAATGGGATTATTTTCTTTATTTTCTTTTTACCCAGGTTTGTTTCCACTGTTGGTTGGCATGCCGACACCGAAAAAAAGAAGCAAAAATCAGTGTAGCTGACATCGCTTCACTCCAATTCCCACTCTCTTTGTTTATTTACTTTTGCCTTGAGGCATAACTTTGCCTTTTGATGAAGTGCTGAAGCAGAAAAGACATGAATATCGTATCGCATAGTTCATTTTTATATTTTATTTCAATTCCCAAACCTATCCAAAATCAAGAGGAAAATATATCAAAACAGGGACTACATGTGCTGACAGGAAAGGAAATAAACAAAACAAAAGAAAAAAAGGCGAAAAGAAGATGATGGAGCCTTTATTCGAAGAAAATCAGGCAAAGGGGGAAGAATCTAAACAAAACCATCAAACAGACCACCTCCTCCAGTGCATTGGCAAATAAAAATTCAAAAGTTATACGAAACTGCAGGTGGTGATGTTGGTGTTATTTTTTTTTATCAATTTGCTGATAAAAAAAAATAACACCAATTCCATTCTCTCTCTCTCCCTCTATCACACTCTCTTTCCAGTTTTCATTCATTTCCTGAAAACAGAGGAATTGTTAGGCAAATGTGCGTGTGTGTGTGCGGAGTGATTGCGTTCGGGCCGTTGATCCAACCACATACTCGTATGATGGAAGTGGTGGTGGTAGTGCTGGTGTCGGCGCCGTTGCATGGTGTGTATGGTGGCATAGTGTTTATAACCACAACATTGTGTGATGCGTGTTGATCAGGGTCACGGTTTACTGTTGTGTTGCTGCTGTTGTTGCTTACTTTTTGTTGTTGTTTTGCCACCATAAACATTTCTAACTCACGCATCGTTCACTTACTCACAAACATTTCCTATTTGAATATACCTATCATCCTGGTAGACACGAACATGTGTGGTTAGGCAGCAGCAGATCCTTGGAAAAAATGGGAATTTTACGTGAAGCGGTTTGATTAAATATGCTGAACATCCCGGCATTGGTCGCACGAGAATGCAAACAATTTAGAGCATATGGCAAAGGATAATGCGTTTGATGGATAACAAATGTGGTGATCTGATAATAGAAGTTTTGAAAAAAAGTTGATTGAAATGTAAGAGGGAATCCTAGTTATACCCTGCACCACAAGGTGGTCAGGGTATTGTGGCTTTGTGTATTTGATTGTAACAGGAAAAAGGAAACGAGATAGACCCATAGTTCCTTTTGATGATCTGCATTGAATCACATTCTGAGTCAATTTATTCATGTCCGTCCGTGCGTCTGTCCATGTATTCTTGAAAACAAAGAAAAGGTCAAATTTATTGCCCGATCCAGATGAAGTCATTTGATTGGCTCAAGGACGAACCGTATAGAAATTGGTGAAAATCTGTTCAAATTTACATGTAACTGCAATTTATATCTTCAACCGATTTCAATTTTATTGTACACCAAATGGCAAATATATCGGTTCAGATATAGATATAGCTCCCATGTATATGTTTCAGCCGATTTGGCGTTTAAGTCCCTCACATTCGTAATATGCATTCCACAAGAATAATATTTGGTATCAGATACAGCCCAGCCTCGTATAGCCCCCATATAACGGTAGCTCCCCATATTCGGTATTTTGATGATTTTGGCGACATTATTCAACGGAATTGTTTCAAACTTGGTATTTGAAGTTCGAAAAGGATACTAAAGCCTATGACAGAAATTTGTCTGTGCAGGTCCACGACTTCGTATAGGCCCCATATATCAGTACCTCCTTATATTCGGTATTTTGACGATTTTAGGTACAATACTCACCGAAAGTGTTTGAGATGTTGTATTTGAAGTTCGTAATGGATGCTACTGCCTGTGAGAGAAAATTGTCTATGCTGGTCCAGGTCTTCGCACAGCTCCGATATAATGGAACCTGCCTACATACGATATTTTGATGATTTTAGCTACATTATTCACCGTTTATTTCATGTTTCGAATTTGAATATGGTAATGACTTATGACAAACCATGCCTATGTAGGTCCACGTCGTATAGACCCGAATTTTTAACAGAATTGTTTAAAGACTTTATTTTTTGAAAATTTTCTAAATTCGTTCCAAATGGGGGAGGGTATTCAAAGTATAGCCCGGCCGAACTTAACTTTTTTTACTGTTTTTTTTTTTTAATTTTTTTGAATGAAAGCAAAAAATGTCGGAAATAGCATCAAGTTTTAGAATAAGTTTAGATTTGTTCGAATTGGTCAACTTTGGCACGAATTATGGTCTTCAAACGGCCAATGAAACCATCACACGCTGTCCGAATGGTGCTCTGCGGTATTTTGGCACATTGGTATTGGTATTTTTTAGTGCCCATCTTGCTTTCCAAAATACTACAGACACAATAGATTGCTATCCGGAGTTTTGCGTGGCCATTGTGCTCTGGAAATGAAATGAGGAACCTCATTTTGTAAACATTCTTGGGTAACGCGTGCTGAGTGCGATGGTGCTAAGTCCTGTTAAATTGTCCAAGGTCTGCGGCCAAAATGTTTGCGTGCCCAAGGCTTTAATACACCCTTCAGAATATTTTCGTGATAATATTTGAAAACACACTATCACGCTTGAATTCCATCACGAATAACTTTTTTTCTGGAAAATTCTCACCAAAATGTTTTTGTACGCTTGTAAAGAATATATTGAGCTGTCACTGGAAAATTTTAACAGCTGTCGGACGAGTGGCTTAGAAATGACAGCAGTCTGAAGTTGGTTGCAGTTTTTCATCTCGGCCTGTATATCTTTAGCCGATTTCGGGTTAATTGCGCCCCAAATGGTCAATATCAGTCCAAGTGACCTGAATTTTGTCATATCCGACCGAATTAGGTCTAGAATCAAGTAGATTAAATTGGAAAAATCTGAAAATCCGAAAATCGGTTCAGATATACCTATAGCTCTAATGTATATGTTTCAGCCGATTTGGTGTTAAAGTCCCTCGCATTCATGGTATGAACTCCACAAGAACAATATTTGGTATCAGATACTGCCTGAAAATACCTCCGTAAAATTTCGTCGAGATCGGATCAGATTTGGATGTAGCTCCTTTACATTTCTTTATCCGATATAGGTTTATTGTGCACCAAATGGCTAATATCAGCCCAAATAAACTTAATTTCAGCAATTCCGACTAAATTCATCCAAGAAAGAGCTACTAAAAATTTGGTCAAAATCGGTTCAGATATAGCTTTAGCTCCCACATATAAGTTTCATTCGATTCGATTTGGGTTTTTTGTCCCTCACATGCGTAAATACACTCCACAACAATGATTGTTGGTACCAGATGTCAGATACATCTCAGCAAAAAGTGCCTAAAAGTTTGTCAAGATCGGTTCTTATTTGAATACATATCTTAATCCGATTTCAGGTTCATTATGCACCAAATGGCTAATACCAGCCCAAATGAACTGAATTTTGGCATTTCCGATGGAATTCAGCTCAGAAGCAAATACTTAAAATTTTGGTGAAAATCGGATCAGATATTGCTATAGCTCCCATATATATGTTTCATCCAATTTGGTAGTAAAGCCACTTACATGAGTAATATGCCCTCCACAACAATGATATTCGATATATTCAGGTCAGCTCGAAAATACATCTGCCAAATTTTATCGAGATTTTATGTGAGATTTTAATATAACTTCGATATACATCTTTATCCGATTTTACGGTTATTATTCACCATATATGCATATTAGATAGATTATTTAACATTCAACCGAAGTTTTCCATTTGGTGGAATTCGGCCGCGATATATTTTTTCGAATAAAATTTTAAAAATGTTATTTGGAGTGAGATGTAAAAATTCCTCCGTCAAATTGGTGAAAATCAATTCAGAATTGGATATAACTTCCATATATAGCCTCTGCATCCAAATTAAAGACATGCATCTAAAGCCATGATGCGCATTAAAATAATGCTCATAGTAGGTATAATCTACTTCCAATAAATTCCCAATATAATATTTCTTGTCACGGTAGCGCTACGAAACACGGATAGTGGTATAGGGTATCATATAGTCGTCCCCGCCTGACTTTTGACCTTTCCTGTCTGGTTTTCTATAAAAGTTGTGGTATATTTCACCCGCTAAATATTATTCGTTGACCATCCAAATCGGTAAGATTCTGCCCATTTCTAATGCAAAATTCCGATTCCATTTGTCTATAACTGTGACCTCTTGAGCAATTGCAAAATCAAGAGATTTTTCTGTTTTTGGTCCATTTCAAATCCTAAATATTTAAGACTTATATTCTGTCCTTAACCCCACCTCCGTGCCAAATTTCGTGAGAATCGGGTCATAATTGCGACCTGTAAATTCTGCCCAGCCCCAATGCAAAATTCCGATTCGATTTGTCTATAATTGTGAACTCTCGAGCAATTGCAAAATCAAGAGATTTTTTTGTTTTTGGTCGATTTCAAATCTTAAATATTTCAAACTTCTTTTCTGTCCTTAACCCCACCTCCGTGCAAAATTTCGTGAAGATCGGGATACCTCTAGGGCAATTGCAAAATCAAGAGATTTTTCTGTTCTTGGTCCATTTCAAATTTTAAATATTTCAAACTTCTTTTCTGTCCTTAACCTCACCTCCGTGCAAAATTTCGCGAGGATTGGATCATAATTGCGACCTCGGTGAGATAGGACGATTTATAGTAACACCCTATTCCTTGGACCAATATTTCGAGGTGTTAAAAACTGGTTGGCCCAATCAAATTTATAACACCCCCAACCCATAGTGTTGCAGGGTATAAATATGAAACACTTAAAATTACTTAAGGAGATTGATATCCTACTTTACTTTTTCTTAATTTGTTTGTAATTTTTTCAAAAAATCTCACGCAATATTTATTTTACAGAACAACAATCCTTTTGATTATCCCCCATTAAAATGGGGCCATATAATTCTTTCATTATTGCTTTTAAAAATGCCACAGTTCAAGACACGTGAAAAATAATGGCGCACAAATAAAATAATAATAAATGTACAAATAAACGAATAAATTTCACATTCGAATGCGTTTTCTACGCAACCATTCTAAAATGCCACCTGTGTTGCTGCAAAATTTGTATTTGAAGGGAGAGAATATTTGTGGCATGTGTTGCTGGCTTATTTTGTTTAAAGATTTCAAGTTGATCGCCTGCCTGCACCGCTACTCCTACACCCACACCAAGTGTGGCCATAAAATTTGAGTGAAGCATGCAAATCACAAATTTGCGAAAAATGCAAAAATGTTTGGGATTTTTTTTCTTGCCAACGCACGCACTGAGTGCACTTGGGCTATGCATCCAGATGCAGGGTTGGTGTGTGCATATATTATTTTTCAAGGAGCATGGAATTATTTTACAGGTTAACTTCGAAAATTTATTTCTCTACTGCGTGGCAAAATGTCGTTGAGATATGAAGGTGTTGGGTTTGTTGCGGCATTGTTGATGGTGTTGATGAATATTGTGCCACGAATCCACATAAGTACTTCTGATGATTTGCCATGCAGGTAAGCCAAACTCAACCTTGAAATAGCAAGCAACTTTGCCAAGTTTGCCCAGCAATACAACATCCAGGGTTTCAATCAGCATTTTTAATATATTTTATTATAAGTTTTAAGTTTCAGTGGCTCCAGCTAAGGCCTGTCACTATATTACAAATTTTAAACAAGCAAATAAGAAAGTATTGTTAAAGGACGCAGCCGACTTTATGTTATCACAGACCACTAATGCTGGACATGAGACCACCCAGAGAAACGAACAGTCCGAGTTCAGTACGACTTCGAATAGAAAATAAGAAAAGACTTCCGATTCGGTCCGACTTCTGGCCGAAAGTTATATGGAGTGGTTGACGTCGGACTGAAGGGTCGGAGGAAAGTCTTCCTTATGGGATATTCCATAAGAAAAACAGTAAAGAAAGCCTTAAAGTCGGGCGGAGCCGACTTTTTGATACCCTACACCACTTTGCTAATTTAGTAGAGCTCCACATAACAATTAAAAGTTTTTATGGGAGGATTCAATCATACACGCTATGATTATAATTATAATTTAAAGTTCAAAGGATGAAATATGCCGAAGAATTTGTGTCTTTTAAATTCGGACTTGTATTGCCCATTTGGTGCACAATTAATTTGAAATCGGATAAAGATATATATGGGAGCTATATCCAAACCGGAACCGATATTGATAAAATTTGCAAAGATATTTCTGAGATGTATTTTAAATATTTCCCTGAATATCGTTGTTACGGAGTTCATATTACGGCTGTGGGTAACAAATATAACAAATCAGATGAACAATATATATGGGAGAAATAGCTATATCTGAAGTTCATATTACGGCTGTGGGTAACAAATATAACAAATCAGATGAACAATATATATGGGAGAAATAGCTATATCTGAACTGATCTTCACCAAATTTGATATACTAGCTTCTAGACTCAATTAGGTCAGTGCCAAATTCCATCCCATTTGTACAAATGTTAGACGTTTGGTACACAATAAAAGGTAAATCGGACGAAGTTATATATGAGAGCTATATCCAAATCGGAATCGATATCGATCAAATTTGGCAAAGATATTTCTGAGCTGTATTTGAAATATTTCCCTGAATATCGTTGTTATAGAGTGCATATTACGGCTGCGGAGGACAAAAATAACAAATCGAGTGAACAATATTATGGGAGCTATAGCTATATCTGAACTGATTTCGATCAAATTTGGCATACTTATTTTCAGGCCCTATTTTGTTGTATGAGAAAACTTTCATACTATTCGTGCTGATACTAAACGTTTGGTTTACAATAAAAGGCAATTCGGATGAAGGTTTATATGGGAGCTATATCTAAATTTTGACCGATTGTCCCAAAACAAATGATCTGTGCAAAATTTCATCTGGTTCGGGCAAAAAATGCGAACTGTACATTATTTACAAAAACACATGGACAGACGGACAAAAAGACGGGCGGACGGACGGACGGACATGCATAAATCGACTCAGAATGTGATTCTATGCAATGATTCTATCCTTTTGCCTGTTACAAACAAATGCACAAAGACATAATACCCTGACCACCTTGTGGTGTAGGGTATAAATAGACTCAGGTGAACTGCCGAATTTGGTTTTCTCCGGAGAGAAACATTCGTTGTCCAGCAGTTTGTGCACCTTCGGTTGGCCACCAGAACTCAAGCGCCGGTCATGGTGATGGAGTGGGCGTCGCTCTCCGCTAGTAATAATCGATCATGGCATCAGAATAAATGCCGAATATTGTCGCGAAAATATTCTGGAGGGTGTATTAAAGCCTTGGGCACACAAACATTTCGGCCACAGACCTAACAGGACTCAACACCATCGCACTCAGCATGCGCCACCCAAAAATGGTTACAAAATGAATGAAAATGAAATTCCTCGCTTCATTTCCAGCGCACAATGGCCAGCAAAATCTCCGGATAGCAATTCGTTGGACTTTTATGTCTGGAGTATTTTGGAAAGCAAGGTTGGCTCTAAAAAATACCAAAGTGTCGATCTCCTCAAGCAAGCGCTTCGCCAGGAATGGGCCAAAATACCACAGAGCAACATTTGGGCAGCGTATGACGGTTTCATTGGCCATAATTCGTGCCAAAGGTGACTAATTCGAACAATTCTAAACTAATTTGATACTATTTCCGACATTTTTGCTTTCATTCAATAAAATTAAAAAAATAAATAAATATAAATTATGGCTTTTGACTTTGTTGCAGTTTTTTTTATCTCACCCTTTATTTGATGCTATTTGGATTTATGTGAACGAATAGAGGTAAAAACTTGACATTTGACATGAGAGTCAAGTCTGAAAATAGGGTTGATACAAGAAGGTGGTTTTAGGAATGCGTTCTACACTTATACAAAAAGTGCTTGAAATCTGAAACTTGGAATTTAGTTTTAGAGGCTTTTTAGAAATTCATACTAGAAAAATACTGAGTGGTATTAAATTTGGTATTTGGGGAAAGGCTAGAGCTAGAAATCTTAAATGAATATAAATTCCTAGAGTTATTCTAAAGCTAGAGTATTTAATAAACCCATTATTAGGAAATAAGAATTATTCTTAGTGAAAGCAGGGTGCTCTATAGAAAATTGGCTCGATAGTGATCAAGTTTTAAATATGCCCGCCATAGGTAGAACTCTCTAAAGAAGACTTTTAAAGATAGAAGTTCTAAAATATATCTTCATTAAATACAACAAGTAAAAAAGCTGTAAGTCCTGCCGGGCCGAACTTTGAATACCCTCCACCATTTGGTACAAATTTGCCAATTTTCAAAAAAAAATAAAATCCATTAAAAATTCTGTTAAAATCCTTAAATTACCGAATGTAGCCGTATATTAGGGTCTATACGACGACGTGTACCTGCATAGGCAATTTTTGTCACAAGCTATTACAATATTCAAATACGAAACTTGAAAAAAAATCTGTTTATAATGTAGCTAAAATCACCAAAATATAGAATATAGGGAGATACCATGGGGATTATAAAACGTGGACCTGCACAGACAATTTTCTGCCATAGGCTGTAGTATCCGTTACGAACTTCAAATTCGAAATGTGAAATAATTCCGGTAAATAATGTCGCTAAAATCATCAAAATACCGAATATCGGGAAGTACCGTTATATGGGGGCTATACGAAGACATGGACCTGCATGGCCCAATTTTTGCCTTAGGCTGTAGTATCCATTACGAACTCCACATACCAAATTTGAAACAATTCCGGTGAATAATGTCGCTAAAATCATCAAAATACCGAACATCTGGAGATCCCCTTATATGGGGGCTATACCAAAACGTGGACCCATTTTCAATACCAAAAGTCCTGCATACATAGTATACATTGGAGTAAAATTTTATCAATCTACTTCAATGCGTTCGGAAACTAGAGAAACATAGAATTTTATGCTCATCAAGAGTATATATACTTCGTGGGGTCTAAAATGTATATTTTGAGGCGTTACAAACGGAATGACAAACTTAATATACCCTCCATACTATGGTGGAGGGTATAAAAAAGTTATCCTCTTCCTAATGCTGCCGTTTCGATGTCGATATTCGGCACACAGTTGTTCAGAATTAAATTTCTTGTCCAAAATCGTTTTTATACCCTCCACATTGGAAAGGAGGGTATATTTACTTTGTCATTCCGTTTGTAACATCCTTAAATATTCGTCGTAGACCCCATAAAGTATATATATTCATAATCAGCATAAATTCTAAGTCGATTTAACGATGTCCGTCTGTCTGTCTGTTGAAATCACGATACAGCCCACATTATTTGACGTAGATCGCCAAATTATAGCAGAGCAATTTGTATTGTGTCTAGGATGATTGGAATTGAAAATAAGATATATCGGTCCAGGTTTTGGTATAGCCCCCATATAAAGGTACCTCCCGATATTCGGTATTCTATTTTTTTTTGCTACAGTTTTTTACGGATTTGTCGAAAAATTGGTATTTGTTGGTCATAATGGGTTCTAGCTCCGGTGGCGAAACATTGCATGCATGGGTCCATGATTTGAATAGCCCCCATATAAGGGTACCTGCCGATATTCGGTATTTTGATGGTTTTTGCCACATTTTTTCACTAATTTATCTAAAAATTGGTATTTGTGGGTCATAATGGGTCCTAGTTCGTGTGGCGAAACCTTGTAATTATAGGTCCACGTTTTGGTGTAGCCCCCATATAACGGTACCTCCCGATATTCGGCATTTTAATGGTTTTTGCCACATTTCTTCTAATGTTTCCTTTACCCTAAGGTGGAGGGTATTAAAAGTTTGGCCCGGTCGAACTTAATGTTTTTTTTTTACTTGTGTGTCATTTCTTACTTTTCATATGGAGTCCAACAAATTGTCCGATTGACATGAAATTTGTCCGATTGACATGAAATTTTCCTCAAATCATTTGTTTGAGCCATGGTAAGCACCTAATCAATTTCATTGTGCGCCATATGTGTAATATTCGTCCAAAAAGGATGTTTTGTCTTTGAAATAGGCAAAAGGTTCGCCAATGAACAGATCTTTTAAATTATCTACTGTGGATAAAGGTCCTCAAAGAAAAGTCTTCTATATATAGACGTTCTAAAATATATATTTAATAAATTGAAAAAAAAAATAAATAATTTTGAAACCATTCGAATATGATAACTGTTTGGAGGGGATTCTATACTATCTCCAAAGTGATTTTAGTAGACAAAAATACAATCAATAACTTCTAATTCGATTGCTGTTTTCATGCAAGCTTTATCGAATTTTAGCGTAAAAAATATCGTGTTTCTTAAATTTCACAAAAATGAAAATAAAACTTTCTTTTTTGAAATCATAATCAGAATCCATTTAATAAATTTTGATAATAAGTTTTCATTTTAAATAAATGAAACAGTTTTCCAAGTAACAAATTTACATCAGGTAGTACATCTATCTTTACCAATTCCCATTTCGATGTGTGTATACGAATGATTTCTGTTCCATCTTTGTTTTGATGGGCCTCTAACAGCCTCGTTATCTTGTTCACACTTGAGTGAGATTACATTTTAAGCAAATATGTTTTTCAATTGTCTAAACAGAAAACGCATTTCATTGCTTTGTTTGGAGCTTTTTCTTTTTAATGGGCAACAAACGTAATGGCAACAAAATTTATTTCCTTTTCCATCAGAGACGTAGATACTCCCATTGGTTTTAATTGCATTCTTAAATTGTTATGGCAAAATCTAAAAATCTACGCCAGTGCCTTATTTCCACATCCGATACTTAAAAGTGAATTTGAAATTATTTCCATTATTTTTAAATAAATACCAAACAAATAGGTGGAGGTGTGTGTATTCAGTGACTAGCGAATGGATAGAGACATAAATCTATTAAATTTGAAAATCTTGAGATTTCTGTCTTGTTTGTGATAAATAGATTCGAAAAGCAAATAAGAATGTTGTGCAAAAAAAAAATATATATATATAAATAAATTCTAGTTGGCGAGTCTGACCATATTATACCCCAATTCATTATCAATTTGTTCTGAGAAAGCTTTCTGAATTGTCCACTTCACCGTTGTAGTGGGGTTGTAGACCGAGACCGGCCGATTTTACCCTCAGCCAATATTTGATTATTTAAACATATTTTGACTTCTGTTATGATTATTAAAATTTTTAACCTTTATGGAGAAGGTTTTGAAGGCATGGGCCAATACAGGGTGAGATGAAAATACTGCAACCAACTTCAGACTGCTGTCATTTCTAAGCCACTCATCCGACAGCTGTTAAAATTATTCCAGTGACAGCTCATTATATTGTTTACAAGCGTACAAAAGCATTCTGGTGAGAATTTTACGGAAAAAAAGTTATTCGTAACGGAATTTAAGCGTAATAGTGTGATTTCTTTATAAGTGGCTGGAAAACAACAAGTGGCTATCGTTAGAGCAATCCAGCATTTAAATGTGAATAAATATTTTGTGTCTCGTACCATTGCTAGTTACGATGGTTATTGGTAGCGTTGCCCGAGGTCGAGGAAGTAGACGGAAGAAAACAAAGAGGTCAGCTGAAATGTGCACCTTCGGTTGACCACGAGAACTCAAGCGCCGGCCATGGTGATGGTGTGGGTCGCCATAATAGCCGATGGTCGCTCTCCGCTCGTATTATCCGACCGTGGCATCAGAATAAATGCCGAAAATTATCGCGAAAATAATCTGGAGGGTGTACGCAGACCAATAGGACTCAATACCATCGCACTCAGGCCACGCCACCAAAGAATGGTTACAAAATGAGGCTCCTCGCTTCATTTCCATCGCACAATGGCCACCAAAATCTCCGGATACCATTCAGTTGGACTATTGTGTCTGGAGTACAACTGGAGTATCTGGAGTACAAGAACAACATTCGGGCGGCGTGTGACGTTTTCATTGGCCGTTTGAAGGCCATCATTCTTGCCAAAGGTGACCAATTCGAACAAATCGAAATTTATTCTAAAATTTAATGTTATTTCCGACTTTTTTGCTTTCATTCAATAATATTAAAAAAAAAAATGTAAAAGTTATGGTGTTTGACTTTGTTAAAGTTTTTTTATCTCACCCCATCTTTCATATCGGACCTAAGTAAATATGACATAAATATTACGACGTGCCAGTGTTGGGTTACTTCCTGCACTTTATATGAGATATGTGATAATTTTTTGAAAATATTAAAATGTACGCCATTTTTATACCATCCATCATACATAGTATGGAGGGTACATTAAGTTCGCCATTTCGTTTGTAACTAATCGAAATAATAACTTTAAACATATTACAGTATGCATATTCTTGATCAGGGTAAAATTCTAAGACAATTTAGAGCTGTCCCTCTGTTGTAATCACACTGGAGTCAAAACGAATAAAGATAGGAAGCTAAAGCTTTTCACATATCACTTTTTTGTCTGCAGGCAGGTCAAGTTCCAAGATGGGCTATATCGATCCACGATATCGTAAGGTTCCCATATAACGGTAGCCCCGACATTCGGTATTTTGAGGATTTTTGTTTTCCACGAAATTGTCTGAAAATCCACAAAAGGAGTTACTTCTGAGTGCTTTACCCGCTGGAGGAGTATTGTCTATATAGGTCCACAATATCATACATCCCCCATATAACGTTACCTCCATATATTTAGCTTTTTGATGATTGTAGCTACATTTTTCAATGTAATTGTCTAAAAAACCATACTAGAAGTTCTTTCTCAGCACTTTACCCCCTGGAATAGAAAATTCTATAAAGGTCTTCGATAGCGTATAGGCCACATACAACGGTACCCCCGATATTCGATATTTTGACGATTTTAGGGGCAATATTCACCGGAGTTCTTTTAAATTTTAGAATTCGTAATGGATACCACAGCCTATGACAAAAGTTTCTCATGCAGGTCCACGTCTTCGAATGGTCTCCATATAACGGCACCTTCTAATATTTGATGATTCTAGCGACATCATTCACCTGTGTGATTTTAAATTTCATATTTAGAGTTCATAATGGGAACTACAGTCTATGCCAGAAAATTGTCTATGCAAGTCCAGGTCTTCGTATTGGCCCCATATATCAGTACCTCCCTATATTCGGTATTTTGACAAGTTTGTGATGTCGTATTTGAACTTCGTAATGGATACTACAGGCTAGGACAGAAAATTGTCTATGCAGGTCCAGGTCTTCGCACAGCTCCGATATAACGGTACCTCCTTATATACGACATATTCACCGTATATTCATCGTATATTTCAAGTTATCGATATTGAATATGGTTGGCTTATGACAAGCAATGCCTATGTAGGTCCACGTCTTATAGACCCCAATAAAACGGCTACATTCGTTATTTTTAAAATTTAAACTAAACTTTTTAAGGATTTTATTTTTTGAAAATTTCCAAATTCATTCCAAATGGTGGAGGGTATTCAAAGTTCGGCCCGGCCGAACTTACTGCTTTTTAGTCAGTTCTGAGAAAACGTTTTGATTCATCCACTTCACCGATGCAGTCAGGGATGTACACCAAGATCACCACTCATATCAGATATTACTGAACGGCAAATTTGTTGTTTTTTTTAATTTTATAAAAACATTAATGCAACAATTTTTTGAAATTTGCAGAGAATATAGAGATTTTCTTTTTTTGGTAACATATGGTGATATTTCATGAGAAATTTTTTGTCTTCGATATAGCCCTTATAAAATGATGTTTTTTAGGAGATTTTTGCATAAACTCACATGAAGTACGTCTTTTACCCTAACATGTCTCTTTACTAGCATTTAGGTAAGATCTAGACTTTTAGTATCTTCTAGGGCCTATAGTAGAATTTTATGGCAAATAAATTTGTAAAATATTTTAACTTGTCATCTCATTTAAAGTGAGTTTAGTAACCATATTTTGAAAAATAACCAACAAGACCACTTTTGCGACTCGTGTGAGGTCTAACATAATCCTCTAATTCGCATACGTAATATTGAGAAGACTTTTTATACTTAAAATGTAAGTGTTCCAAGGAATCTTAATCCGAATATTTCAAAATATTTGGAAGAGGGGGAGAACTTGCCTCTCTATTTTGGTTAGTTTTCGATGTAAAATTTAACAAGTAACAAGTAAACTAAGCATTAAGCCGGGCCGAACTTTTAATACCCTCCACCATTGTCTAACGAAAACATTTTTATATAAAAGTATCTGAGTTCACTTTAAACTACAAATACCGGAAGATCATTTGAATAATGCTGTTAAACCTTTCAAAGAACCATACCGAATATTGGGAGATACCGTTATATAGGGGCTATATAAAAAACGTAGACTTACGCTTTCAATGTTTGGACACCGGAGCTACAACCCATTTAGACCAATCTGTGGAAAAATGTGGCAAAAATCATCACAAAAAAAAAAAAAAAAAAAAAAAAAACAATAACGGGAGGTATCGTTATATGGCGGCTATACCAAACCGTGGATCGATATATCTCATTTTCAATACCAATCAATAGACACATTGCAAATTGTTGTGCCAAATTTTGAAGCTCTACGTCAAATAATGTGGGCTGTATCGTGATTTCAACAGACAGACGGACATCGTTAAATGTACGAATGTGTTAGAAATGTTCTGTCACAAGCTATAAAAGCTGTTACGAACTGCAAATGCGAAATTTTGAACAATTCCGGTAAATAATGTCGCTAAAATCATCGAAATACCGATTCTAGAGTGGTACCATTATATGGAAGCGATACAGTTCCTACAGAACAAACACACATCTGAGTAAAATTTTATCAAACTACTTCAATTCATTCTGAAGCTAGAGTGATTTCTACAGACTGACGGACATCTCTAAATCGACATAAAATTTTATGCTGATCAAAAATATTTATATTTTCTGCTGTCTAAAATGTATATTTCGAGGTACTACAAACGGAATGACAAACTTAATATACCCTCCATACTAGCATGGAAGGCCACATCTTCGTATAGCCCCCATATAACGGTACATCCCCATATTCCATATTTTCTCATTTCAGGGACATTATTTACAGGAATTATTTCAAATTTCGTATTTCAAGTTCGAAATGGATACTACAGCCTATGACAAACATTTTTGTATGCAGGTCCACGTCTTCGTATAGCCCCCATATGATGGTAGCTCCCGATATTCGGCATTTTGATGATTTCTGCAACATTATTCACCGGAATCGTTTCAAATTTCGTATTGGGAAATCCTAATTGTTACTACAACCTATTTAATATCCAGATATTCGATATTTTCTTGATTTTAGCGACATTATTTACCGGAATTGTTTAAAATTTGGTGTTTGAAGTTCCTAATGGATACTAAAGCGTATGACAAAAAATTTCGTAAGAAAGTCCACGTCTTCGTGTAGTCTCCATATAACAGTTTTAATTTATGTGGTAGTTTCCGGAAGTTTTTTGAAATTTTTCAAGTTCCTTCCAAATCTTGGAGGGTATTAAAAGTTCGGCCCGGCCGAACTTAGCTGCGTTTTTACTTGTTACTTTTTAACTCCACTTTTGCATAATCTCCCAATTTTTATACCCTCAGCCATATATCTAGAGAGGGTATATATCATTTGATACCGCAAAAACATCGAAACAATGGTGTTAGACCCCAGGTCTCTTTTTGGACCAAATCCGTTTTTAGGAGTCGATCTATAAGTGTCCGTCCGTCTGTCTTGCTTGTACGCACGATAACTCTCGAACGGAGTATCCGAATTAATCTAAACTTGGTACATTCAAACAGAGACAATAATTTAGCTCACAGAACAAGAATTTGTTCAAGCTTTGCAAATCCTAATATTTGTATCTGTGCTAGGTTAGGTGTGAAAATGAACAATATAGACCGACTCCTTCTAGCAGCTCCCTCACAAAGGGTCAAAATTTTGAATAATTTCAATGCTTAAAAAGTGTAAAATAAGAGTTCAATTGCCTTAAAATTTAGCATACCCCAATATTTTTACCAATTCTAGATCTGGTATGAAGATGGGGTGGGTCGGACCATTCCTTCTAGTATCTCCCCCACAACGGGTCACGATTTTGAATATTTATGTCTTTTATGAAACACAAATTAACTATCCGTTTCTCTTCTCAAATCTAAATATTTGTTCTAACAAAAGTTCTTGAGTGAAGGTGTAAGGCATCGGCTGACTCCTGCTGGTACCTCCCCCACAATTATTATAAAATTTGGAACAATTATAACTGTTATAAAATGTGAAATATGATTCAGATGAGCTTCAAATTTCTCAAATCTTAATATTTGGTGTAATGAACCGATATAACGGACCTCTCGTTCTGGTACCTCCCCCACAACGGGCCAAATAATTTTTTGAATAATAATGAAGCCCATAAAGCGCCCACACTCCCACACATCGTCTGCTGTGCACTGTTATTGATCGAAAAGACAGACTCAATAGCTTCTCTATTGAACTATTGGAAATTTTCCCACACATTTTTTTAACTGTTTCCCATGACCGTTTAATGGATCTGGTGCAAAGTACCATTAAATAACATATTGGCCATTAAATATAGATTTCAAAATAAACATTTTCGAAAACAATAACGACAAGCTAAACTTTCACTCTATTCTTTCGAATCCTGAAAAAAAAAAAAAAAACAAAATACTTAAAATCTCACAAAACTTGAGATTCCAATGTGTAATGTAGAGTGAGAGCAAAACAAAATGGAAATAGAAATGGTACGGGATGGTCAGGTCAGTGTGTATGAAAAAGTACAACTATGTGTTTTATTTTTCTTGTTGTTGTTGTGTGTGTTTTTTTTTTTTTTGCTCAATCTCATTAATTTGTATTTTTAGTTCGCTGTTTTTAAATTTGGAATGTAGCAGCATTTTGCTCGGGTTTGTTGTGTTTTTTTTTTCTATTCTCGCTTAGTTCCGGGCGAACTGTAGTGCCTCCTTATTTTTTTCCCCATCATCTATTTCGAGTACATCATAGAAATAGAAATTGTTTTCTAAATAGTTTTGCTTTACCTTGCCTGGGCATGACTACAAACAAAAAAAAAAAAAAAAAAGAATGCTGCTATTTGCTAAACTCAATGGAGCCTTCAATGCACAGAAAGATGAGCGCATTATTGTCGGGTATTTTACTAAAATATGTTGAGGTGGGTTATTTTTCCGCTTGCACTTGCTGCTGCATATTGAAAAATGAGATATTTTAAATTTGGAAGTTTTGTTTTTCAATGAATAGCGAAAGATAAATATCTGAGCGAAACGAGGAAAAAATTAAAATCTCTTGAAGTTTTTAAGGATTGAAGGAGCCTCTCTGAGTGGAATTCAACGAAATTGTTTATTTAATTCTATGAAAATATCAATAAATTCGAATAGTCTGTGCGTACAACGTTTTATGAGTTTTCATAGGACCGGAAAAACTTGATCAAAAAAAAAAAAAAAACAGTAAAGAAAGTCCTAAAGTTGGGCGGGGCCGATTTTATGATACCCTACACCACTTTGCTAATTTAGTTGAGCTCCACTTAATAATTACATACACGCTATGATTATAATTATAATTTAAAGTTCAAAGGACTAAATATGCCGAAGCATTTGTATCTTTTTAATTCGGACTTGTATTGCCCATTTGGTGCGAAATTAATTTGAAATCGGATAAAAATATATATGGGAACTATATCCAAATCTGCACCGATCTCGATACAATTTGGCAAAGATATTTCTGAGCTGTATTTGATATATTTCCCTGAATATCGTTGTTACAGAGTGCATATTACGGCTGTGGGTAACAAATACAATAAATCGGATGAAAAATATATATGGGAGCTATAACTATATCTGAACCGATCTTCACCAAATTTGGCATACTACCTAGACTAAATTCGGTCGTATTTGCCAAATTCCATCCCATTTGGACAAATGTTAGACGTTTGGTGCACAATAAATGGTAAATCGGACGAAGTTATATATGGGAGCTATATCCAAATCTGAACCGATCTCGATAACATTTAGCAAAGGTATTTCTGAGCTGCATTTGATATATTTCCCCAAATATTGTTGTTACAGAGTGCATATTACGGCTGCGGAGGACAAAAATAACAAATCGGATGAACAATATATATGGGAGCTATAGCTATATCTGAACCGATTTCAATAAAATTTGGCATACTTATTTTCAGGCCTAATTTGGTTGTATGTGTAAAATTCCATACTATTCGGGCTGATATTCCACGTTTGGTGCATAATAAAAAGCAAATCGGACGAAGATATATATGGGAGATATATCTAAATTTTTACCGATTATCTCCAATTTCAATAGGGTTCGTCCTCGGGCCAAACAAATGTTGTTTGCAAAATTTCATTTCAATCGGATAATAAATGCGACCTGCATTTTGTTCACAAGAATACATGGACAGACGGACGGACGGACGGACAGACGGACTGATATGCATAAATCAACTCAGAAAGTGATTCTATGCAGATTATCAAAAGGAACTATGGGTCTATCTCGTTTACTTTTGCCTGTACAAACAAATGCACAAAGACATAATACCCTGACCTGCTTGTGGTGTAGGGTATAAAAAAAACTGTAATTTCGGCCGGGCACTCCACCATTTGGAACAAATTTGGCAATTTTCAAAAAAAAAAAAAATAATTAAAAAGCTGTAAGTTCGGCTGGGTCGAACTTTGAATACCCTCCACCATTTGGAACGAATTTGGCAATTCTCAAAAACAATAGAATCCGTTAAAAAATTCTGTTAAAATCTTAAAAACACCGAATGTAGCTATTATATTAGGGTCTATACGACGACTTGAACCTGCGTAGGTAACATTTGTCATAAGCTATTACAATATTGAAATGCGAAACTTACAAAAGTCGGTTATTATGTCGATAAAATCAAAATATCGAATATCGTGGGTACCGGTATATGGTGACTATACGAACACATAGATCTGCACAGAGAATTTTCCGTCTTAGGCTGTAGTATCCATTACGAACTTCAAATTCCAAATTTGAAACAATTCCGGTGAATAATGCCAAAATTCCGAAAAAAGGGTGGTACGATTATATGGGGGCTATATCACCACGTGGACCTACATGACCCATATTCAATACCAAAAGTCCTGCAGACATAATATACATTTGAGTAAATTTTTATCAACTTACTTCATTTCGTTCGGAAGCTAGAGTGATTTCCACAGACGGACGGTCATTGCTAAATGGACATAGAATTTTAAGCTGATCAAGAATATATATACTTTTTGGGTATATTTCGAGGTGTTACAAACGGAATGAAAAACTTAACATACGCTCCATACTATTGTGGAGGGTATAGTTATTGATAATTGCTATTCTTATCAATTCATTTCAAGTTCATTATACAGGTTATAACAGAGAGAAATTAAAGAAAGTCTAAAATTCTCCAAAGTGATAAAAATAAAAAAAATATTTGGTTTTGAAAAAATTTTTCCTTTGGATGGCATGTAGGGTTCGTCCTAAGGCGTTCTGGTACTTTTACTCCTTCAGTTTTCACATAATTTACCAACATTGCGTATTATTTTAATGAGCTTTCACATGAAGTGTTCTTAGCAAAAAAATATTTAATTGAAATAGCTAAGAGAACGCTCACAGACACACACACGCTACACACATATGAAAATAAACAAATTTAATGAAGGTTGTAAGAGATTTATCGTTAATGTTGTATATTTTTTCGTAGAGTAATTGGTTTTAATGGCAAAGTTTATTTTAAATCTAATTATGTGCCTGCCTTTAATGACCCCATTGCACTGCATGTGGCGGGATTTGTAAAGTTTTGGATAAAAAGCAAAAAAAATTATTACATATTGCATACCGGATAAAAATTTAATGATATCTATTTTAGTAAAAATCAATCTATTTGGGATAGGGCCAAAATCAAGGTCGATAAGGCGAAATCAGTCCGAAGTCCTCTCCCGCGGATTAATTTTTTTTCACGTTAAATTCGTCAAAATATAAGATATTTCTTAAATATGTTACACAAAAAGAAATGTGCATTGTATATGGTTGATCACAGCAAGAATTGGGCCCAATTGGGACGAATGCTTTCTCCATATGAGAATTCTACCCAGGCATACAAACCGTGATGTGAGAAAAGAAAGATAAATAAATAAAACCAAAGGTAAATTGGTTTTAAATAAAAAAGAACAAGTAAAATAGTATCAGTTGAGTTATGAACGTGACAGATTTGGACTATATCGACTACTTCTTGTACTTTATATGAGATATGTGCACATTTTCGGAAAATAGAAATATGCGTCAGGTAACAGATATAGCGTACCAAAGTATTCCGTTTTCATATTTCATCTAATACAGATAAAATATATTGGTATGTGCAAAATTTAAAGGAAATCGAACATTCGTATTCAATTATATGCGAAATCATAAATTCCGACAAATTACATATTCATATCAGAATACTGCTTAAGAGAAATATTTAGATATAGCAAGTTGTAAAGAATCACCGACTTGATTCGCAAGTTATGACACTTATAAATTGGCAGATGTATATCATCTTCACAACAGATCTTGTGTTAGAAATAATATCTGTATGTGGGAAATTTGAGGAGATGGATGGATGTTTTTTTCGAATTCCTTGAGCGTTTTGTTTTTAAAAATCTTGAACTCTATGTGGGAAGGTACCAAAAAAAAAATGGTCCGATCTCTACCATCTTTATAACAGATCTTGTGTTGATTAAAATATTGAGAAGCTCCAAGTCTGAATAGAAAGTCCCCTTTATGGGGGAGGTACAAGAAGGAGTGGACCGATATTGTCTATTTTCGCACCAGACCTAACACTAACAAAACTATTAGGATTTGCAAAGTTGGAGCAAAATCAGATTATCGTTTCTCTATCTGTGCAAAAATATATTTTTTGAATATTTCGACCATTTGTGGGGAAGGTACCAGAAGGAGTGAACCTATTTTGCCCAACTTAACACCAGACCTTGGGTTAATATAAATATTTGGATGTGTGAAATTTAAAGACAGTCGGACTCTTACATCACATTTTATGAGAGTTGTAATTATTCAAAATTTTGACCATTTGTGGGGAAGGTACTTGATGGAGTGGGCCGCTATTGTCCATATTCACACCTGACCTAGCACTGACGTAAATATTAGGATTTGCAAAGTTGGAGCAAAACCGGATTATCCTTTCTCGTTTTGTGCAAAAAATATATTTTTTGAAAATTTGTGGGGGAGCTACCTGAAGGAGTGGACCGATATCGCACATCTCTGAATTCGATCTAAGACAGATAGACGGACGGACATCGTTAGATCGACTCCAAATGTTCTGAAACGGATTTGGTCCAAAGAGACCTAGGGTCTAAAACAGTTATTTCGACTAGCCACATTTTAACCGTATCAGTTGATATATAGCCATATGGCCGATGGATGGATAATGATTATGAGTGTTGTGAGAGGTTGTCAACCCGTGTCAACAGATTACGTGTTTCATGGGATTATGATGTCTGTTTTTAATTTTTGTGAGAGAGATACTAAAAACTGAGGTCCAATATATTCAACATTTGCTCAAAATCGAGCAAAAATATTGGGTAATGCTAAGTTTAATGAAAGTCTAACAATGCTATAGCTAACTGTGCCCGTTCCTTACAAAATTGCATATAGTCATATTCATGTACCTATTATTAGCCTGTCACTGTTGCCCCTCAATTATCTAAACTTTTAACTCTCTTAATTTAATTTGATTTCTAAGTTCTCTTCACCATCTCTCTCTTCAGACATTATCAACCTCTCATGCTTTTATAAGAAATCTGAAACATAACTATATGTCAAGTCTCGGGGCAGAGGGCTATAATGCAAGTTACAATTCTACACCAATCGCGTTTTGCAAGGAGGTAGAGTTTAGGACAGGACAGAGATCCATCTCTTTGAATTCACTAAATACCAAGTTGAGTTACGTTTAGTACTTGTTCTATAATTTTAGTACACATTTAAAAGGACCGACTACATTTCTCAATTCCAGATACCAATAGTAGTACCATATTCGCATAAATATTGACGCATTCCAAACCCACCATCAAATCTCAATCCCAGATACCCACAGAAACCTCACAATCAAATTTCGGAATTCCAGGTCTATTCCTTCACCCAAACTATTACCACTTAGTACTTTTCCTACAATCATAGTACACATTTTCAAAACCACCTCCGTAATTTTAGGATTTCAATTCTATTCTTACTCTTCATGATTTTTAGCATTTCAGCTCAATTCCTTACTTTTCATTCAATTATAGTACGCATTCTCAAAACCACTTCCATATCTCAATTCCAGATACCAACAGAGATCTCAATATTAAATAACCTGTCGTACAAATACAAGACGCATTTCTAAACCACTGCCCAAACTCAAACACAGATACCATAAGTACTCTTAATAACATTTCAGAACGTTATCTTTATTCCTGCAATCAAGACCAAATTTAGTATATTTTTTGGTACTTTCCGTGCAATTATACAACACGCTTCCAAGACCCCCTCCAAACTATTCCAAATTTAATACCATTTGGTACAGTTCCCACATTTAGTACACATTTCCAAAACCACTTTCATATACCAGAAAACATTGATTCTCATTCGTAGTTTCAAGTTTTTAGCTCTATCCGTTTACATAATACCAGATTGTACCATCTTCGAAGTTTAGCAATATTTTAGAACTTTTCATAACTTTAAGGTTCGAATTTCCAAAATATATAGGGAGACGCCGTTAAATTAGACAACGGGGATGGCACCTATTACGAACTTCAAATAAAAAAATAAAAAAAAACAAGTAAAAAAGCTGTAAGTTCGCCGGGCCGATCTTTGAATGCCCTCCACCATTTGGTACAAATTTGGCAATTTTCAAAAAATAAAATCCGTCAAAATCTTAAAAATACCGAACGTAGCCGTATATTAGGGTCTATACGACGACGTGGACCTGCATTGGCGACTTCTGTCACAAGCTATTACAACATTCAAATACGAAACTTTAAAAAAATCTGTTTATAATGTAGCTAAAATCATAAAAATGCCGAATAAAGGGAGGTACCGTGGGGGTTATAAAACGTGAACCTGCGCAGACAATTTTCTGGTATAGGCTGTAGTATCCATTAAGAACATCAAATACCAAATTTGAAACAATTCCGGTGAAAAATGTCGCTAAAATCATCAAAATACAGAATATCGGGAGGTACCGTTATATGGGGGCTATACGAAGACGTGGACCGGCACAGACAATCTTCTGTCATAGGCTGTAGCATCCATGACGAACATCAAATACCAAATTTGCAACAATTCCGGTGAATAATGTTGCTAAACTCATCCAAATACCGAATATCAGGAGGTACCGTTATATGGGGGCTATATCAAAACGTGGACCTACATTTTCGATACCAAAAGTACTTCAGACATTATATACATTTGAGTAAAATTTTATTAATATACTTCAATTCGTTTGGAAGCTAGAGTGATTTCCACAGACGGACAGAGTGACGGACATAGCTAAATCGACATAGAATTTTATGCTGATCAAGAATATATATACATTGTGGGGTCTAAAATGTATATTTTGACGTGTTACAAACGGAATGACAAACTTAATATGCCCTCCATACTATGGTGGAGGGTATAAAAATTGATATTTGTGGAAGGTATACATACGTCGGCAAAACCGACTGATACCTTCTAACTTATTTCAATAAAAGCCCATTAAGCCCAATTTCAACCGCTAAATATTATTCGATGACCATACGAATTGGTAGGCTTCTGCCCATTTCTAAACTCTCGCCCATGCTGAATGCCGAAATTCGTTTGATCTACAATTGTTACATCTAGCGCAACAGCAAAATCAAGAAATGTTTCTGTTTTTTTGTCCATTTCAATACCAATAGACTTTTATTCTGACCTTAATGCCACCTCCATGCAAAATTTCGTGATCAGGAACGGGTTGTAATTGCGACCTGTAGAGTGATTGCAATTCAACATGGACAGACTGACTCACACATATGGCTAAATCGAATCAGCTCGGCGAAATAGGAAGATCCATACATCCTATCCAATCAAACTTAAAATACCCCCTACACATGGTGTTGGAGGGTATAATAAACCTTGCTCAATGATTTTCTTTCAAAATTTTGCATAGATATTCAGGTCACACTGGCTGAATTTTCCTTTAGTCAAAAATTATCCATTAGTAGTATATTATTGTAAATTCATTATTTTAGCCTTATGGTCTTTTTATACCCTCCACCATAGTATGGTGGTCCGTCCGTCCGTCTGTCCGTCTGTGGAAATCACTCTAGCTTCCGAACGAAATGAAGTAAGTTGATAAAATTTTACTCAAATGTGTACTATGTCTGCAGGACTTTTGGTATTAAAAATGGGCCATATAGGTCCACGTCTTCGGATAGCTCCCATATAACTGTACCTTTCGATATTCGGTATTTTGATGATTTTAGCTACATTATTTACCGGAATCGTTTCCGATTTGGTATTTAAAGTTTTTAATAGATACTACAGCATAAAACAGAAAATGGGCAATGTAGGTCCACGTCTTCGTATAGTCCCCATGTAACGGTACCCCCCGATATTCGGTATTTTGATCATTTTAGCCACATTATTTACCGGAACTATTTCAAATTTAGTATTTGAAGTTCGTAATGGATGCTACAGCCTATCACAGAAAATTGTCTGTGCAGGACCACGCCTTCGTATAGCCCCCATATAACGGTACCCCCGATCTTCGGTATTTTCATGATTTTAGCGAACCTATTTATCGGAATTGTTTCAAATTTCGCATTTGAAGTTCGTAATGAATACTACAGCCTATGACAGAAAATTGTCTGTACACCCCGATATTGGGTATTTTGATGATTTTAGCGACATTATTTGTCGGAATTGTTTCAAATTTCGCATTTGAAGTTCGTGAAGTTCGATATAACAGCCTATGACAAAAAAATTTCTGTGCAGATCCACGTTTTATAACCACCATGGTACCTCCCTATATTCGACGATTTTGACGATTTTAGCTACATTATAAACAGATTTTTTCAAATTTCGCATTTGAATATTGTGATATAAGTTGCCTTGTGACAAAAGTTGTCTATGCAGGTCCACGTCGCCATATAGACTCTAATATACGGCATGATTTTAACAGAATTTTAAAATCCTTTTATTTATTTATTTTTTTTTGAAAATAGTTAAATTCGTACCAAATGGTGGAGGGTATTCAAAGTTCGGCCTGGCCGAACTTACAGCTTTTTACTCTTTTTTAAACACAAGATCCCTTCAAAATCTATTAAAGCTTATCAAAATTATATTCAAAGCCAGGTGCCCATATAAATTATTTCGATATGTCAAAGTAAATGTTCTCTATTATATTATGAGTGATGTGCTTAAGACTAATGCGTCATATGCACTTACATACATATATATAAGCATATATCTACCTGTACGTACTCATCATATGTATATAATACTAATGTGCGATGAAAGCAATGCCTGTTTTTGTGTCATCACTTATTTATTTCATAAATTCTTAATGAAGTGCTCTTAAAAAACTTTTAATATCGACTTACCTACCATTTGATGATGCCCTGTCATGGGGCGCCTAAGTGGGTGAGTGAGTCAGTGTGTGTGTGTGTGTGCGTCTGTGCCCGAATATGTGGTGTGGTTTATGCATAAAGCCTTTTTTAAAAATAATGACGGATATAATGTTTGTCCGCATGCCAGCCCGACCTCCGCCTTTCAGCCCACCTCTCTTGCAATTGTTTACTAACGCCAGAGAAAAAAACCGACTTATTTTTAAATTTATTTAGCCACCACGTGGCCAACTTTTGTTTTCCGTGTCTCTGCCTCTCATCGGCGAGTCTTGCCCTCATTGTAGGTAAGTGAAATATTTGGGGCCAGCCACCAAGTTTTCGTTGGACACTCACGGTACTGTATCCTCCTCTGCTGAAGATACCACCAAAAGTTACAAAAGAATATTTATTATGTGTTCTCTCGTTTTTATTTTGGGCTTTCTTCTTTATGTCAGGATTTTGTTGTCTTTTCGGTGCCGTTCTTTAGGCAATTCGTTGAAACGACACATAATGAATATTCAATTTGCTCGGTACAGCTTTTCAGCATAACAGCCAAGATTCAAATTGTATGCGTGTAGTAGGGTGGATCGTATGAGTGATCAAAAGATTTTCTAATTTAAAAAATAACTTTTCGGTTATATATAAATTATAATCTTTTTAATTATTTCTTGAGAACTTCAAGAGCAACTGCAAAACGAGGATAAACAAGTAAAAAAGCCGTTAATATATATATAGATAATTCTCTGTCGAGGTATAAAGTACCCACAAGGAACTCCTTGTGTGGATTTTCAGACAATTCCGTTGAAAAATGTGGGTAAAATTATCAAAATACCGAATATCGGGGGGTACCGTTATATGGTGGATATACGATATCGTGGACCTGTATAGACAATTCTCTCTCAGGGGGTAAAGTACTCACAAGGAACTACTTGTGTGGATTTTAAGACAATTCCATTGAAAAATGTGGCTAATATCATCAAAATATTGAATATAGTGGGTACAGTTATATGGGGGATATACGATATCGTGGACCCCCTTTTTGAGGGGGTAAAATGTCCACAAGAAACTCCTTGTGTCAGACAATTCCATTGAAATATGTGGCTAATATCATCAAAATACCGAATATCGGGGGTACCGTTATATGGGGGCTATACGATATCGTGGACCGATATACCCCATCTTCGAACTTGACCTGCCTGTAGACAAAAGAGAGATCTGTGCAAAATTTTAGCTTCCTATCTTAATTCATTTAGACTGTAGCGTGATTACGACAGACGGACGGACGGACAGGGCTAAATCGTCTTAGAATTTTACGCTGATCAAGAATATATATACTTTATTGGGTCTAAAATGATTATTTCGATGAGTTACAAACGGAATGACGAACTTAATATACCCTCCATACTTTTTTTGGTCGAGGGTATAAAAATGTTTTTTTCAAGGACTTCACGGCTCTCCACCATACAATGCAAGGTATATGTAAAATTTGTCATTCCGTTGGCAATCCTTCAAAATAGTCTTCGGAGACCCAAACAAGTATATACATAGTCCTGACCAGAATTAAGTTATAAGGCGATTTAGCCATGCTCGTCCGTCCGTCTGTCAGTCTCTGTCATTTCAGAGCTTTCAAGTTTGGCTCAAAAAATTATATTATGGCAGACTGATTGGTATTGAAACTGAACTATACTGGTCCATGTTTAGATATAGCCCCCATATAACGGTATTTCCCGATTTTCGGAATTTTGAAGGTTTCTCCCACAATTTCCAACCAAATTATGCGAAACTTGACAATTGGAGTTCTTGAAAGATCTGTTCTCTTTTTGCAAAAAATGTTTGATTCAGATAACGGTATCTCCCGATTTTCGAAATTTTGAAGATTGCTGCCGTAATCCAAATTAAATAAAACTTCACATTAGGCATTCTCGGTAGGTCTCCTTGCAAAAAATATTCGATGCAGGTCCATTAATTACTATGGCACCCATACAACGGTATCTCCCGATTTTCGGTATTTTGACGATTTAAGCTTTATTTTTTAACGGTTTTGTCTACAATTTTTTATTTGTAGTTCGAAATGGGTTTTAGGAAGAATTTTGGAAGAATCTTGTACAAATAGATTCAGCTTTTTCCAATAACGCCAATATAAAGATACCTCCCGATATTCGGTATTTTGAAGATTTCGGCCACCGTTTCCAACCAAATTGTATGAAACCTGGCCATTGGGATTCTCGGTAGTTCTGTTCTCTCCTTCCAAAAAATGTTCGACTTAGGTCCACTAATTGGGATAGCCCCCATATAACAGTACCTACCGGTATTCGGTATTTTCAAGCTTTATGTCTGGGATTGCGTTGATGATGTTCGGATTGTAGACGATTTGGAGATAACCGGAAACATTGAAGAATAGACTTTGGGGACACGTTCGGATAATAGGTGCTCGCGTCACGTACGAGGTGTACATGATCGGAGTATACAATTGGGATTCTCGGTGGGTCTGTTCTCTCCTTCCGAAAAATGTTCGACCTAGGCCCATATAACAGTACCTACCGATATTCGGTATTTTTAAGGTTTATGTTGGGAATTACGATGATGATGTTCGGGTTGTAGACGATTTGGAGATAATCGGAAACACTGAAGAATAGACGTTGGGGTGCGGGTATTGCTGTCAAAATGTTCGGATTGTTCGGATGAATGGACGTCGAGTTTCTTGGGATTACGATGATGATGTTCGGGTTGTAGACAATTTGAAGATACAGTGAAACCTCTCAACAGAGCACCGCGACGGTCGACCGAAATTTGTCCATTGTAAGGAGGTGTCCACCGATCCCCTTTTGGTACATTTTCTTAAAAAAAAAACAAGTAAATCAAATAAGTAAACAAAATCTGATGAATGGATGACGGGTTTCCGGCGTTTACGATTATGATATTCAGGTTATTTAAGGCTTGGGGCTCACATGTGTTTCACGATGATGATGCTCGGGTTGTAATCGGAAACTATGGCGAATCACGTTCGGATCATAGGTGCTAGCATGGCGTACGAGGAGTACATGATCGGAGACTCGTATCGGTGCTCGGAGGTTAGTCAGTCGGGCTATACTATTGCCTGCGTCTACCTTCAAATTTCCATAGGGACAGTGACCCGAAGTTCCTGTGTCAATGCATTACCTATCTCCCAGGTTAATGTGAAATAACAAAACAGTAAGTTTGGCAGGGCCGAACTTTTAATACCCCCAACCAAGTGGTAGGAATAATGTCGTCAAAATCATCAAAAAAAGAAAAACTTAAATCTGTCTGTGCGATTTATATGGGAGGCATACCAAAAAGTGGACTATAGGTCCATATTCAATACCAAAAGTTCTGCAGTCGTGACACACATCTGAGTAAAATTTTATAAATCTAATTCATATTGTTCGGAAGCTAGGGTGATTTCCACAGACGAATAGATAGACAGGCGTACAGACATCGTTAAATCTTTCTGGGGTCTAAAAGTTATATTTCGAGGTGTTACAAACGAAATGACAAACTTAATACATCCTCCAAAATATGGTGGAGGGTATAAAAAAATATTCCCAGCTAACGATTCCTGTACGTAGCCTTTAGATAATTACCCTGCAGTTGCGATCCTATTCAATGAACCGAAACGGAAACTGTATAACCACCATAGCCAAGTGGATGAGAATTATGCCTTATCCATCCAGGACTGAGAATGCGTCAAAGTGTATACTATTCAGTCCTGCTTGATAGGCCTGTTGATGTATAGGCTTTCTCGTAGATCATGAAGGTATTTCGTTACATGCCTGGGAGGAGGTTGTCTATCCACCAGATGCTAATTCGGTTGGCTCTTTCTGTAAGACACAAACAGGTATTGCATTGACAACGCCACCCAGGAATGGTTACAAAATGAGTTTCCTCGCTTCATTGCCAGCGCTCGATGGTCATCGGAAACTCCGGATACCAATCCGTTGGACTATTGTTTCTGGAGTATTTTAGAAAGCAAGTCACTAAAAAATACCAAAGTGTCGATCACCTCAAGCAAGCGCTTTGCCGGGAATGGGCCAAAATACCGCAGAGTAACATTCTGGCATTCATTGGCCGTTTTAAGACCATAATTCGTGTCAAAGCCCAATTCGAACAAATTTAAAGTTATACTAAAATTTGATGCTATTTCCGAACTTTTTTGCTTTCATCTAATAAAATTTGAAAAGAAAAATGTAAAAATTATGGCATTTGACTTTGTTGCAGTTTTTTTATCTCACCCTGTATTTTCATTTTCCTCGCAGCGAAAAATGCAGTTAGATCAAACAGGTAAGCTTTTAACTGATCACAAATGTCATCAATGATGGGTCTGGACGCCAAAAGCGTACAATCATCTGGTTACGTTATTATTTCTATGCCCTCTGGAGGAATGTCGTATATCTGATAGCATATGCTAAAATCGTTGATATGGAGGGCATATGGGGATATGAGGTATTCAAATATCAAAAAGAATGAAAAATATATATGGTAGCTATAGCCTAGTCTGAACCGATTTTCACCTAATGTGACTTACTTGCTTTATGCTGAATTCGGCGGGCATATAATTAAAATCGGAAGAATATATATGGGAGCTAATCTAACTTTGAATCCATTATTTCCAATCATTGTCATTGTTTCGTCATTGGGCCAAACAAATGATTTGTGGATTGTACGAATTGGTCTTAGCAAAATTTGATAACCAAATATAAGAACTGCATTTTTGATATTGCTCCCCTTTTGAGATAAATGTATCTCCAGCTATTCTACAGTTGTCCAATGACTTCGATAAAGCCTAGAAATTTTGCACCACATACATTTCATTCGATTTTATATTGAAGTCTTCTCTTAATTTTCTAAGCCTTACGTCGCCGACCCATTCCACTGTGTGTGGTACCTTCTTTTCAAACATTTCGGTTTGTGCCCCTCCACCTCTATCCACGTATGCATGCATATTCACATCTCGGTTGTACATCGGTGAGTAAGTGGCGCGCTTTTTATTCTCAGAATATGTAAAGATTTGTACATACATAAATAAATATTTTAAAGAACATCAACTAAAAAATTCTCATTTGTTTTCGGGTTCGCCTTTTTCACTTTTTTCCGCTGCCACACACACAACACCACAGAACGAAAACGGCAATTTAATATTTTTCGCTGTCAATCGCCATCCAGCCAGTCAGCCAGCCATCCATTCATGTGGTGAAAATACAAAATCTAATGATGAATATTTTAAGCTCGTTTCAGTTTTACATACATATATGTATGTGTGTGCGTGTGTGTGTGAAGGGATGTGGAAAGCAAAAGCGAAACCCAACAAAAAAGTGGCATTTTTAGTTTCGTCAGAAAAAAACCTTTCATTTAAGTGCTTAACATTTACATATGTTTGCACATAGCTGACAAAATATGATATATTTGTATGGTTGTTACAGAAATTCTGCAAAATCTTTTATTAAAAAGTTGACAGGCCATAATAACAACAACTTACAAGGGATCCAATGGCAAATATATATTTAGATTATAATGAATAACGGATTATGTTGAAATTTGCTTGTCATTGAATTCGGTATCTTTGCAAAATGGTTTGTACCCATATCAGAATTTGTATAACAAAGACGACGGGGTTTGAAACATTTTCAAATATAAATTGCGTTTACATAAATCGGGGTATAATTTATGCTGCAGATGATACATAAGATACTTCCAATACATATGTAAAAATGTGATTACATTTGTATCGTCTTGGCGTACAATACGAAATTAAGACTTGGTAGGTGGCTGCTAAAAATTATTTAAAAACAAGTAAGCAAAGGCTATAGCCGTGCGGGGCCGACCATGTGATACCCTACAACACTACAATATGTTCGAAGTCCCTTTATATCCAAATCCATTTTGGAAGATTTCGTTTTTGAAATAATGCCAAAGAGCCCAGCCCAGAGATTATCCTTAGGTTTTTGACCCGGAGAATTTGGCCAATATTTGCGCATTCCGTAGTTGTTGTGGTTCCGAAAGTTGTGGTCCATTTTACAGCTAAATGTGGTCATCCAAAATGCTAGACTTCTTCTCTGTCCTCAACTCTCTTTCGATGCGAAATTCCGTGTCGATTAGTTTTCAATTGTGGCCTATTGAACGACTACAAAGCCATTTAAACCTCTTAATGCACATCCTAAGAACAATAGGCTTCAATTCCGACCATACCCCCATGCAAAATTTCGTGAGAATCGGACGATAATTGCGACATACATATAATACCCTCATATATACTTATAATACCCCTGTAAGTAAAATGAAAAATCGCATGCGATAAAAAATATGAAAAAAATGGAAAAAAAATTAAACAAAAGATATAACTTTTTTATTGGTATAATATTTTATTGGTATAATATTTTCTTAGATTTTATCATTTTCTGGCAAGAGAACATTTCGAATTGATGGGAATTGTGAAAATCGGCCCAGCCGTTCTTTATTTATAAGCTGAATAAATAAGATCAATTCTTTTACATATGTATTGTACCTATTTTGCTATATATCCGATTTCTTCGCTATTAGCATCACTGTAATGGTCAAAAGTGATCTTTTAATGTATTTGAGATTTGGCTGGGATTAAAAATATTCGCGGTTTAGTAGAAATTTTCCTATTTTCTAACATAAAAGTTAGGGTCTATTTTACCCGCTAATTATTGTCCGATAGCCGCTCAAATTGGTAGGTTTCTGGCCCGAGCTCTAACTCTATGTAAATTTTCGCGTCGATTGGTTCATAATTGTGACCTATAAAGCAACTACAAAATCAGGAAAATTTTCCGTTTTTGGTCCATTTCAACCCCTAAATATTGTGCGATCATCTCCAAAAACAATAGTGCTCTATTCTGACCCTAACCCCACCTCCATTTTCAATTTCGTGAGGATCGGTTCATAATTGCGACCTGTAGCTTGATTACAAATTAACGTGGACAGACGGACATATATAGCTAGATCGACTCAGCTCGGTGAGCTAAGAAGACCAATATATACTTTCCTATGTGGGAAACCAATATTTCGAGGTGTTACATAATTTTTGGCCCAATCAAACTTATAATACCCCCAACACATAGTGTTGTAGGGTGTAATAAGACAAGAAGCTGTCTGTGGCGAATATAAATGGCAAGGACGAACATTGAATTGAAAATTTAATTTACTTTTAATCCCCCAAAAAATACATTTCAATTGAATAAAGTACAAGAATCCAATATTTAGATTTGTTCGCGCGCTTGGCTCTTGTCGTAAAGCAACGACGATTGTTAAGATGAAACCGAAATTTTGTAACAGTGTAAGGGGCTAGCATCTATATTAACTTTGTCATTCCGTTTATAACTCCTTGAAATATTTATACTAGACCCAATAAAGTATATATATTCTGGATCAGCGTAAAATTCTAAGACGATCTAGCGATGTCCGTCTGTTGTATGTCCGTCCGTCTGTCTGTCCGTCTGTCTGTTGTAATCACACAATCTTTCGAACGAATTGAGATAGAAGGCTAAAATTTTCCATAAATGCATAGCTTACAAGTAGGCAGGTTAAGTTCGTTAATGGGCCATGTCGGTCCACGTTTTCGTATAGCCCGCCTATAACGGTAGCTACCGATATTCAGCATTTTGATGATTTCAGCAACATGATTTTATTTCATTTCAAATTTTATATTTAAAGTTCGTAATGGGTACTACAGCCTATGACAAAAAAATTTTGTATGCAGGTTCACGTCTTCGTATAACCCCCATATAACGGTAACTCCCGATATTCGGTACCTTGATGATTTCATCAACATTATTCGCCGGAATCGTTTGAAATGTCGTATTCGAAAATCCTGATGGGTACTACAACCTATGGAAAAAAATTATTTATGCAGGTCCACGTCTACGTATAGCCCCCATATGACGTTACCTCCCAATACTCGGTATTTTTATGATTTATGGGACATTATTCACCGGAATTGCAACCAATTTCGTATTTAAAGTTCGTAAGGGATACTAAAGCCTATGACAAAAAAAATCGTATATAGATTCACGTTTTAACGGCCAATGAAACAGTCACACGCTGCCCGAATGTTGCTCTGCGGTATTTTGACCCATTCCCGGCGAAGCGCTTGCTTGAGGTTTTCGACACTTTGGTATTTTTTAGTGCCAACCTTGCTTTCCAAAATACTCCAGACACAATAGTCCAACGGATTGGTATCTGGAGATTTTGGTTGTCATTGTGTGCTGCAAATGAAGCGAGGAACCTCATTTTGTAACCATTCTTGGGTGGCGCGTGCTGAGTCCTGTTGGAATGTCTAAGGTTTGCGGCCCAAGGCTCCCCCTCCAGAATATTTTCGCGATAATATTCGGCATTTATTCTCATGCCATGGTCGACTAATACGAGCGGAAAGCGACCATCGGCTGTTATGGCGGCCCACACCATCACTATGGCTGGCGTTTGAGATGCAAATTTTCAGCTGACCTCTTTGGCAAGTAAACACGATCATTTTGTTTGTTTACAAACAGCTGGACAACGAATGTTTTCTCATCGTTGAAAACCAAATTCGGCAGTTCACCACTTTCGACCAAGCAAAGCAACTCTTTAGCTCTTGTGAGTATATTTCCTTTTGGTTGCGGTGTAAGTTCTTACACTTTTTGGAATTTCAATGGCTTTACCCCGAGCTCATTTTTCAATATTTGTCGAATGGAATATTGTGATATGTTCAGCTCACGACGCAGGTTTCGATCAAGCCGCTTCTTTACTTTTCGAACCATTTCTGCTGATGTTGCTGTTTTCTTTCGGCCAATTCCTTGACGTCGGGCTACACTACCAGTTAAAATTATCAACATATATGCCTTTCGGTACAAGACCTAAGATACAACATAGAAATAACTTTGTCAAATGGCGTAGATATCGGTTCAGATTTATAAGTAGTTTTTTTTTTTTTTTTTTTCATAATAGTCAGGGTCCGCCGAATAACTTTCTATATCATATGACTAAAGTGGGTATATACCATTTGAGACAGCCAAGACGTGTGCCATTCAAATAAGTCTATTTGGACCAAATCAGGTTGAGAACATTTGTTGTGAGTTTAGGTCAAAGATCAAAGGTCATCCAAACTAACGTAGTCCGGTGTGAAAATGTACAATATCGGCCCACTCTGTCAAGTGCTTTTTAGTACTATTTGGTGTAGTTCTTGTACTTAGCACACATATCCAAAAGCATCTTCTTCAACGAACACTACTTCCCAAACCTGAACAAATGCAAATGCCAAGTTTCAAATTTCAGAAATATCCGTTCCCCCAACAATAACATTTAGTACGTTTTGTACACTAGTTGAAGACATTTACAAGCATACAAAAGCATTTTGGTGAGAATTTTAGTTAAAAAAGTTATTCGTTATGAAATTCAAGTGTGATAGTGTGATTTCTTTATATTTGGTTGGAAACCCACAAGCGGATTTTGTGTCTCGTACCATCGCTCGTTACCGTGATACCGGCAGCGTAGCCCGACGCCAAGGAGGTGGACGGAAGCAAACAGCAACATCAGCAGAAATGTTTCGAAAAGTAAAGAAGCGACCTGATCGAAACCCGTGTCGCAGTGGCCGAAAAATGGCTCGTGAGCTGAGCATATCGCAATATTCCATTCGGTAAATATTGAAAAATCGGGGGTAAAGCCATTGATATTCCAAAAAGTGCAAGAACTAACACCGCAACAGAAAGAAAATTGTCTCAAAAGAAGTAAAGAGTTGATTCGCTTGGCTGAAAGTGGTGAACTGCCGAATTTTGTTTTCTCCGATGAGAAAACATTCGTTGTCCAGCAGTTTGTAAACAAACAAAATGATCGTGTTTACGTGCCTAGGAGGTCAGCTGATTTCGGCATTATCCATCGGAATTGTTTCAAATTTCGTATTTGAAGTTCATATGACCAACAGCCTATGACCGACAGGACCACGTCTGCATATAGCCCCCATATTACGGTTTCGTATTTTTCGCTATTTTTTAAAACTTTCAAGTTTTTTTCCTAATGGTGGATTTTTACTTGTTTATAGAATCTTCTATATTTATAAAATTATTTTTTCATAGTTCAATAAGAGTGGATTTTTTCAAAAATTATTTTTTAAAAGTTCAACAAACGTGGAATTAAAAAAAATTTTTGTACAGAAATTCCACAATGGTGGAATTTAATAAAAAATATATATATATTTTTTTCAAAGAAGGAGGAATGTTCAAATTTTTTTTCAAAGAATCCGCTAATGTGGAATTTTTAAAAAATAGTTTTTCAATGAGTCCACAAACGTGGAACTTTTAACAAATATTTCTTTACTTTTTTCAGCCTTTAGAAAATATTTTTTCAAAGAATCCATAAACGGGGAACTTAAAAAAATTCACAAACGTGGAATCTTAAAAAAATATTTGAACAAAGGACATATGTGACAGCGTTCTCAGCTCTCCTAATGTCATTGGTTGATTGCCGTCATCGAGGGCCATGTTTCAACTTCTATTGGTCAGTCGAGCGGGTCTCCCCGAGTATACAGCGACAACGCCGACAACAGCAACAAAGGGGTCATCGATCAACACCAACATCTTAAATTAATTGCGTTTGAATTTGCCCCAATCTGTACTAATGGGGCAATGATGTACATACTAAGTTTGGACCAAATCGGATACTACCTTCGGTAGTTATTGTGCGCACCAGTCAGAAAGACGGGCGGACGGAATCCAAATGTCCTGAAACGGATTTGGTCTAAAACCGTTATTTTGATGAGGTACGTTTTGGTTGCAAAACTTGATTTATACCCTCTCTATCCATATGGCTGAGGGTATAAAAAAATGAAATTGTTCAAGGTTCCGAGAACAGCACATTGTCGCTGCTTCGTCCCGATTAGACATTTGGCTTGGATGGCTTCGACCATTTGTCTTCCAGTATAGTTATTATATAGAGTCCATAGCTCTGTTACGCACTTTTTGTCTACATCGCTTTCAAATGTTCGCTTCTGTAACTGAAAGTCTTTACAGACTTTGTACCACAAAGGAGAAAATTATATCGTAGATTTTGGTATCGTATAAGATTAACAAACGTCAAAAAAATAGTCTGGAAATTTTTTTCTTAATTATTTTATCTCCAGAAACATCAGATAAAAAACTATCAATATCTTTAATAGCATAATAAAAGTTGTTCACTTACATTATTTTCGAATTGACACTGGTCGTATGGCCTTTAGTCCTTTGATGTCATTTAAATTGAGAGGCAATTTCATGGATAAACTTGGCAAGCAGGCGTTAATAATCATCATCATCAGCATCGCCATCATCATCATCACCATCATCCTGACCATTATTATCAGCATCAAATCACTGGTCAATAAGTTTTTAAATCATCCGATAAAATCTTCATCAATGAATAGAAGAATAAAACCAGCCAGCAATTGTTCCTCCCCAGCAATTGTTCCTCCTTTGTCAGTTAGTGAGTTTGTTGTTATGTTTGTTTGTTTGTTTGACATGTTCAGTTTTGTATAGGAATTTGTATTATTTATTGGAAAGGCCTTCAACAATATTGAAATGTCAATTGTGATGGCAATAAACTATTATGACAAGAAGAGTACACTTTTTCGTTATTTGGTTTGGTTTGGTTTGGTTTGGTATCGAATGAATTGAAATGTAACGTATCTGACAAATATCATTGGCGTTTGACCAAATAATGGTCATGTGATTGACACCACAATGGATGTGGAATAAATGTGTTTTTTGTTTGTTTTGCTTTTATGCTATTGTTTTTTATTGTTTTCATGGAAATAGATGTTGTATTATTTATATAATTTCAATATTATTAAAGTTTTATAAGTTTTATGATTTGTTACTTTTTTATTGACATGACTGCTACTGAGAGAAGTATTGAAATAAATGTTTAATTAATTAGACGTTAAAAAACAAGTTAAAAATATCAGTCGGTTTTGCCGACAGATGTATACCCTCAGCCAATTTTCGTTTATTTAAATATACTTTGACTTCTGTTATAATTATTGAAATTGATGACCCTTTATGGTTCCCAAAGGAATGGACCAATTTTAACCATTGGTTATCGGACCAAAATAAATATGACATAAATATTGCGACATACCAGATTCGGACTATGAAATGTTGTAATTTTTTGAAAATATTAAAATGTGGATGAGGTACCATATTTTGTGGACCGAAGTATTCCATTTTCATACCTCATCTAATACAGACCAGTAAAGAAAGTCTTCATGTCGGGCGGGGCCGACTTTATGATACCCTACACCACTTTGCTAATTAAGTAGAGCTCCACATAACAATTAAAAGTTTTTATGGGAGAATTCAATCATACACGCTATGATTATAATTATAATTATAATTTAAAGTTCAAAGGACTAAATATGCCGAAGCATTTGTATCTTTTAAATTCGGAATTGTATTGCCCATTTGGTGCACAATTAATTTGAAATCGGATAAAGATATATATCGGAGCTATATCCAAATCTGAACCGATCTCGATAAAATTTGGCAAAGATATTTCTGAGCTGTATTTGATATATTTCCCTGAATATCGTTGTTACGTAGTGCATATTACGGTTGTGGGTAACAAATATAACAAATCGGATGATTAATATATATGGAAGCTATAGCTATATCGGAACCGATCTTCACCAAATTTGACATACTAGCTTCTAGACTCAATTCGGTCGTATGTGCCAAATTCCATCCCATTTGGACAAATATTAGACGTTCGGTGCACAATTAAAGGTAAACCGGACGAAGTTATATATGGGAGCTATATCCAAATCTGAACCGATCTCGATAAGATTTAGCAAAGGTATTTCTGAGCTGCAATTGATATATTTCCCCAAATATTGTTGTTACAGAGTGCATATTACGGCGGCGGTGGACAAAAATAACAAATCGGATGAAAAATATATATGGGAGCTATAGCTATATCTGAACCGATTTCGATCAAATTTGGCACACATATTTTCAGACCTAATTTGGGTGTATATGCAAAATTCCATACAATTCGGGCTGATATTACACGTTTGGTGCACAATATAAGGCAAATCGGACGAAGATATATATGGGAGCTATATCTAAATTTTGACCGATTATCTCCAACAATAGGGTTCGTCCTTGGGCCAAACAAAAGATCTTTGCAAAATTTCATCTGGATCGGGCAATAAATGCGACCTGTACTTTGTTTACAAAAATACATGGACAGACGGACGGACGGACAGACGGACGGACGGACAGACGGACGGACGGACATGCATAAATCGACTCAGAATGTGATTCTATGCAGATCATCAAAAGGAACACTGGGTCTATCTCGTTTCCTTCTGCCTGTTACAAACAAATGCACAAAGACATAATACCCTGACCACCTTGTGGTGTAGGGTATAAATATTGGCATAAGCAAAATTAAAGGGTGAGATAAAAAACTGCAACCAACTTCAGACTGCTGTCATTTCTAAGCCAGTCGGACAGCTGGTAGAATTATTCCAGTGACAGCTCATTATATTGTTTACAAGCGTACAAAAGCATTTTGGGGAGAATTTTTCAGAAAAAAAGTAATTCGTGATGGAATTCAAGCGTGTGGCTATCCTTACAGCACTCCAGCTCGTTGCCGTAATACTGGTAGCATAGCCCGACCGTGGCATCAGAATACATGCCGAATATTATCGCGAAAATATTCTGAAGGGTGTATTAAAGCCTTGGGCACGCAAAGATTTTGGCCGCACACCTTGGACATTCCAAGAGGAATCAGCTCCATTGCACTCAGCACGCGCCACCCAAGAGTGGTAACAAAATAAGGTTCTTCACTTCCAGCGCACAATGGTCACCAAAATTTCCGGATATCAATCCGTTGGACTTTTGTGTCTGGAGTATTTTGAAAAGCAAGGTTGGCACTAAAAAATACCAAAGTGTCGATTACCTCAAGCAAGCACTTCGCCGGGAATGGGCCAAAATACTGCAGAGCAATATTCGGGCAGCGTGTGACGGTTTCATTGGCCGTTTGAAGGTCATAATTCGTGCCAAAAGTGATCAATTCGAACAAATCTAAACTTATTCTAAAATTTTGTGCTAACTGAGACATTTTTTATTTTCTTTCAAGAAAATTAAAAAAAATCTCACACTGTGCAAGAAAACCGAACATTCATATCCAATTTTATGCGAAATCATAAATTCTATATTCTTCTCAGGTATATGGGTGAGGGAAATATTTACATATATCAAGTTGTAAAGAATCACTGATTGGTTTTGCAAGCTATGGCAGATAAAATTACTGAAAATTGTGACTTTTTGTGGGTGAGGTTCCCAAAGGGGTTCTTCGGAAAAGATCTTGTGTTAGCAAAAATGTTTGTATCTGTGAAATTTGAAGAGAATTGGAGGCTTATTTCGTTTTTTTTTCAAGCGCTTTGTTTTCAAAATTTTGTACCCTATGTGAGGTAGATACCAGAAAACATGGTCCGATCTCTACTATATTTATAACAGATCCTGTGTTTATGGAAATATTGACATGTACCGAGTCTGAATGGAATCGAATGTTAATTTCGCGTTTTATGAGCTTCATGGATATTCAAAATGTTGACCCTTTATGGGGAAGTTGCCAGAAGGAATAGACCGATATTTCCCATCTTCACAGCAGATCTTGAGTTAGTAGAAATAATGGGATGTATGAAATATGAAGGGGACCGGAAGCTTATTTCGGATTTTATGATCGTTTTTGGTTATTCAAAACTTTGACCCTTTTTAGCGGAGGTACCAGAAGGAATGGTCCGATCTCTACCATCCTTATAACAAATCTTGTGTTGATAGAAATATTGAGGTGTGCCAAGTCTGAATGGAATTGGATGTTAATTTCACTTTTTATGAGCTTCATGGATGTTTAAAATTTTGACCCTTTGTGTAGAAGGTACCAGTAGGAGTATACCAGAGTAGTATACCGATACAAGGAGTGCGCCGATACATCCCGTCTTCACAGCAGATCATGTGTTGAATCAATATATCCCATCTTCACAGCAGATCTTGAGTTAGTGGAAATAATGGGACGTATGAAATATGAAGGGAACCGGAAGCCTATTTCGGAATTTATGATCGTTTTTGGTTATTCAAAACTTTGACCCTTTGTGGCGGAGGTACCATAAGAAATAGTCCGATCTCTACAACCTTTCTAGCAGATGTTGTGCTTATGGAAATATTGAGATGTACCAAGAAAAAATGGCATCGGATCTTAATTTCGCGTTTTATGAGCATCATTAATATTGAAAATGTTGACCCTTTGTGGGGAAGGTACTTGATAGAGTGAACCGATATATCCCATCTTTACAGCAGATCTTGTGTTAGTAGAAGTAATGGGATTTGTGAAATATGAAAAGAACCAGATGCTTATTTCGGATTATATGATAGTTTTGGTTATTTAAAATTTTGACCCTTTTTGAGGGAGGTACCAGAAGGAAGAGACCGATATATTCCGTCTTCACACTAGTCCTTGCTTTAATAAAAATATTATGATATTTAAAGTTTAAAGACAATCGGATTATTACATCACATTCTATAAGAGTTAATATTATTCAAAATGTTGACCCTTTGTGGGGGAGGTATCTACTGATGCTAGCACTGATGCAAATATTAGAATTCCCAAAGTTGGAGAAAAATCGGTCTATCCTTTCTCTTTCTTAAAAATAAAATATTGTGAAAACATTTTTTTTTTGGAAAATTTCGACATTTTGTGGGTGAGATACCAGAAGGAATGGACCGATATTGCCCGTCTCCAAACATGATCTAAGTTTGACAATAATATTACGATGTACCAAGTTTGGATCAAATCGGATACTTTCTTCGAGAGTTATCGTGTGCACCAGCCAGATAGAAGGACTGACATCGCTAGATCGACTCCAAATGTTCTGAATCGGATTTGGTCCAAATTTGTAATTTGAGGGCAATCGGATTCTTACATCACATTTTATAAGAGTTATAATTATTCAAAATTATGACCCTTTGTGGGGGATTTGCAAAGAAGCAAAATCCGATTATCCTTTCTTTTTCTGTGTAGTAAAATATTTGTTTTGAAAATTTCCAGATTTGGTGGGGGAGGTACCAGAAGGATTGGACTTGTATTGCCTATCTTCGAAATCGATCTAAAATTGATTATGATCTTACGATGTACCAAGTTTGGACCAAATCTGATGCGCACCAGCCAGACAGATAGACGGACAGACGGACAGACATCGCAAGATCGACTCCAAATATCCTGAAGCGGATGTGGCCCAAAGAGACCTAGGGTCTATGAGGCACGTTGTTTGGCCGTATCAAATAATATATACCCTCTGAGGGTATAAATCAATTCGCCGAACCGAAAACTTTTTATTACAGCCTATTTTTTAAAAAGTCGAATCAAATACAAAAGGAAATTGAGGAAATTAGAAGTTCAAGTTTCTTTTTTCATTTCCTATTCACCTTACCTCTCTCTATATTTAATAAACTTGTCTGCCATATTGGTGATCCACCCTAACGTACAATTGCATAAAAATGTTTTAATTATTATTATTTAACAATTGAACGATTTTTATGTCAATCTCATTAAAATTATACACTTCCATTATTTTTAAGTTGTTGTTGCAATGGAAATGGCAATAATAACAATTTTCGATGGCAAATATATGCGTGTCTGTGTGTGAGTGTAGTGTTAGATGTAGCTGAAGTAGTAGTCGGGCGACGATGGACATCAATGTTGAAAACATCTCATTATGACCATATGAATGAATGACTGTTTAATGGCATTAAAAAAAAAAAAAAAAAAAAAAAAGGAACAATAATAACAAATGATCAGAACAACAAAAATAACCGGGCAAAAGAAAACATTCACAAACACTTTTACGAAACATCTGCAATATGGGTAATCTCATTATGTTTTTTATTGTTTTTTTTTTGTTTCTTTAACAATCATGAACAAATGACTTAATTTCGTTCTTGGCAATCGAAAAGATGATTGAGTCATTAGGGAGCTATTTTTACAAAAGGCGGAAGATAATTATAATATGATGAGGGAGTGACTTGGGAGGGTACCAAAAAAGAAGCGATGGATTTATGTTGATACCGGAAGAAAATAAAAGGCGTTGCGTTCAGACACGCAAAGTTCCACTTTTGAAGTGGAGGGATGAGATTAAGAAAGAATTTTAAAAGGGGTAAAATGAAATTCGTAAAGAAAGTCTTAAAGTCGGGCGGGGCCGACTTTATGATACACCACTTTGCTAATTTAGTAGAGCTCCGTATAACAATTAAAAGTTTTTATGGGAGAATTCAATCATACACGCTATGATTATAATTATAATTTAAAGTTCAAAGGAAGCATTTGTATCTTTTAAATTGGTACTTGTATTGCCCATTTGGTGCACAATTAATTTGAAATCGGATAAAGATATATATGGGAGCTATATCCAAATCGGAACCGATCTCGATAAAATTTGGCAAAGATATTTTTGAGCTGTATTCGATATATTTCCCTGAATATCATTGTTACGGAGTGCATATTACGGCTGTGAGTAACAAATATAACAAATCGGATGAACAGTATATATGGGAGCTAAGCTATATCTGAACCGATCTTCACCAAATTTGACCTACTAGCTTCTAGACTCAATTCGGTAGTAAGTGCCAAATTTCATCCCATTTAGGCAAATATTAGACGTTTGGTGCACAATAAAAGGTAAATCGGACGAATTTATATGTATGGGAGATATATCCAAATCTGAACCGATCTCGATAAAATTTAGCAAATGTATTTCTGAGCTGTATTTGATATATTCCCCCAATATTGTTGTTACGGAGTGCATATTACGGCTGCGGAGGACAAAAATAACAAATCGGATGAACAATACATGTGGGAGCTATAGCTATATCTGAACCGATTTCGATCAAATTTAGCATACTTATTTTCAGGCCCAATCTGATCGTACGTGCAAAATTCCATACTATTCGGACTGATATTACACGTTTGGTGCACAATAAAAGGCAAATCGGACGAAGATATATATGGGAGCTATATCTAAATTTTGATCGATTATCTCCAATTTCAATAGGGTTCGTCCTTGAACCAAACAAATGATTTATGCAAAATTTCATCTGGTTCGGGCAATAAATGCGAACTGCACTTTGTTTACAAAAATACATGGACAGACGGACGGACATGCATTAATCGACTAAGAATGTGATTCTATGCGAATCATCAAAAGGAACTATGGGTCTATCTCGTTTCCTTTTGCCTGTTACAAACAAATGCACAAAGACATAATACCCTGACCACCTTATGGTGTAGGGTATAAAAAGTCGAAGAAAATTTTAATTGATGTGTCATTTCGCACATGGGTAAAGTCTTGAATTTTGCATCGGGAAAGAGGGGATAAGCGTGTGCTTCAATTCTGTGAAATCCCATTAGCTAACGAGCAAAACTAGAACTTTAGAATTACTTACCATCCAGTGGCAACGCAGTAACATTTTGATAAAATTTATATATATATATATATATATATATATATATATATATATATATATATATATATATATATATATATATGTGAGACTTATCCAGATTTGAACCGAACTCTATAAAATTTAGCAGAGCTATATCTAATAGCTGACACCAAATATCGTTGATGTGGAGTGCATTTTATGGGAATGAGGGACTGAAAAACAAAATCGGAAGAACCATATACATGGTCAAATGAAAAAATTGCTGGAAAACTACAAGTGGCTTTCGTTAGAGCACTCCAGTATTTAAATGTGAATAAATCTTTTGTGTCTCGTACCATCGCTCGTTACCGTCGTGATACTGGTAGCGTAGCCCGACGTAAAGGAGGTGAACGGAAGAAAATAGCAATGTCAGCAGAAATGGTTCGAAAAGTAAAGAAGCGACGTGGTCGAAACCCGAGTCGCAGTGGCCGAAAAATGTCTCATGAGCTGAACATTTCGCAATATTTCATTCGGCAAATATTGAAAAATGAGCTCGGGGTTGAAATTCCAAAAACTGCAAGAGCTTACCCCCAAAAAAAAAAGAAAATAGACTCAAAAGAGCTAAAGTTGCTCTTGGCCGAAAGTGGTGAACTGCCGAATTGGGTTTTATCCGATGAGAAAACATTCGTTGTCCAGCAGTTTGTAAACAAACAAAATTATCGCGTTTACATGCCAAAGAGGTCAGCTGAAAATGTGCACCTTCGGTTGGCCACCAGAACTCAAGCGCCGGCCATGGTGATGGTGTGGGCCGCCATAACAGCCGATGGTCGCTCTCAGCTCGTATTAATCGACCGTGGCATCAGAATAAAACCGAATTTTGTCGCAAAAATATTCTGGAGGGTGTATTAAAGTCTTGGGCACGCAAAAATTTTGCCCGCAGACCTTGAACATTTCAACAGGACTCAGCATCATCGCACTCAGCACGCGCCACCCAAAATTGGTTGATTCGTGCCAAAGGTGACCAATTTGTACAAATCTAAACTCATTCTAAAATTTAATGCTTTTTCCGACACATTCGTACCCTCCACCATACAATGGTATGGTTTGTAACTCCTCGAAATATTTATGTCAGATCCAACAACAAAGTATATATATTTTTGAACAGCGTAAAATTCTATGTCGAACTAGCCATGTCCGTCCGTCTGTTGTAATCACGCTACCTTTCGAACGAATTGAGATATAAGGCTAGAATTTTGCACACATGTTTATTTTGCCAGTAGGCAGGTTAAGTTCGTAAATGGGCCATGTAAGTCCACGTTTTCATATAGCTTCCATATAACGGTACCTCCCGATATTCGGTATTGTGATGATTTTAGCGACATTATTCACCGGAGTTGTTTCAAATTTGGTATTTGAAGTTCGTGGTGGATACTACAGCCCATGACAGAAAATTGTCTTTGCAGGTCCACGTCTTCGTATAGCCCCCATATAACGGTACCCCCAATATTCGGAATTTTGATGATTTTAGCGTCATTATTCACCGGAATTGTTTAAAATTACGTATTTTGAGTTCGTAATGGGAACTACAGTCTGTGACAGAAAATTGTCTATGTAGGTCCAGGTCTTCGTATAGGTCCCAAAATATCCGTACCTCCCTATATTCGGTATTTTGACGAGTTTAGGTACAATATCCACCGAAATTGTTTGAGATATCGTATTTGAAGTTCGTAATGAATTCTACAGCCTATGACAGAAAATTGTCTATGCTGGTCCAGATCTCCGTATAGCCCCCATATAATGGTACCTTCCTATATACGATATTTTGATGATTTTAGCATTATTATTCACCGTTTATTTCAGGTTTCGAATTCCGGTTTTTTTCAAGGATTTTATTTTTTGAAAATTTCTATATTCGTTCCAAATGGTGGAGGGTACTCGAAGTTTGACCCGGCCGAACTTACTGCTGTTTAACTTACTGCTTTCATTCAATAGATTTTAAAAAGATGTAAGAATTATGGCGTTTGACTTTGTTGCAGTTTTTATCTCACCCTGTATTGTTAATGTTGACGAAGGCACTATGTGCCGATAATGGTGGGCTCCTTGGTCATTTTCGAGGAAAAGTGGCTCAATTTTGCTTCTACCAAAATCCGCACCAAACAATGAATTGTTTTGAATGCATCGACTTTTCAAAGCCTGCGTAGGGTTTTCTGTGCCACTTTATAAAAAAGGAACAGAAATCAATTTACATGTGTTATTTTTCTTATCATAAGCGGTACAAAAATTACCCTGATAATATAAAGTTATGGGTACTTTACCCCTCTACAGAACCTCTCTACATTTTTTTGAAAACAAAAAAAAAACCAAAACATCTTGCGAGTCTTCCGAAACGGCATTAAGACCTCCTCTTTTTTATGTTCCCAAAATTCTCCTTTTACCATGCTTTCCAAGTCTCTAAAAATTCTCCAGACAAACTCGTCAACGTTTCATTTGCATAACGCCGGGTACATAGTGTTGGTCTTATGCCAAAAAATTGCCTTAACCGATTATAACACCCCGTTTGGCCAATAATAAATTTCAAATGTCATAGCATCAAATTAAATAAAAGTAGATGCTCGAATAAATTTAACTATTTGACCCCATCAATAATCACCTCATACCAAATCTCTTGGAAAATATTTCCCCTTACAATGCTCACCCCCCCATTTAACGTGTCCACATTGCAACGAATGGAAATGGAATAGAAAGTCATGGCGGCAAAATTCAAATGACATGACCACCATCCTAAACTAGACATTGCCGAACGATTGGCATCGAACAAACCGATGTTAATTTTGCAAATGACGTTGAAAAATTATTCTAATTGGCAAAAGGGTTCACAGCCCATCTGAAAACGGACGAAGGATATACAATTCCATATCCATCAACGGCATCAGCACCAGCGCCAGTTTGCATGGCCACCCTCACCCCATATAAAGGTCATACATGAGTGGAAAAAAGGTCGTGTGTGAAATGAGAAAAATAACACAAGCAAGCGACCATATGTTTTGTATACATGGGTGTGTGTGCATGTGCATATACAGTGGGACAGGGATCAAGTGGACAAAAAATTTGAAATATATTAAAAGGTGGAATAATTCCATGGCGATTTTCCGCCGTGTAAGTAAATTCAGGTAAAGGTAAAAAAGTGATCACAAATAATAGCAAAAAACGCCAAAAAAAAAAACTCAATATATAAGGAGTTATGTCCATTTTAAAGTTTTTATTATTTTGCTCTAACAAAAAGTGATCACAAATAATAGCTAAAAACGCCGAAAACTTAATATTTAAAGAGTTAAGGCCATTTTAAAGTTTTATTAACTCACTCAGAGGAGAATTAAACCAAAAGCATTTAAAGTTCTCAACACAACAACTAGAGATGATTGCTTGGGCTATATATCTCCCGATTTTCATTGGAAAATAACTTATCCCGGGTTCCAGTGAAAGCTGTAAAATATTATCAAGCAAAAATAACTCATGACAATCTATATTAATAAAAAAGTAAAGTAATTGACTGACGGACTTAACGATTCATTAACGTGCAGACGAAACGGCTGAAGCTCGAATCTTGAATTTTTGGGTGAGGATCACTCTTGGTCCCAAGGGGTCAGATAAGGCTAGGTTTTTGGAAATTCATACTAGAAAGATACGAAAAGTATTAAAAGGTACTAAATATGGTGCCATTTTTTTGGGTAGCAATAGAGCTAGAACTCTAAAATTTGGAATAAGGGTACCTAATGGAGTATATGACAGACGTACCAAAGTGTTTTTGGAAATTCGCACTATAAGTGTAATCAAGGTTGAGGAGGAATCGATGGATGGAGACAGTTTGGGAAGTGTGTACTCATGTATAGGAAAAGTACTAAACGGTACTAATTTTTGGTACAATATTAATTTGGAGTAACGGATCTAGGTGGAATAGTGAAATTTGAAATTAAATAACTGGTGAAGTGTAGGATTAGGATATGGAGGAAGTTTTCGAAATGTATACTTATGTAAACAAAAAGTACTAAATGGTACTAAATTTGGTACAATTTCAATTTGGATGAACCGATAGAGCTGGAATTTTGGAATTTAGAAAAAAGCTTACTTTGGAATTTTAAGACTAAGGAATATAGACAGTTTTAGAAATTCGTACTTGTGTTTAAAAACGGTACTTAATTTGGTACAATTTAAATTTTTGGAGAACAAAAATAGATGGAATCCTGAAATTTAGAATTAAAATTACTATTGCACTGTAGGACTCAGGTATGTAGGTAAATTTTGGGAGAACCGGTAGAGTTGGAATCCTAAAATTTTAAAATAGGATTTCTGTTGGGCTGTATGTTGCAGGAAGTTTTGAAAATTTGTACTAAAATTTACTAATGTACTAATATGTACTATATTTCACACAATTTGAATTTAGATGAACGGAAAGATCTGAAATACTGACATTTGGAAAACAGATTTCTATTAGATTGTATGATGCAGGTTGTTTTGGAAATTTGTAGTTATCTGTACTAAAATGTTCTAAATTTAGTACACTTTGGATTTGGGTGAACCATCAGGGTTGGTATCCTGAAATTTAGAAATAAGTTTACTGTCTGATTATAAGATTGGCATGTGGAGGTATTATTGGAAGTTTGAACTTATATGTACTAAAATGGTACTAAATTTGGTTTTGTGTTAACCGATAGGCCTGGAATCCTGACATTGGGAAATAAAATTTCTATTGGATTGTGTGATGCAGATTATAAGGGGTATTTGTTTTTAGCTGTACTAAATGATAGCAAATTTAGTATTGTTGGAAATTTGTACTTATATGTACTACAATTAAATAAACTTTGTACTTATATGTACTACACTTTGGATTTGTGTGAACCGATAGCGCTGGAATCCTGAAATTTGGAATTGGGATTACGATGGGAGTGTAGTATTGGGGTATGTACGAAGCTCCAGTAATTCGTACTTATGTGTACTAAATGGTACTAAATTTGATATAATCCAAATATTCCAAAAATTAGAAAATGAGATTTCTATTGGATTGTGTGATGCAGGTTATTATGAAAATTTTTACTTAGGTGTACTATATGGAACTAAATTTGGTATTATTGGAAATTTGTACTTATATGTACTAAATTTGGTACAATTTGAATTTGGGTAAATCGATAGAGCTAGAATTCTGGTACTAAATGGTACCAAATTTGCTACAAATTGGATTTGTGGTGAACCGATAGGTTTTAGGTGGACTTTTCGCTGATAAGTTAGCGAACAATTGCTAGTTTAATGATATTTATGTATAAAATATTAAAGACCGACCTTAAATTCTGCCATGAAAATATTAAAGAAATATTAAAGGCCACTCTGTTAAGGTTGTACATACATACAGGGTGAGATAAAAAAAACTGCAACAAAGTCTAACGCCATAATTTTTTCATTTTTTTTTTAATTTTATTGAATGAAAGCAAAAAATGTCGAAAAAAGCATCAAATTTTAGAATAAGTTTAGATGTGTTCGAATTTGTCACCTTTGGAACGAATTATGGCCTCCAAACGGCCAATGAAACCGTCACACGCTGCCCGAATGTTGCTCTGCAATATTTTGGCCCATTCCCGGCGATGCGCTTGCTTGAGGTATTTTTTAGTGACAACCTTTTAGTGACAACCTTGCTTTCCAACATATTCCAGACACAATAGTCCAACGGATTGGTATCCGGAGATTTTGGTGGCCATTGTGCGCTGGAAATGAAGCGAGGAACCTTATTTGTAACAATTCTTGGCTGGCGCGTGCTGAGTGCGACGGTGCTGAGTCCTGTTGGAATATCCAAAGTCTGCGGCCAAAATGTTTGCGTGCCCAAGGCTTTAATACACCCTCCAGAATATTTTCGCGATAATATTCGGCATTTATTCTGATGCCACGCTCGATTAATACGAGCGGAGAGCGACCATCAGCGGTTATGGCAGCCCAGGCCATCACCATGGCCGGCGCTTGAGTTCTGGTGGCCAAACGAAGGTGCACATTTTCAGCTGACCTCTTTGGCAAGTAAACAAGATCATTTTGTTTGTTTACAAATTGCTAGACAACAAATGTTTTCTCATCGGAGAAAACCAAATTCGGCAGTTCACCACTTTCGACCAAGCGAAGTTATTTTGGGTCTATTTTCTTTCTATTGCGGTGTAAGTTCTTGCACTTTTTGGAATTTTAATGGCTTTACCCCGAGCTCATTTTTCAATATTTGCCGAATGGAATATTGCGATACATTAACATCACAAGCCAGTTTTCGGCCACTGCGACGGGGGTTTCGATCAAGTCGTTTCTTTACTTTTCGAACCATTTCTGCTGATGTTGCTGTTTGCTTCTGTCCACTTCCTTGACGTCGGGCCACACTACCCGTGTTACTGTAACGAGCGATGGAACGAGACAAAAAAGATTTATTCACATTTAAATGCTGGAGTGCTCTAACGATGGCCACTTGTGGTTTTCCAGCCAAATATAAAGAAATCACACTATTACGCTTGAATTCCATCACGAATATCTTTTTTTTTTCTTGAAAATTCTCACCAAAATGTTTCGTACGCTTGTAAGCAATATAATGAGCTGTCACTGGAATAATTTTAACCGCTGTCGAACGAGTGGCTTAGAAATGCCAGGAGTCTAAATTTCGTTGCAGTTTTTCCAAATCACTTTCTATATTTTTAACCGATTTCAATTGACCTGAATTTTAGCACATCCGACCGAATTCAGCCTAGAGGCAAGTAAATAAAATTTTCTAAAAATCGATTCGGATATACTTAAGGCTCCCATTTATATATATATTTCATCCGATTTGGTGTAGCTTCCATATATATCTTTATCCGATATCAGGTTTAGTGTGCACAAAATGGCTAGTATGAGCCCAAATGAACTAAATCCTGGCAATTTCAACTGAATTCATCCTAGAAAGAAGAACTTAAAATTTGGTTAAAGACGCTTCAGTTATAGCTATAGTTCCTTTATATAAATTTCATCCAATTTGGGGTTTTGAAACCCCCTCATTCGTAATTTGCACTCCATAACAATGATCTTTGGTACCAGATGTCAGATACAGCTCAGCAATAAGTACCTAAAATTTTGAATTCCATCACGAATAACTTTTTTTCTGGAAAATTATCAGCAAAATGCTTTTGTACGCTTGTAAATAATATAATGAGCTATCACTGGAATAATTTTAACAGCTATCGAACGAGTGGCTTAAAAGTGACAGCAGTCTGAAGTTGGTTGCAGTTTCATCATCTCTCCCTGTACATGAAGGGCCACAAACTCAAAAACCCTTTAGTTTTGCTGGCGTAGGAATAAGGTATTATCCGACCCGTTCGCTTTCCACTAATTCTTGCATAACATTTGGAATCAAACCTCAGAAATCTGCTGTCCCTCTTAACCACGTTTCACTTTACAACACACCATAGATTTAGACATACAAGTATACACGACGTCATCATCGTCGTGGTATGTATATATATTTATTTACTTATCATCATGATATCTATGGTAACAAAACATACAGCCAAAGTACAAAATACTTCGCCCACACACCCTTACACACTTACACATAAATCGTTTCTCACTAACACATTATAAATGTTCATCAACTCTTTTTTTTGCCATCTCTCCCTTACTGCCTGGTTGGCTGATGACGATGTGTAACATATGTTTGATGTCTGTATTCCTAACATTTTGTTTATTGCCTTTTTTGGGAGGATGGGGGGAAAGAGAGAGAGGGGTTTCCCTTTTATTTATTACTCCCTTAGTTTTTTTTTTTTTCACCATTCGTGAAATGTGTGTGAAAATATATGATACATGTTTGTGGCCATGCCATAAACGTAGACATTAACATGGGACACAATTGCCACAATTCATCTAAACACCTGTGGACCTAGATAGACAACACACACTAACAAATAAAGACACATACGAATATATTTGAGGTAATTACTCTAAATATACAAATAATGTGGTGTGTCTTCCATTAAAAGTAAGTGGATAAATTAACAATAATATTAGGTAAGCTATAATGTATGTGGAGGTGCAAGGTGAAAAATGTGTCGAAATTTTTAAACCTCCACCTCGAAATATTCGTAAAAATGTCGGAATTTGTGTTTATTTTAGATGATACTGCTAAAATATTTCAACTATTTTTATTTGAACTCATAAAAGATGAGTCGCAATTTTAATACCCTACAACGTGTCTTCGGCAATATAGCAGATAAAATCACGAGGAATATTTTGGGCAAAAATTTTAACCCTCAAACGATTTGACAAAGGTGTCTTTTTGGGTAGGGTATATTATGTTTGTCATTCCGTTTTGCATGGAGTTAGCCTACCAATAAGTCAAGAACCGCTGGACAGATTCGGAATTGTCTCGGGCCAGAAAAAGATAAAATAAAGTATCAGCTTATGACAGAGGTATGTTAATATAAAAACAACAATTACAGAAGCGGATGACAAATAAAAGAGTCAAAAATCCAAACATATGCTTTCAAAATTCTATTCCATAGACCTTTCCAAAAATATGCATATCGCACTAGCGGTTTAAATCAGTTAACATTGGTGGATATCATAACAACAGAGTTATTTTCACAAGGTTGCCATATTTTGACTCTGTCTTGTCCCATCTTTATACTGCTATGTCTTTGTATTGTAGTGTTGTAGGGTATAACATGGTCGGCCCCGAATAGCCTTTGCTTACTTTTTATACCTTATACCACAAGGTGATCAGGATATTATGTCTTTGTGCATTTGTTTGTAACAGGCAAAAGGAAACGAGATAGACCCATAGTTCCTTTTGATGATCTGCATAGAATCACATTCTTAGTCGATTTATGCATGTCCGTCCGTCCGTCTGTCCATGTATTTTTGTAAACAAAGTACACTTCGCATTTATTGCCCTATCCAGATGAAATTATGCACAAATCATTTGTTTGGCCCAAGGACGACCCCTATTGAAATTGGAGATAATCGGTCAAAATTTAGATATAGCTCCCATATATATCTTTGTCCGATTTGCCTTTTATTGTGCACCAAACGTGTAATATCAGTCCGAATAGTATGGACTTTTACACGTACTATCAGATTGGACCTGAAAATAAATATGCCAAATTTGATCGAAATCGGTTCAGATATAGCTATAGCTCCCATATATATTGTTCATCCGATATGTTATTTTTGTCCTCCGCAGCCGTAATATGCACTCCGCAACAACAATATTTAGGGAAATATATCAAATACAGCTCAGAAATACATTTGCTAAATATTATCGAGATCGGTTCAGATTTGGATATAGCTCCCATATATAACTTCGTCCGATTTACCTTTGATTGTGCACCAAACGTCTAATATTTGCCCAAATTGGATGAAATTTGGCACTTACGACCGAATTGAGTCTAGAAGCTAGTATGTAAAATTTGGTGAAGATCGGTTCAGATATAGCTATTGCTCCCATATATACTGTTCATCCGATATGTTATTTTTGTCCTCCGCAGCCGTAATATGCACTCCGCAACAACAATATTTAGGGAAATATATCAAATACAGCTCAGAAATATCTTTGCCAAATTTTATCGAGATCGGTTCCGATTTGGATATAGGTCCCATATATATTTTTATTTAGTCCTTTCAACTTTAAATTATAATTATAGTCATAGCGTGTATGATTGAATTCTTCCATAACTTTGAATTGTTATGTGGAGCTCTACTAAATTAACAAAGCGGTGTAGGGTATCATAAAGTCGGCTCCGTCCGACTTTAAGTCTTTCTTTACTGGTTATGTATGGATTCATGGTAGTTCATATGAAGTAAATCATATCACCTTTGATCGTTCTTAGATAGAGCCTCTTAAATTGGAAATCGATTTCCACCGAATTTGTCGGAGGTATTTTTATGTTGTATGTAACTTCTCGTACCAAATATCATTGCCATAGAATTCATGTTGGGACCTTTAAAGGGCCTAAATATAAAATCGGGTCTTTTCTGCACAAATTTACATTAATTTTTTTTCGGAAACAATAATCGTCCCATGTCCCTTTTTGTGCACATTTTCAGAACCAATTTTAATTCTCATACCAACCTCCAACGGGGATCCCAATACCAAAAACTTCGAAATTCCAGCTCCACCGGTTCACCCTAAAGCAAACTGTTACCAATTTACATTTTCAAACCGATCTTCATATATAAAATATTCTTTTCAACCTTGGTTCTCTACAAATTTTAGGTCTATTCGTTCACATGATGCCAAATGGTACCATTTTAGAAGTTTAGTATAATTTCAGAACTTTTCGTAACCTAAAAGTGTGAATTTCTAAAATTTCCCTTTAGTACATGTATCCTGCACTGCATCTGTGACTCTCATTCAAATTTTTGGCATCTGTCTCATTCCAGTATTCAATTTTAGTACACTTTAGTACTTTTCATATCCTTTAGCACGAATTTAGAAAAATCCAAGCATTCAAAAAAAAAAAAAAAAAAAAAAAAAATATATATATATATATATATATATATATATATATATATATATATATATATATATATATATATATATATATATATATCTGAATGCTATATCGTGAGTGATATCCAAGTAATTACTTTTTTTTCAAAAATTCTCTCTCTCTTTTTTGCTAAAGAGTAAATGAATATTTTTCTATTTTTTTAAGGAAGCAAAAATTAAAATATAACTATTTTTTTATTCCGTCCAGAATGGGAAAAATACAAATACATTCAATACAAATAATTTTATCAATTTACATTTGAAATATTCGTCCTATATTTTATTTGTCACAATATTCATTTGGAAAATTTGTATTTTAAAGTCTCAATTTTAATTTTGATTTCCGCAAAATAGTTCAATTAAATAAAAGGAATAATTAAAAGTCGTGGTACGATATAAACTCAAAGCAAAGATTGTATGCACAACGAAATTTGGAAGGAACATATCAAGATGGAATTTCAAGCCTTTTCCGATGGACAGAACTTCAAAATTGAATTTTCCTTTAATGGTACGAGAATGACATTTAAAAGGTAAATACATGCATACATATGATTTTATCGCCGAAATTTGTAATTTAAATTCCAATCTTCTCAGCTATTTGCCTCTCTTTGGTAATCGGTAAGAAAGGATATTTTTATAAGTCGAGTTTGGCATAGATACTGCAATTGGTATCGATTTACGCTGCATATAAGGAGTAGTAAAAATGCCTCTGGTATTTTCATGCTCATAGCTACTCAGAAAATATTATGGGTTCTCTAATCAGTTTTTAGAGATGGCTACTACTATAAATCATAAGCCACTAAAAACCCAATAAGTTAACATTTTCAGCAAAAATACTATTTTAATAAAAGCATGTGGCAAGAATTTTCTAACACCTAAATGTGGATTAAATATGTAAGTACTTATTTATCGCCGTTGTTTTGCCAACCCATTATTTTCACAGGCCTCTATTAAAATAACGGGATGAACATCATATTTTAAATGAGTTTTCCAATACCAAATTCAATTAAAATTAATAGAAAAGTTAGCTAATATCTTCTTAATATTATGTTCTCTATGTAATCCATATTTAATTATATTAATGCAATATACAATCCTGCACTAATTGATAGACTGACTTTACATGTCAATAGGACATTGTTTTCTTGTTTATGTACTCGTATATGATGAACCGTGTTTTTCTACATAACTAATTACATACTTTATTGTTATTGTTTCATTGCAGGTAAGCTAATTTCGTTAATGGACTTAGGTCATCGCTTTTTAATCGCAATACATTTAAGTGTTGGACAATGTTTGTTAAGGGCATCAAGTTTAATAAATAATTGGAAACAAGTAAGTAAGGATATGGTAATGACATACACACAATATTGAGAAAAAATATTAAAAGAAGCAATAAGCCCGCAACTCTCTTACCGCTAATATTAGGAAGAAATGTAGATCTTTAAATTTGCTTGGCGAAATCAGGCGGTTATATAATTCGCTATCTCTAATCAAAGTACTTCACTCAAATCAAAAAAAAAAAAAAAAAAAAAAAAACCTACAGAAAGTCCTAAAGTCGGGCGGGACTGACTTTATGATACCCTATACCACTTTCCTAATTTAGTAGAGCTACACATAATAATTAAACGTTTTTATGGGAGAACACGCTATGATTATAATTATTATTTAAAGTTCAAAGAACTAAATATGCCGAAGCATTTGTATCTTTTAAATTCGGACTTGTATTGCACATTTGGTGCACAATTAATTTGAAACCAGATAAAGATATATATGGAAGCTATATACAAATCTGAACCGATCTAAATATAATTTAGCAAAGGTATTTCTGATCTGTATTTGATATATTTCCCCAAATATTGTTGCAGAGTGCATATTACGGCTGCGGAGGACTGAAATAAATAATCGGATGAACACTATATATGGGAGCTATAGCTATATCTTAACCGATTTCGATCAAATATGGCATACTTAATTTGGTTGTATGTGCAAAATTCCATACTATTCGGGCTGATATTACATGCTTGATGCACAATAAAAGGCAAATCGCACGATTATATATGGGAGCTTATATCTAAATTTTTACCGATAATCTCCAATTTCAATAGGATTCGTTCTTGGGCCAAACAAATGATTTGTGCAAAATTTCATCTGGATAGGGCGATAAATGCGATCTGTACTTTGTTGACAAAAATACATGGACAGAGGACGGACGAACAGACGGACCGACATTCATAAATCGAATCAGAATATGATTCTATGCAGAACATCAAAAGGAACTATTGGTCTATCCCGTTTCCTTTTGCCTGTTACAAACAAATGTACAAAGACATAGTACCCTGACCACCTTGTGGTGCAGGTTATAAAAATATTAAAATAAACAATTAGACCGCAACTCTCTCACCGCTACTATTGGGAAGAATGTAGATCTTTAAATTTCTTGAAATCAGGCGGTTATAAAATTCGCAATCTCCATTCAGAATACTTCATTCAAATAAAAAAAAACAGTATATATATATATATATATTTTTTTTTTTTTTTTTTGGAAAATTTCGACCATTTGCGGGGGAGGTACCAGAAGGAGGGGACCGATATATTCCATCGGATTTGGTCCTAAGAGACCTAGGGTCTAAAACCGTTATTTCGACTAGGCACGTTTTGACCATATCAAATAATATATACCCTCTGTAGCCATATGACTGAGGGTATAAAAATATATATCAGAACCGAGCTCCACAAAATGGAAAATTGGAATTAATTATATATTAGGATATATATGGGAGCTAGTTTGAATTCGGTGGGATGTACCGAGATTCATGTCATTTGAACTGATATTGGTTATTTAGTGCACAAATAACCCGAAATCGGTTGTAGATATATATGGGAGGTATATCCAAATCTGAACCGATCTTGATAGAATTTGGCAGAGGTACTTCTGGTCTATATCTGATACCAAACATCTTTCTTGTGAGGTGCATATTACGGATGTGGGGAACCAAATCGGATGCAACATATATATGGGAGCTATAGCTATATCTGAACTCATATTCACAAAATTTGATGCACTTGCTTCTAAACTGAATTCATTCGGATTTACTAAAATTCAGGTAACTTGAACTGATATTGGCCATTTGGTGCACAATTAACCCGAAATCGGTTGAAGATATACATGGGAGCCACATGCAAATCTGAACCGATTTTGATAAAATTTGGCAGAGTATTTCTGGGTTGTATCTGATATCTAGTATCAATTATGATTTTTGTAGAATGTATATCACGAATGTTAGGGACTTAAACCCCAAATCGTATAAACCGATCTTCGAATCTTTCAAATTTGATGTAGTTGCTTCTACATTAAATTCGGTGGAATGAACCAAAATTCAGGTCATTTGGACTTATATTGGCCATTTGGTGCATAATCAATCCGAATCGGTTGAAAATATATGGGAGATCTATCTAAATCTGATCCGATTACTACCAATTTCATTAGGGTTCATCCGTGGGCTAAACAAATATTGTTTGGAAAATTTCATTTCAATCGGATAATAAATTCGACTCGGGCGGACAGACGGACTGACCCACATAAACCGAATCCGGAAGTAATTCTATCTAGATCCTCAAAAGTAACTATGGGTATATATCGCTTCCGTTCCCTTGTTTCAAACAAATGCACAAAGACACCAAAGATAATGGTTCTGAGCTAAATCGCCAAAACGTTACGGTATATTAAATAAACGTTTCAAGAAGCTCACGTACAATTAGAACTGAAATAAATGGTTTATTAAGGAGTTATGTAAAATCAATCCCATCTCATATTAGTCTCCAATTGAAAGTCTATTGTTGGTTGGTTATTGCGAATGAAACAAAATTCCCTAAATATCATAAACTTCTTAACAGAAATGGCGCCCAATATAAAGAGATTTATAGCATTATTTAAATGAATTTGGAGTAATGGAGCAATGGTTATATAAGGGATGCTGTAGAAGGAATAGTAGGAACTACCGGCGTAGCCAGGACGGAGACCCAGGTCCCCTTCAAAATGTTATTTTTTTGGTATATTATGTTTAGTTAGTGGGCCCCACTCAGAACTAGTTTCAAAAGGTTTTTCTCTCTACGTCGGTGGTGGGATCCACTGGTATTCATAGGAGAAATCGTAAATCAATGTGGGGGGTTGGGAGGGACCGCTAGTGATGGTCCATACAATAATGACCCATATCTTAGAGGATATCCCCGTAGACATTTTTATACCCTCTACCATACTTTGGAGGGTAATTTTGTTTGTAACTCCTCAAAATACTCATGTTAGACCCCACAAGGTATTTATATTCCTAATCAGCGTAATTTTCTAAATCGATTAAGAGATGTTCCTCTCTCAGCCTGTTGTAATCACGCTATATTTCGTTAGCAGACTTAAATTTTGCATATCTATGTATTTTGTCATTAGGCAGGTTTAGTTCGAAAATTGCCGAAAACGGGTTCTAACTTGTTTGGAGGAACATTGTCTATATAGGTTCACGTTTTCCTATAGCCCCCCCATGATTCGGCACTTCCCAATACTCCATATTCTAATGATTTTAACAACATATTTCAGAGATTCTAATGGTCTTCTACTGGTTCCTTGTCTATAAAGACCTACGTTTTCTTGTACCCCCCATGTAATGGTTCCTCCGAATATTATTCATTTCTATTTTAGATTACTACCTGCATAGCTTCACGTTTTCCTATAGGCCCCCTCCACGATTCGGTACTTCCAAATATTCGATATTTTGATGATATCAGCCACATTTTTCAGCGGAATTTTTTAAAATTCGGTATGAAGAGTTTTAGTGGCTTCTGTTTTCTGTGACTGAGGATTACTGGAATAGGTTCATATTTACATTATCAAGAAGTACCTCCGAATATTTGGTATTTTGGTGATTTTTGCCCCTTTTTTGAAAGAATTTTTTCAAATCTGGTATTTAAAATAGGCAGTAGTTAATGACTGTTTGCCGACCTATTTAGCTCAAAAATATAGAATTGGGCACATTATTCAATCCCGATACTTTTATTTATAATGGTTTATTTATCACATGGTAGAGGACATTGAAATTACAGCCAAAATTGACCTGTGCGAACCTCTCTGAGCTCCGAACAGAGCAGTCGGCAGGCCGTAAGGAAATACACCTTGGATTGATCGATAAATCGACTTTTGGCATAAAAGGGTCTAAAGTTTGAAGTCGATTTTTGACTACAGAAAAAAAATTATGAGCAAACATTTTGTAGAATATTTTGACGAATGATGACATAATAACTATATCTGATGCATAGGAGAAATAATATATTGTTACGTTCTTGGATTTTACTTAATCCCGTGTAGACGTTGTTTTATTTCCCAATACAGCTCGTACCAAATAAAACGCGGGTTCTTTCGGATTACGATTATTACAATGATTTTATTCACACAACTTTACTTTGCACTTTACTCGACGGTTTCAATTCGCGATCTGATTCACAACTGACTAACTGCCTTTCCATTTCCCCTATTTATATGAGCCTCGCCTGTCGCTACAGAAGTTTCTAGACGATCTGGTAACGCCTAGATTACGAACAATCTACCAATGCAACGAACACATACAAACTTACATTGAGTGAACAATAACAACAACACATACACAGGCAAGGGGGTAACAAAGAAAGAGGAATTAAGCGATCATCAATGATGACGTTTAACAAGAATTGTACGTCAGCAACAAAATAGAAAATGAAAGAGGAAATGGAAGGATGTAGAAAAATCTATACAGTAGTTGTTGTTGTGAAGTTATTCAAATAAACTGCGTAGTAGAAATTTACGTTACAATTCAAATTCTTAAATTAACGGAATTCATCTAAATTAACTTAAATCTAAAGTTATTTTCGTAACATTGCCCCCCGCTTAAGCCTGTTCGTCCCGAATAGGCACAGTTCCCGTTCCGTAGGGGGTCAGCCTCTCCAAATGTACAACTTTCATCTTCGACCTGGGACTGTCGCTCCTCTGGATGCGATAAACGACGTCATTTATTTTCGTGACAATCTTGTAGGGTCTTTCCCAGTGCGTTTGTAATTTGGGGCATAGTCCTTTCTTTCGTTGTGGGTTGAACAATAGTACCAGTTGCCCTTCTTGAAACCCATCGGTATTTGCCGCTCGATCGTACCTTGCCTTCATGCGGTTGCTAACCATTTTTATTCGATGTCGGACTGCATCGTGGACTTTACTAAAAGAATTTTGACTGTCTTCATCTTGGTTCACATCGTCGTTTGGGGTAGCACCGAATATCAAATCGCCAGGTAGCTTTAATTCATTTCCGAACAGAACTTTGGCTGGGGTCCGGGATGTGGAATCATGAATGGCCGATCTATAAGCCAGTAAAAACTTGGGAATATGCTCATCCCAGTCTCGTTGGCCACTGTCCACCACTTTCCGTAGATGTTCTTCCAGGGTGCGATTGAATCTTTCCACCATGCCATCTGATTGTGGATGTAGGGGCGTCGTTCTGGTTTTCTTGATTCCGTAGGAGTCACACATTTCCTTGAAGATCGCTGATTCAAAATTCCTCCCTTGATCGGAATGAACCTCAGATGGAACACCATAGCGACAAATCCAATTTCTGCTGAACACATCCACAATTGTCCTGGCTTCTTGATTTGGGATAGCATAAACCTCTGGCCATTTACTGAAGTAATCCATGACCACTAAGACATACCGGTTCTCAGAGTCGCTTGTTGGGAACGGTCCAGCTACATCCATTGCGATTCTTTCAAAAGGGGCTCCTGAATTATACTGCTGCATGTAGCCTCGACTCTTCCGTGTTGGACCTTTAGCTCTTATGCACCTTTCACAATTGGCGATCCAGTCGGCAATGGATTTTTGACAGCCGACCCAGTAGAATCTCTGCTTTACCTTTTCAGCGGTTTTTGCTATGCCAAGATGTCCTCCACTTGGCCCATCGTGAAACTCCGACAAGACATCTCTTATTTTGGAGTCTGGGACGACGATCAAGTTCCGGTGAGATTTACCGTCCTCACTTTCCCATTTGCGATATAGGCAACCATCTATTATAAGTAGACTGTCCCACTGGGCCCAATAGGATTTTAAAAGAGGGCTTTCGGAGGTAATTTCTTTGCGACTAGGTCGTTTGCCCTTTTCTATGGCCGAAATTACTTTGCCCAGAATGGGATCTCTTCGTTGTTCCGTCGACCAATCTTCACCCGACTCAAATTGCAATAGTCGGACATCAACGATATTCTCTTTATTCTCAGCCTTTGAGCAGTGCTTGCATTCTACTTTGCATGGCCGACGAGACAGGGCATCAGCATTACCGTGTTTTCCGCCTTTTCTGTGCTCGATTCTGAAGTCATAACTCTGGAGCCTCTCGATCCAACGGGCTAGTTGACCTTCCGGATTCTTAAACTGCAGCAACCATTGGAGAGCAGCGTGGTCGGTCCTCAGCAGGAAATGCTGGCCATATAGGTATTTGTGGAAGTGTTTAACGCACTCAAGGACAGCAAGCAGCTCTCTCCTCGTCACACAGTAATTTCTCTCAGGTTTCGACAATGTCCGGCTGTAGTACCCGATGACTTTTTCCTGTCCGTCGATTTCCTGGGAAAGGACGCCACCGATGCCGCACGCACTTGCGTTTGTGTCCAGGACAAACTTGCCGCCAGGTATAGGGTATGCCAAAATGGGGGCTCTGCATAGCATGTCTTTGAGCTTTCTGAATGCCTCCTCCTGGTCGTTGCCCCACTGAAACCTCTGGCCTTTTTGCGTCAAACGGTGTAGACAGGCGGCGATGTTGGCAAAATTTTGGACAAATCGACGGTAGTATGTGCAGAGACCCAGAAAGCTTCGCAGCTCATGGAGATTTCGGGGCTGCGGCCAATCTCTGACGGCTTGAATTTTCTCCTTATCCGTCGATATGCCCTCCGGCGTCACGTGGTGCCCCAGGAACTTCACCTCTCGTTGGAAGAGACTGCACTTCTTTGGGTTCAGCTTGAGGCCTGAAGACGAAAGCTGCTGTAGAACATCCTTTAAGTTCTTGATGTGTTCGTCGAAGTTGCGTCCCATGACTATGATGTCATCCAGGTATATGAGGCACGACTTCCACTGCAGCCCTTTTAACACACGCTCCATCAGCCTTTCAAATGTAGCCGGGGCGTTGCAGAGTCCGAATGGCATGACATTGAACTGCCAGAGACCCCCATTTACGCCAAACGCTGTTTTCTCCTTATCTTTCTCGGCGATCTCTACTTGCCAGTACCCACTCTGCAGGTCGATGGTGGAGAACCATGACGTCACGGCTAATGTGTCCAATGTGTCGTCGATTCTTGGGAGCGGATAGCTGTCTTTCTTGGTGACATCATTCAACTTTCTGTAGTCCACACAAAATCGGGTGCTTCCGTCTTTCTTCTTGACCAAGACCACTGGGGAGCACCATGGACTTGACGATGGTTCTATTACACCACTCTTTTCCATTTCACTTATCAGCTTCTGAACCTCGTCTCTTTTTGCCAGGGGAACACTTCTTGGAGGCTGTTTAATGGGTCTCGCGTCTGCTGTATTGATTTCATGCTTCACCACTGATGTTCTTCCTTGGTGCTCTTTTGTCAACGCAAAGGTAGAGGCATATTTCCATAATAGCTGCTTAGCCTTGTTCCTCTCGGAAGGTGATAATTGGTGTGTCCACTCTTTTATGTAGCCGTCGAGGTGCTTCTTCTCCATGGCAGCTGGCTTTTCGGTGCTAGTTTCCAAATTAACTACAGCTTCAGCTGGTGTGCATTGTCCAACATCGGAAAATTGGCAAATTTGCTCCTGCTTGTTTGACAGGTTCAAAACTCTAACAGGAATTAATCCGTCCTTGTTGCTTTTCACCAGGGCATTCGCTATTAGGATGTTACTGTTTCTGTTTTCTGCTGGTTCCACCACCCACAACTTCTCGGCTCCACAATCTTCATTCATTGGTACCCATATTATTGCTTCGGCACAGGGCGGTATTATCTCTGGATGGTCCGTGGTCAGACGTCTAATGGGTGTACTTTCATCGTAGCCCACGTTTAACGGAATTTCGACGTTATTATTATCTCTGGATGGTCCGTGGTCAGACGTCTAATGGGTGTACTTTCATCGTAGCCCACGTTTAACGGAATTTCGACGTTAGACCAGGTCATCACACGTTCTTTCATATCCAGATTGATACCAAAGGCAATCATAAAATCTGCGCCTATTATCACTTCGTCTACGATATCGGCAACTATAAACTCGTAATTCTCCGATTTATTGGCAATAGTTAGTCTCAGGGTAATCTTGCCGTGTACTGCCGCGGGCTCCCCCGTTGCTGTGCGCAGTCTGACTCCATTAAGTTGCGTTATTTTTCCCTTTACCAGATCTGATCTTACGATGGACTTTGATGCGCCAGTATCTAACGTCAGAACTCGCTTATCACCATTGATGTACCCAGTTGTTGTTAGGTTGTGACTTTCCTGTTGTACTATTGCTATGGAGATTGTGGGGCCATCGTCGATGGGAGCCAGTTCATGCCCCGCTGGACTGGCTCGATTTAGTTTAACTGTGACTCATTGGTGGACTGTTGGGCCATTCTTCTACCATCTTTCGTTGGAGGTGGTGACGATGACCTGGATCGTTTGCGCTTAGCTCTGCATTCGCGCGCAATATGACCTGCTTTATCGCAGTTGTAGCATCTAACCCTGGGCTTAGTCATCCCAACTAACTTTGTCTCTTCTATTACCCGCCTCATGGCGTCTTCGATCGAGTTAACGAGAGATTTGGGTTCGCAACCTTCGGTCTCCAGTTGGCGAATCTTGTGGGTCTGGGGCTTAACAACTATTCTTGCCGTCTCTTGGGCAAGGGCAAACGACACAGTTTCGGAAAATGATGCTTTTGGTGACGCATATGTTGCATACTTAATCTCAGGGTCACGTATGCCATACACAAAGGTTTCGATTTTCATACGGTCCAGCAATGGGTGATCCTCTCCTGGATACGTCATTAGCACCAAACGTTCCACCTCAGCTGCAAAGTCTTGTAACGTCTCGTTTGCCCTCTGTACTCTTCCCCTTAATTCCATAAGGTAGATGTTTCGTTTATGTTCGCCACCGTACTTACGTTCCAGTGCAGCAATAACATCCTCATAGTTGTTTCTAGAAGCGACAGGAATACTCTGTATAACATCAGCAGCACTGCCCTTCAATGCCAGAAGTAGTGCAACCGCTTTGTCGCTGTCGTTCCACGAATTTCTAGAAGCCACTGTCTCGAACTGTAACTTGAAAACATTGAATGACGTAGAGCCGTCGAATACAGGAGGTTTGATTTTTAGTGTGTTATCAGGAACTCGCACCGGACCACCTTTGATTTCCAGTTCCGAAATTTTCTTCTCCAGATTTGTAACCCTATGGTCGTGGGACAGAAATTTCTCGTCAACCGACTGCACTTTCTTATCCAACTCTTTAATTTGGACCTCCACGGTTTCTACTCTTCTTCTAATAACTTCTGTAATGTACTCGAGTTTCTCGTTCGTTATTCTCGAATTTTCTTCGAACCTTCTGAAATTTTCCTCAAACATTTTGGCTAGCATTTCTCTGAAATCGTCACCCCTGGCAGCTACTGACGAGACTTCCCCACCGTTGGATTCGCCCATTTCCGATAAATCCACTTCATCCTTACTGTCAAACTCATATGTATCGATGTTCATACCACGGCGCTCGAACTCATCCAACAGACGTTTTTGTAGTTCAGCATTGTTGCCAGTAGAGGACAATTCCAATTTATTAAGTTCCTTCTTCAAGTCTTCCACTCGTAGATCCTTAAACTTCATCGTAGTATTATCGTAATCTCACTTCCGACACCAATTGTTACGTTCTTGGATTTTACTTAATCCCGTGTAGACGTTGTTTTATTTCCCAATACAGCTCGTACCAAATAAAACGCGGGTTCTTTCGGATTACGATTATTACAATGATTTTATTCACACAACTTTACTTTGCACTTTACTCGACGGTTTCAATTCGCGATCTGATTCACAACTGACTAACTGCCTTTCCATTTCCCCTATTTATATGAGCCTCGCCTGTCGCTACAGAAGTTTCTAGACGATCTGGTAACGCCTAGATTACGAACAATCTACCAATGCAACGAACACATACAAACTTACATTGAGTGAACAATAACAACAACACATACACAGGCAAGGGGGTAACAAAGAAAGAGGAATTAAGCGATCATCAATGATGACGTTTAACAAGAATTGTACGTCAGCAACAAAATAGAAAATGAAAGAGGAAATGGAAGGATGTAGAAAAATCTATACAGTAGTTGTTGTTGTGAAGTTATTCAAATAAACTGCGTAGTAGAAATTTACGTTACAATTCAAATTCTTAAATTAACGGAATTCATCTAAATTAACTTAAATCTAAAGTTGTTTTCGTAACAATATTTATAGAATGTAATGTCTCTATAGAGGTACAATATCTCGGCGTGGAACGAAACATTTTCATAGCACGAATTTTAGCCAGTAAAACGAGTTTTAATCGGCGCTATTTAATTATTACGCTTTTTTACATTCTTGAAGAAATGGGAGCTATAGCTTAACAACATATGTGAGCCAATGATTTCCAAAAAAAAAAAAAAAAATGCGCTCCACAGATTTTTTTGTATTTGTAAATGTTATCAGAATCCATTTTATTTGAGAAATTCTCTCCATTTTTGTTCAAAACATATTGCAAGCAAAGTAACGAGCGCTTTTAAAATGTAATGAATTGCTGGTAATTAACTACTCCAGCTGTTCGTTAGCTGTTCCTCTGTTCAGAACTACGCTGATATAATATACTTAACTAAATTAATGAGTTGAAAAAAGTGGGCCATAACGAGTGCTATTTATTATAGTGGTTATTAAAAAAAACTGTTGTAACTACAGAAATTTAATATTTTTTTAATATACTCAATATGTGAGGAATATTTTGCAAGGATTAAATTCAAAATTATATTTTTGTTATTCAGGGTTGAAATTGTGGTTTGATCTTCGAGCTAAAAAAAACAATTTTTAAAAACAAAATTAAGTTACATATAAATTCATCTAATACCAGCTGGATAATTTTATGCTATACAGTTTGGGATAAAAAAAAAACTGCGACAAAGTCAAAGGGTATAATTTTAATTTACTTTTTTAAATTTTATTGAATGAAAGCAAAAAATGTCGGAAATAGCATCGAATTTTAGAATAAGTTTAGATTTGTTCGAATTGGTCAGCTTTGCCCTTCAAACGGCCAATGAAACCGTCACACGCTGCCCGAATGTTGCTCTGCGGTATTTTAGATCATGCCCGGCGAGGTGATCGACACTTTGGTATTTTTTAGTGCCGACCTTGCTTTCCAAAATACTCTAGACACAATAGTCCAACGGATTGGTATCCTCAGATTTTGGTGGCCATTATGCGCTGGAAATGAAGCGAGGAACCTGATTTTGTAACCATTCTTGGGTGGCGCGTGCTGAGTGCGATGGTGTTCTATTGGAACGTCCAAGGTCTGCGAGCAAAATTTTTGCGTGCCCTAGGCTTTAATACACCCTCCAGAATATTTTCGCAATAATATTCGGCATTTATTCTAATGCCACGGTCGATTAATACGAGCGAAGAGCGACCATCGGCTGTTATGGCGGCCCACACCATTACCATGGCCGGCGCTTGAGTTCTGGTGGCCAACCGAAGGTGCACATTTTCAGCTGACCTCTTTGGCAAGTAAACACGATCATTTTGTTTGTTTACAAACTGCTGGACAACGAATGTTTTCTCATTGGAGAAAACCAAATTCGGCAGTTCACCCCTTTCGGCCAAGCGAAGCAACTATTCTATTTTCTATTTTCTTTCCGTTGCGGTATAAGTTCTTGCACTTTTTGGAATTTCAATGGCGAGCTCATTTTTCAATAATTGCTGAATGGAATATTACGATGTGTCCAGCTCACGAGCCATTTCTCGGCCACTGTGACGCGGGTTTCGATCAAGTCGCTTCTTTACTTTTCGAACCATTTCTGCTGATGTTGCTGTTTTCTTCCTTCCACTTCCTTGACGTCGGGCTACGCTACCAGTATCACGGTAACATTTATTCACATTTTAATGCTGAAGTGCTCTACCGATAGCTACTATTGGTTTCCCAGCCAAATATAAAGAAATCACACTATCACGCTTTAATTCCATCACGAATAACTTTTTTTCTGGAAAATTCTCACCAAAATGCTTTTGTACGCTTGTAAACAATATAATGAGCTATGAGCTGTAATAATTTTAACAGCTGTCGGACGAGTGGCTTAGAAATGACAGCAGTCTGAAGTTGGTTGCGGTTTTTTTATCTCACCCTGTATGTGTAATAGAGTATAGGTATGCTCTTTATTTTAAACTAAATCAGCTGAAGTTTTAAATTTCCGTTTCTGAGTATTTTAACTTCCTCAATATAGATCCACTGTAGGTCGAGCAGGGAATAGGACATAGGATAGCGTGTCTTTAAGGATTGCAAAATCTTAGGTACAATAGCTCTTAACCAAAATTAAATGTTAGATTTTTTTGAGAATTTAAATTATTTAAATTTTAATCGATTATTGATGAGGCCTCCCATTTTCCAGAAGAAATCTGAAACTAGTCATTTTGGCCTTGGACCACCAATAATATTTTCGCAAATGGAATCACAAGGAATTCAACATTGCATTTGTAAGGGCAACCCTTAGCTCTCCTCTAAAATGTAACTCTGTAGGAATTTGTGCAATTTGACTTCTGTTTATTTGTTTTTTTTTGTCTGACTGTATTATAAAATTTTCAGAATTGGCCGCATTAATTATCCCATGAAATATTTTTTTTATGGAAATGTTTATAATACATATCAATTATTACATAGTAATTTCAATCCCGAGAATTGCTCATCCACAATGAGAATTCATTTGATTGCTAGTGCATTGATTTTGAATTGATTTTTTATAATTATAAACCATATGCTGTATTTGAAAAGGAATTAATAACGTGCACCCTCTGATATCATTCGTGATATTGTGATGTGGCCAAAGGTCGTTATAAAACTTAATCCTTTTTATCGTCACAGTTTGTATGTGTGTAGGGGTTGAATTTTTCTTGGTATACGAGAAGGAAATGATAACTGATGTACGATTGTAGGATTATATGAATTTTAATTCAATGATTTCACCGTCAACAGAAGGGTCTCGGGATTTTAAAAAGCGGTTGAATTGGTTATTTCTTCTGCCAGGGACTTGTAAAAAATATTATTTACATTTATTTTATTTTTTTTTTTTAATTTAAGAAAAATGGAACGAAATTGATGATAATTTTATTATATTATTTAATTTTATTATTAAAGTCGTTTCTATTAGCTTTGTAAAATTAAAATTTTTAGCGTTTATATCTACTTAAAGCCAATATGACTTAACAAATCACCAGTTGAAAATCATAAGTCTCTTTAAAATCGTAGGGATTTTCCGATTTGAAAATTGCGCACATTATTATATTGGGGCATAGGACAGGTGGACAATATCAGTCTACTCCTTCTAAATAATCAGAACTCTCATTAAATTCCATAAATTTATTGTTAAGTGTAAATATTGGAGGTAAAGGAGCTATTCTTTTGGGGCCCCAAACAAATGACTCAATTTTTCAAAAACAAATTATATGTGTCATAGCGAGCGCTGGCATTTTTCGATTTGATTGAAATTTCACAAATTGAAATATTTGAATTAAACTTAGATTTGATTGGAAAAATGACAATTACTGACAAATGACAATTACTGCCTCCGGTGCCTTACCCACATATGTATTGTTCAAAATTTCTTCTAGAATATTTTTCCCTTGACACTTGCTTCAAAAAATTAAGTTTAAGGGAGATTTCGACTTAAAATGGATACGATTATAATGGTGAGCAAATGTTATAGCCGTGCGGGACCGACCATGTCATACCTTACAACACTACAATGTGGTAGAAGTCCCCTTATGTCCAAATCCATTTTGGAAGATTTCGCGTTTGAAATTATCTCATAGAGCACTATCCAGATATTATCCTTAGATTTTTGCCTGGGACATTTTCCCAATATTTACGCACTCCTCCGTGCTGTTAGTTACAGCTAAATATAATCCAATGATCATCCAAAATTCTAGAGTTCTTCCCTGTTCTTAACTCTCTTCTCATGTAAAATTCCGGGTCGATTTGTTTCAATTGTGTGATCAGAAAATTGTTCTGTTTTTGGTTCATATGAACCCCTAAATATTTTGCCGTCATCTCCAAATCTAAGAGGTCCCCTGTATCTCCAAATTTCGTGTCCTTTCTAGATTTCGTGTACTTTTGTTTCTATTTGTTATATGGGTTACAAAATCAGAAACATTTTTAGTTGTTGTTAAAGGAAAATTTGTCTTTTATTTAATACAAATGTTATGGTCTATTTCACCCAATAAACATTACCCGATGACCATCCAAATTGAAAGGCTTCTGCCAAACCCTAAGCTCTAGCCTCATGCTAACTTCCGCGTCTATTGGTCTATAATTGCGACTTGTAGAGTAACTACAAAATCGGAAAATGTTTCACTTTTTGGACCATTTCAATCCCTAAATATTATGGGGTCATCTCCGAAAGCAATAGGCCTCTATTCTGACCAAAATTTCGTGAGGATCGGGCTATAATTGTGATCTGTAGTGTGATTACAAATTAACACGGACAGACGGACATATATAGTTATATCGACTCAGCTCGGCGAGATAGAAAAATCCATATGTTGGAAACTATATCGAGGTGTTACATAATCAAAATTATGTATATAACACACAGTGTTATGTATAAATTTCGAATATAGTTTTCTTTAAACTATTAATTTATGGTTTATTCTTCCTTTGACTCCTTCTGCCTAAAACGAAGTTTTGTTATTTTCGGGCGTCAAAAAAGCTCGGAAAAAAATTATAAAAAAATAAATATTTTCGTTTTTTTGGTGCAAATAATTTATTGATATATAATAGATATTGAGATTTCTTTTCTCTTTTGACTAATAGTAAAATTTTATGAAGAATAGTTTAGTGTTTGACGTTGTCCTTTTAAAATAATACGTATACCCTAAGGTTGTTGTTAATATATATCAATTCTTAATGTTAGGTAAGATGTCTCTTGGGATCAATAGCAGAATCTTATTATTTGTAGAATGTTTTGACTCGCTACGATCACGTTTAGAGAGAGTTTTTAAACATATTCTGAAAAAACGGACCAAAAAGACCCCTGTGTTGACTCGCTTGAGGGTTAGAATTTCGTATTGTCATCTACAATATTGCCCAAGACACTATATACCCAAAATGAGCGGATTCCAAGGAATCTTAATTCGAAATTTTCCAAAAGTGGGGAAGAGGGGAGAACTTGCCGCCTCTATTTTGGTTACTTTGCCATGTAAAATATCAAAACGCCGATACAAATGTCTTCTACTTGTATCGCTACTTTTATAATCTGCTGCTTTTATAATTATGCGAGATTAGTCAGCGATTCTTTACAACTTGCTATATCTAACTACTTCTGTCCACCAGAAACCTGAGATGAATATGGAATTTATGATTTCGCATAAAATTTGATTCAAATTTTCGATTTTTTTGTAATTTTCTTACAAATATTTTATCTGCATTAGATGAAAATTGAATACCTCAGTCGACCAAATCTGGTACATCATGCACATTTTATCACTTTCTAAAAATGTTTACATATCTCATATAAATATAGTACAAACCTGGCACGTCGCTATATTTATACCATATTTATTGAGGTCCAATACGAAATGGACAATATTGGCCCACTCCTTCGGCACCTACTCCATAGAGGGTCAAACATTTGAATAATGATAACAGGGGTCAAAATATATATAGCTCCCATATATCTTCAACTGATTTCGGGTTAATTGTGCACCAAATGAACAATATAACTCCAAATGATATGAATATTGGCTCATATGACCGAATTCAGTCCAGAAGAAGTACATCAAATTTGGTGAAAATCTGTAGCTATAGCTCCAAAATATAAGTTTCATCCGATTTGGTGTTTAAGTCCCTCACATTCTGCACTCCAAAAGAATGCTATTTGGTACCAGATATCAGACACAGTCCAGAAATATCTCTGTGAAATTTTATCTAAATCGGTTCAGGTATAGCTCCCATATATATCTTCAACCGATTTCGGAATAATTGTGCACCAAATGGCCAATATCAGTCCAAATGCCCTGAATTTTGGCATATCCGACCGAGTTCATTCTAGAAGTAAGTACATCGAATTTGGAGAAAATCGATTAAGATATAACTATAGCTCCCATTTATATGTTTCATCCAATTTGGTGTTTAAGTCCCCCACATTCATGTAATATGCATTCAACAACAATGATTTTTGGTACCAGATATTTTATAGAGCTCAGAAATATATCTTGCAAATGTTTATGAGGATCAGTTCAGATTTGGATATAGCTCCCATACATATCTTCAACCGATTTCGTGTTAATTTTGTACCATTTTGTGTAAATTGTGCTCCAAATTGCCAAAATCAGTCTGAAACTCCTGAATTCTGGTACATCCGACCAAATTCAATATAGAAGCAAGTACAGTGAATTCGGAGAAAATCGGTTTAGATATAGCTATCGCTCCCATATATAGGTCTTATCCCACAACCATAATATGCACTCCACAAGAATAATATTTGGTATCAGATATCAAATACAGACAAGAAATACCTCTGCCAAATGTTTCATGGTCGGTTCAAATTTGGATATAGCTCCCATGTACATTTATCTTCAACCGATTTGGGATTAATTGTGCACTAAATGACCAATATCAGTCCAAATGACCTGAATTTTGGCACATTCGACCGAATTCATTCTATAAGCAAGTACATCGAATTTGCAGAAAATCGATTCAGATATAGCTATATCTTCCATTTACATGATTCATCCGATTTGGTGTTAAAGTCCCTCACATTCGAAATGTACATTCGACAACAATGATATTTGCTACCAGATATCTTATAGAGCTCGGAAATATATCTGCCAAATTTTATCAAGATCGGTTCTGATTTGGATATAGCTCCCATATATACCTTCAAACGATTTCGGGTTAATTGTGCACCAAATGACCAATATCAGTCCAAATGACCTGCATATTGGCACATCTGACCGAATTCAGTCTAGAAGCAAATTTTGGGAAAATTGGTTCAAATATAGCTAAAGCTCCCATATATATGTTTCATCCGATTTGGTGTTTATGTCTCTCGCATCGGTAATATATTTTCGACAAAAATGATATTTGGTACCAGATATCAGATACAGCTCGGAAATAAGTGTATCAAATTTTGTCAAGATCGTTTTCGATTTGGATATAGCTCCCATATATATCTCAACCGATTTCGGGTTAATTGTGCACTAAATGGCCAATATCTGAATTTTGGCACATTCCACCGAATTCAAATTTAGCTTTAGCTCCCACATATATGCACTCCACAAGAATGATATTTGGTACCATATATCAGATATAGCCCAGAAAAACCTTTGCCCAATTTTATAAAGATCGGTTCAGATTTGGATATATCCCCCATATATATCCTTAATTCGATTTTAAGTTTATTGTGCAAATAATGGCTAATATCAGCCCAAATAGAGCGAATTTCGGGACGTAAGTTTCTATTTGGTGGAATTTGGCTCCGAAATATATATTTTAAATATTATCCTTCTCTAAGTGGCAATGTTATTTAGCATAAAAGATAAAAAATGTCTCAAACATCGAATTTAGTGAAAAGCAAATCAGAATTGGATACGCCTCCCATATATTAGTTCCACCTGAAACCAAACTGCAACTGTTCTGGAGCCAAATGTTGATAGGTGCTATGATCTACTTCAAATAAATTATTTTGTTAAGGGAGCTATACTAAATATGCATACTGGTGTAGGGTATCTTATAGTCGGCACCATCCGACTTTTGACTTTTCCTTTCTGGTTTATTTCTCAAATTGAAAAATGGGTTCCTAAAAATAGGAGATCTAGAGCAAATTATTGAGGTCTCTTGGTTCTTGGTTCAGGTAATACAGACTCACAAATAAAAGTTCAATGGATAAGTTTGGCCGGATAACGCAAACCCCTTTGAAGATTAGGTCTACTGACCTAATTAAATTTTTCTGCTTAAAATTTCCAACTATCCAATACAAAACTGAGCTATTTATATAAATTTTATTTTTTTTTTTCTGATTTTTGAGACTTGTAGAAAGCAGTATACGACTTTAATACAAGTTATTTATTCAATAATTTTTAAATGTTGTACATCTGCATGTGTTTGATATTTTCAATTTACCTTAATAATAGCTAAGCTAATAAAACTTGGCAATAACATCAAGTTCCTTTGCTTTAAAGTAACAGCTGGCCATAATTCCTTAAAAATGATAATTGTTGTTTGAAACAAAGCAGCGAAACCATTCCCAGCTGTGTCCGAAAATATAATTAAGGGTTTCTTTCACAAAACAACTAATTCATATCGCGTGACAACGTTGGCCGAGAAAGATACACTTTTTGGTTGTCACGTCACAAGAATTTCTTCCTTCCGTTACTTCACCGTTTTCCAGCATTTTGACATTTATATTCTTTGCAATAAAAATTTATAACGTTTGTGCTGAAACATATTTATATCTTAGATTCTGTTTCGAAAATGAATATTTGACATATTTGTCGATTTGCATATTAAAGACAATGCTTGGCAGCAAGTAAGGGATAAAAGTGGGGAGTGGCCGACAATATGATACCCTAACATTTTTGGTATTTTGGAAATATTTTAAGTAATAAATCATACTGACTGTGTTGTTATATGCAAAGTTGGAAATCAATGTCCGATTTTCTTAAAATCATTCACATTCCAATACTTTGGCTTATATTGGAACCGGTGTGGATGTTTAATATATCTGTCTACTCTTAATGATACCTTCACAACAAATGTAAAACCAGTAAGGAAAGCTCAAAAGTTGGTCGAGGCCGACTATATGATACTCTACACCACTATGCGTATTTAGCATAGCTCCCGTAATATAAAAATTTATATTGGGAATTTATGTGAATTAGATTATACCGATCATGAAACTTATTTGAATCCATATCATGGCTATAGAGTAGTCACAATTTGGAACTATCTCCAACTCTGAATCGATTTTCAACAAATTTGACGGAGGCTTTTATACCTCTAGTACCAGCTAACATTGCTGTATAGTGCAAGATATGACTTCGATAAGAATTATAATACACCGGGCGAGTTTCGCCAAATGGAAAAATTCGGTTGAATATAAAAAAATCTAACCAATTTGGGCTGATATTACATATATGGTGAACAATAACCGAAATATTGGAGGAAGATGTATATCGAAGGTATATAAAATTTTGACCCGATCTTTATAAATGTTGGAAGAGGTATTTTCGAGCTGCGTCTGATGTCCGGTATCAAATACCCTTGTTGTGGAGTGCATATTACGAATGTGAGGGATTTTGACACCAAAACGGATGAAACATATGTATGGGAGCTATAGCTATATCTGAACCGATTTTTACCAAATTTCATGTACTTGCTTCAAGACAGAATTCTGTCGGATGTACCAAAGTGCAGGTCATTTGGACAGATATTGGCCATTCGGTGAGCAATTAACCCGAAATCGGTCGTTTGAAGGTCAAAATTCGTGCCAAAGGTGATCAATTCGAACAAATCTAAACTTATTCTAAAATTGATGCTATTTCCGACATTTTTTGCTTTCATTCAATAAAATTTAAAGTAAAACAAGTTAAAAAGCAGTAAGTTCCGGGCCGAACTTTTAATACCCTCCACCATTTGCAACGAATTTGGAAATTTTCAAAAAATAAAATCCTTAAAAAATTCTGTTAAAATTTTAAAAATACCGAATACAGCTGTTATATTGGGGTCTATACGACGTGGACATACATAGGCATTGTTTGCCATAAGCCATTACCATATTCAAATTCGAAACTTGAAATAAACGGTGAATAATGTAGCTGAAATCATCAAAATATCGTATATAAGAAGGTGCCGTTAAATTGGAGCTGTGCGAAGACCTGGACCAACACAGACAATTTTCTGTCACAGGCTGTAGCATCCATTACGAACTTCAAATACCACATTTCAAACAATTTCGGTGGGTATTGTACCTAAAATCGTCAAAATACCGAATATAGGGAGGTACTGATATATGGGGCCTATACGAAGACGTGGACCAGCACAGACAATTTTCTGTCACAGACTGTAGTATTCATTTCGAATTTCAAATACCAATTTTGAAACAATTCCGGTGAATAATGTCGCTAAAATCATCAAAATAACGAATACAGGGAGGTACCGTTATAGGGGGGGGGCTATACGAAGACGTGGACCTGCACAGACAATTCTCTGTCGTAGGGTTCAGTATCCATTTTGAACTTCAAATACCAAATTTCAAATTACTTCCGGGAAAAAGGTCGCTAAAATCATCAAAATACCGAATATCGGGAGGTACCGTTATATGGGGGCTATACGAAGACATGGACTTGCACAGACAATTTTCTATCTTAGGGTGTGGTATTCATTTGGAACTTTAAATACCAAATTTGAAACAATTCCGGTGAATAGTGTCGCTAAAATCATCAAAATACCGAATATAGGGAGGTACTGTTATATGGGGGCTATATGAAAACGTGGACCTACATGGCCCATTTACGAACTTAACCTGCCTACTAGAAAAATAAGCATGTGTGCAAAATTTTAGCCATCTATCTCAATTCATTCGAAAGATAGCGTGATTACAACGGACAGACAGACGGCCGGACAGACAGACAGACGGACATCGCTAGATCGACTTAGAATTTTACGCTGATCAAGAATATATATACTTTGTTGGGTCTGACATGAGTATTTCGAGGAGTTACAAACGGAATGACTAAGTTAATATACCCTCCATAGTATGGTGGAGGGTATAAAAAAAAAATAAAATTATGCCGTTTGACTTTGTTGCATTTTTTATCACACCCTGTATATATGGGTGCTATATCTGAACCAAAATTTAAAGCACTTTTTCTAGGCTGAATTCCATCGGAAGTGCCAAAATTCAGCCCATTTGAGCTGATGTTAGCCATTTGGTGATAAATATGTATATATATGGGAGCTATATGCAAATCTCAGCCGATCTCGACAACATTTTAAACACTTATTTCTGAGCTGTATCTGATATCTGGTACCAAAGATTATAGTTGTGGAGTGCATATTACGCATGGGAGGGTTTTTAAAACCAAATCGGATAAAACCTATTTGTGTCTAGGAATTGCTTAAATTCAGTCCATTTGGGCTGATATTAGCCATTTGGTGCACAATATAGCTAATATTGGATAAAGGTGTATATGGGAACTTTAATTTATTCTGATCCGATCTCGATAAAATTTGACATAGGTAGTTTTGATCTCCAAAATCAGATGAAACACATATATGGGAACTATTGCTATATCTGAACCGATTTTCTTCAAATATTGTCTCTTTGGTGCTGAATTAATCCGGAATTGGTTGAAGATATAATGCGAGCTATATCTAAATTTGAACCGATTCTCACCAATTTCAATAGGGTTTGTCATTGGGCCAAACAAATTTTGTTTGAAAAATTTCATCTCTATCACAAAAGTACATGGACCGACGAACGGACGGACAGACTGACATGCATAAATCGACTCAGAAAGTGCTTCCATGTAACTATGGGTCTATCTCGCTTCCTTCTTCATGTGACAAATAAATGCATAAATACATAACACCCTTACCCTTATAAAAAATGAATCCTGAATCAAAATTTTGGAACTAGTTTTTCAGAACCCAAAGAAATTATTTTTTCGCATAAATTGAGTTTTGCTCTTGGCCTACAATGACATTTTTTAAATTTCCCTTCAAAGTGGCCAAGCCAAATCAATGCTACCGTATTAAAGATCTAAACCATTTTGTATGTCAGCTTACATTTTCATAATCCGCCGTAAAATCAACAATTTCACATTTATCGTATCAATTGCTTACACAACATTTATGAACTACACATGCTGGCGCCCAATCTGAAAATTTTCTATTTTTGGTGGGGGATTGGAAATCTAAGCTTCGACGTTATTTCGAAATACCAAATTTGTTGAACAATAGTAACAACAACAACAACAACGATGACAAAGAAATTGCTCGGATTATTTCAGGCAGCAGCAGCAGTTTCATGTCAATAGACAAATTCCCATCATTCATTCACATCGGTTGACATGCAATTTTTGCCAGTGCTCATCCAAAGGTTTGGATATTTGCATTCGATAAACCATACAATTGGTAATCCGTCAGCAGTCAATTCTGACGTTGATGTTGGTGTTGTTGTTGTTGTTGCTGCTGATATCAGCAAAATCGTGTTGGTTGACTTTTTTCTGGTCGTTTATTGGCTGTGGTGTTGTTGCTGATACACATCACTCAAGTGACTTGTTTTGAATGGGAATTTAGGCAGGACTAGGCAGCGAATGATAGCTGGCTGGCTACAAGCTACAATCAAAAGTTAGTTTTGAGTTTGCATGTGTTGGATGATGGCATTTTTTCTTAATAAGGGATGTTCGATTTTACTTCTTTTTTTCGAGGATAATTGGTGTGGCCAAACAGGGATGGGAAGTTATGTCATGTATGTATGTGTGCCTGTGTGTTAGCATCACACCATGTAATTTACAAAATAAGAAACTATAACCGTTTATTAAATTCATTTATTTCATAACATACAACATACATATAATTTATGTCCTTGTCGTCAACCAGCCAGCCCTATTCTTTTCCCCAGGGCTTGGAAAATTCTCTCCATATCATAACTTTGCCTGCCAACATTATTCGCCTTAATTACACACATACAAATTGTCTAAAACATGTGACTGTATTCCTGTGGTATTTTAATTGTAATTGTGGCCTGTGAAAGGCCAGCCAGAACCACAAACACCACAAAACAAGGCAGGAGGTACCAGTAGAACTAGTTTTTATTACCACTTCCCAGCAGTTGGCTTTGTAGAATTATAGAAAACAATCTTCGTTGCTGTAGTTTTTTTTCGTTTCATTTCCGCTTGTAGGAAATTCTGAAAAAAACTTGAGTTACATGGGCTTTCTTTTTCTCTTCAATTTGTTTCATGATTTCTTAGAAATGCAATAATAGGATAATTATATTCACATGTTGAGGTGGTAGTCGTCAAGGATATCATCAAACCATTGGCAAACATTAAACTCAGCTGCTGTAGGCCATAATAATCAATGTTATAGTTTTGGTTGTCGTTTTATGCTCCATTTTCGATTTTTTTTCTTCTTTTAATGCTGAATTGTTACATTTGCCCTGCCGATGTGATTGGGTGCTCATAAAATCATTGGCGTGGCCGTGTCTTTAATAATTCGTAATAGCTTTAAGCATTTCTATCAAAAAAAAAAAAAAAAAAAAAAAAAGGCTGATTGTTGTCGCTTGGATAAGACGGAAGCGAATACGTTGTAACTACCACATCGGATAAAGTACACGAAAAGTACAAAAGCCAAAACTGGCCTTATCGTTACGGTATTAGACCCTACATTTATTTGGACGAAATTTGTTTCAGTACATTTGAAGTCGATTTAAAGGTGTACGTTCGTCCGTCTATCCCACAAAAGGTTAAAATTTTCACAGAATATAGTCTACCTCGTAAAAAGTGAAAGGTTCATCCGATTTTACTCAAACCTTGCAAATTTTTATTATTTTTATCAGGGCCAGGTCTGGTACCACCACCACAAAGGGTCAAAAGTTTGAATATTCATAAATCGTTAGGAAGCTTTATAACTTGGGAAAAATGTCAGAATCTTGAAATTTTTGGGTGAAGATCAACCTTTGTTCGAAGGTGTCAGATAAGGATGGGTTTTTGGAAATTCATACTAAAATGGTACGGAAAGTTCTAAATATGACACCCTTTTTATTTGACGAATCAGTAGAGCTAAATTAAATTTGGAGTGAGGATGATTGATTTAGTGTACCATAGATATACCAAAAGGGTTTTTGGAAATTCGCACTGTAAGTGTACGAAAAGAACTAAAAAGTACTACTTTGGTACCATTTCGTATCATGTGAACTGTTAGAGCTAGAAACTGGAAATGGGAATCAAAAATCAAGAAATGCAGAATGGTTGAGGAGTAGGGTCGGTGTAAAGAAATTTAGAATGGAAATCAAGGTTGAGGAGTAGAATAGATGCAAGGGGGTAATTTTGGAGTGGTGATCATTGATGGAGTTTTGGATGAATGTACCAAGGAGTTTTTGGAAATTTGCACTATAAGTGTACGAAAATTACTAGAATGTTCTATATTGGTACTATTTCGTATCAAATGAACGATTATAGCTATGAACTTGAAATTTAGAATGAGTATCAATCTTGAGGAGTAGGGTCGATGTAAATAGGGAGTTTTTGGAAGTAGAACTCATGTAAACGAAAAGTTCTAAATGGTACTAAATTTGGTACAATTTGAATTTGGAGGAACGGAAGGAGTTGTAATCCTGAAATTTGAAATTAACATTAGGATTGGGATATGGATGTAGTTTTTAGAAAATTGTGCTTATGAACATGAAAAGTACTAAATGGTACTAAATTTGGTAAAAATTCAATTTGGGTGAACCTATTGAGCTGGAATTTGGAAATAAGATTACTATTGCATTATTGGACTGAGGAATGTGGGTATTTTTAGAAATTCGTACTTATGTGTACTAAATGCTACTAAATTCGTGACAAATTAAATTTTTGGGAGATTCGGTAGAGATGGAATACTGAAATTTGGAAATAAGATGTATATTGGATTGTATGATGTATGTAGTTATGGAAATTTGGAAATAAGATTACTGTCGGAGTATAGGATAAGTGCATGTAGGAAGTTTTGGAAATTTGTACTTATGTGTACGAAAATTACTAAATGCTACTAAATTTGGTACAATTTTGATTTGGGGAACCGATAGAGTTGGAATGTTGAAATTTGGAAATTAGATTACTATTGTATTGTAGAACTAAGCTCTGTAGGTAGTTTTGGAAATTCGTATTTATGTGTACTAAATTGTACTAATTTTATTACAATTTTAATATTGAGAGAACTGGTAGACATGGAATACGTAAATCGGGAAGTTCGATTTCTCTTGGATTGAATGATGTAGGTAGTTATGAAAATTTGTATTTATGTGTGCAACATGGTACTAAATTTGGTACAATTTGAATTTGGGTGAACCAATAGATCAGGTATTCTGAAATTTGGAAATAAGATTATTGTATGATTGGGATATTATAATTTGGAGATATGCTTTGGATATTTGTACTTATATGTACTAAATGTACAAAATTTGGTACAATTGGGATTTGGGTAAATATATAGGGCTGATAGATTCTGAAATTTGGAAATAATATTTCTATGGGTTTGTATGATTAAGGTATGGAGGTAGTTTTGGAAATTTGAGGTGTAGGATTGGGGTATGTAGGAAGTTTTGGAAATTCGTACTCATGTGTACTTAATTCGGTACAATGTGAATGTGAACCAATAGGGCTGGAATTCTGAAATTTGAAATAAGAATTACTGTTGAAGTGTAGAATTGGGGTGTGTACTAAATGTTACTAAATTTTGGTATAATTTGGATTAGGGTGAACCGATAGGGCTGGAATCCTTAAATTTGTAATTAAGATTACTTTTCTAGTATAGGATTGGATTATATTGGACCTTTTCTAAATTCCTTCTTATGTGTACCAAACGGTACTAAATTTGCTATAAATTGAACATCTAAAGCTGGAGTCCTAAGATTGAAATTATTTTTGGAAATAAGTATTATAAGAGTACAAAAAGTAATAAATGGCATAAAATGTAGGATAGAGTTAGATCTCTGAATTTTGGTGTTGGGTTCGGAATTGGTGGTGTCGTGTTGAGATATGAAGATCGTTTTGGAAATATGTACCGTACATGTAATAAAGGTACTAACATTTGAAATAATGAAATTTTGCATTAGGGCCAAGCTTGGTGCGTAGGCGGGTGATAGAGCTGGATTTTTAGAAATTTGTAACAAACGGTTACGAAAAGTACTAAAATGTACTCAAAATTGAATACTTTGTATTGAGCAACTCCGTTTGTATTAGAATTAGAGTTAGAACTCTGAGCAGGATAGATGTACCAAGGGGTTTTTGGAAATTCCAACTTTTAAGGTTACGAAAAGTTCTAAAATGTTACTATATTTCAGAAATGGTACCATTTGGTAGAAAGTGAACGGATATGCTAAAAACTTGAAATTTGTTATGAGAATCAAGGTTGGAAAGTAAGTTTGATGTATGAATATGGTTTTCGATATGTATACTAATTGTGTGAGAAATGTATAAACTTTGTAAGAGTTTGGTTAAGGGTTTAAGGATGAAACTGGAATTTTGAAATTTCGTATTAGGATCCCTGTTGGTGGTAGATTTGTGATAAGGAGGTGGTTTTTGGAAATATGTACTACAAGAGCACGAAATGTACTAAATTCTACTATATTTGGTAAAATTTGATATTGCGTGAAAAAATAGTGCTAGAAATCCGAATTTTGGTGTTCGGTACTAAGCTTGGAAGAATTTGGTTTAGGGTTTAAGGAATAAAGCTGGAATTTTGAAATTTCGTGTTTGGGTCCCTGTTAATGGTAGATTTGTGATAAAGAGGTGGTTTTCGAATTAAAAGTGTACGAAAAGTACTAAATTCTGCAATATTTGGTACAATTTGATATTGCGTGAAAATATAGTGCTTGAAATCCGAAATTTGGTATTCGGGTCGGTGTTGTGTAGCCTTGACATATGGAGATAGTTTTGGAAGTGTGTGAAATTTGATATTGAGGTCTCTGTTGCTATCTGGGATTGGGATATGGAAGTGATTTGAACATGTATACTATAATTCTACGAAAAGTATTATATAGTACTAAATTTGGTATTGTGAGCTGAAATCCTGAAATTTGATATGAATGTCACTGTTGTTGTCTGCAGTTGGGAATGGAGGTGGTCTTGGAAATGTGTACTTAAATTGTGCGAAAAGTACGAAAAAAATTTTGTATTGGGTGAAGGAATGGAGTTGAAATCCTGAAATTAAATATAGGTGTCACTGTTGGTGTTTGTTTTATTGAGTTGGAATCCCGAAATTTGATATTGAGGTCTCTGTAGGTATCTGGTGGTGGTTTTGGAAATTTGTGCTATAATTGTTCGAATAGTACTAAATATTACTTAATTTGGTATCTTGAGAAGGCATTGAGCTGAAATTCTGACATTTGATATTGAGGTCAATTTTGGTTTCTAGTGTTTACATATAGAGACGTTGAATGGCTTCACTAATACCCTCCTGGGTAAACTTCAAAATGAAAGATATTAAAGACTTTTTGTGTTAATATTTTCCTATTATTCTTTCCGAATATCTTGACTAATATATAAAACCTTGAAAGTCGGAAAATTTAGTACTTTTTATGAAGTTTCTGTTTATGAAGTATTTTGAGCCATATCTACCTCATAGCACCTTTTCACGTATTTTATTCATTTTATCAAGTTTCTCCGTAAGCCAAAATACTCTCACATACTATCACCCTTTGCCATTTAATGCCGATAATTCAATAGATGCCTTTTTAACACTCAATCTCTGTTAGCTATTGAAAGTTTATTAAAATATGTTCCCATTATGCCTACGACTGACTAGTGCAAGTCACTGCGTTCTTTTTTTCTTTTTCTTGTTTGTGCTTTCCCTGACCATTCCAGCCATCCATTGCAAGCACTCGTTAAATATTCAGTGTCAGTATTTGCGAATAAAGCTGGGCAAATTCACTCCAAGAACTTGGCCTTTATGCACACGGGAATGCGCCATTATTCTCGGTTCAACAACTTTGCTTTTGAAACGAAGTGAAGAAGAAATGTTCAAATTCCACCATCATTCTGCAATTGCACGGATGCGTAAAAGTGTAAGTAAATTTATGAGCTTCTGTGTCTGTGTGTGTGTGCGTGCATCAAAAAGAAATTCCAACTGTTTTGTTCATTTGAATTGAAGCAGAAATTTGAGTAAAGTTCTTAGATGAGTGAAACTTTTCTATAGGCTTCTTCGTTGTGTTCTGCTGTGTGGGCATTGTGAATGTTTTAGCTATTTAGATATTTTCCAAGACCTTGTTGGGGTACGACTAACGGATGGAAAAGGGAATCGCTGCAGGTGTGATTTAAAAGGCACACGAATTGTGTTTTGGACCAAATCTCTGTGTTTTTGGTCTCGAAATTTCAGAATTTGCTTTTATGCATTCGACCGGGTGGCGTTTGTAGAAATTCGTATTTATCTAAAATTTAAATTTTTAAACATTTTTTTAAGAACTATAATCTTTAAATTTAGCATGTGATTTTCAATGGTGCTAGGCATAAAATAAGGAGTGCTGAAACAAACGAGGAAGCACTGTATTGTACTGTTAGATCTGATTGCTCAAATTTGACAATTTACTGAGTCTGATGAAATCGAACATTTCTGCGAAAATACGATCAAGTAGAGCTGGGTTTCTTTTACGGGGTGAGATAAAAAACTGCAACAAAGTCAAACGCCATAACTTTTACATTTTTTTTAGATTTTATTGAATGAAAGCAAAAAATGCCGGAAATAGCATCAAATTTTAAAATATGTTTAGATTTGTTCGAATTGGTCATCTTTGGCACGAATTATGGCCTTCAAACGGCCAATGAAACAGTCACACGCAGCCCGAATGTTGTCTGCGGTATTTTGGCCCATTCCCGCCGAAGCGCTTGCTTGAGGTGATCTTACCCGAGCACATTTTTCAATATTTGCCGAATGGAATATTGCGATATGATCAGCTCTCTCGACCATTTTTCGGCCACTGAGACGCGGGTTTCGATCAAGTCGCTTCTTTACTTTTCGAACCATTTCTGCTGACGTTGCTGTTTTCTTCTCTGACGTCGGGTACGAGACACAAAAAATTTATTCACATTTAAATGAAGGAGTGCTCTAACGATAGCCCCTCGTGGCTTTCCAGGAAAATATAAAGAAATCACACCATCACGCTTGAATTCCATCACGAATAACTTTTCTTCTGGAAAATTCTCACCAAAATGCTTTTGTACGCTTATCACTGGAATTATTTAAACAGCTGTCGGACGATTGGCTTAGAAATGATAGCAGTCTGAAGTAGGTTGCAGTTCTTCCATCTCACCCTGTATTTAGCATGGATTCATTTATGGTGTGGAAGGGTGAGCCACAATAGTGTGTAGTAGACAGTATTTAATACTGAAAGGTATTAAATACTAGGTGGCAAATCTTAAAAGTACAAAAATTTTATTGTGGAGCGAATCTTGATATTTGCACTATTGGAGTAAAACATGTGATAAAGTATTTTTATACCCCCTACTATGGTGGGCATATTAACTTGTCAGACCCAAAGAAGTCTATATATTCTGAATCGGAGTAAAATTCTAAGTCGATTTAACTATGTCCGTCTGTCTGTCAGTTGTAATCATCTTTGGAACGAATTGAGATAGAAGGCTAAAATTTTGCACACAAGTTTATTTTGCCAGTAGGCAGGTTAAGTTTGTGGGTCATGTAGGTCCACTTTTTCATATAGCCCCCATATAACGGTACCTCCCTATATTCGGTATTTCGATGATTTTCAGCGACATTATTCACCGGAACTGTTTCAAATTTGGCATTTGGAGTTCGTAATCGATACTACAACCTAAGACAGAAAATTGTCTGTGCAGGTCCATGTCTTCATATAGCCCCATATAAAGGTACCTCCCAATATTCGGTATTTTTACGATTTTAGCGTCATTATTCACCGGAGTAGTTTCAAATTACGTATTTAGAGTTCGTAATGGGAACTACAGTCTGTGACAGAAAATTGTCTATACAGGTCCAGGTCTTCGTATAGGCCCCATATATCATTACCTCCCTATATTCGGTATTTTGACGATTTTAGGTACAATACTCACCGAAATTGTTTGAGATGTCGAATTTGAAATGCGTAATGGATGCTACAGCCTGTGACAGAAAATTGTCTATGCAGGTCCAGATCTTCGTATAGCTCCGATATAACGGTACCTCCCATAATTGAATAATTATAGCTCTTATAAAATATGAAATAAGGGCCCGATTGACTTCATCTTAATATTTTTACAAACATAAGATCTAATGCGAAGATGGGATTTATCGGTCTACCCCTTTTTTTTACCTCCCCCACAACGACGTCAAAAATTTGAATAACAAAACGGTCACTAAAGGCGAAATGAACATCCGATTCTCTTCAAATATCACTCTTCTTAATATTTTTTTTTTTTTGGCACAAAATCTGGTGTGAAGATGATAGGTATCGGGCCACACTTCTGGTACCTCACTCACAAAGGGTCACAATTTTCAATATTTATATATTTCATAGCTTGCGATACATGTCAGTAATTCTTTACAACTTGGTCTATCTAAATATTTCTCTCAACCTGATATATGATGTGAAAATGGAATTTATCGACCCACACCTCTTCGTACCTCCCCCACAAAAAAAAGTTACAATTTTGATCTTAATTTATTAGCATAAAATTGAAAATAAATGTTCGATTCGCTTTCGATTTTGCACTTACCAATATTTTTTTGGGTCCTGGGGTTTGTTTCATGTTTGGTCAAATGCCTTTTCTTTAGGATATTACAATAAATATTATTGTTCAAGTTTGGACTATAGGATTCGTTTCATGGAGGATATGTGTAGTATTCGAAAATTTTTAAAATTTTGTAGGGTGTTTTCACAAAAAAATCTGTTTTTTTTTTTTTGAAAATCAGACATTGGGTACCATTCGACCAAAGACTACATTGGGTACTCCCTTCACTTACTAAGATTCTTTTTTATACCCTCCCCCATAGTATGGAGGGTATATTAAGTTTGTCATTCCGTTTGTAACACCTCGAAATATTCATTTTAGACCCCGCAAAGTATATATATTCTTGATCAGCATAAAATTCTATGTCGATTTATCAATGTCACTCTAGCTTCCGAACGAAATGAAGTAGGTTGATAAAATTTTACTCAAATGTGTACTATATCTGCAGGACTTTTGGTATTGAAAATGGGCCATGTAGGTCCACGTCTTCGTATAGCCCCCATATAACGGTACCTCCCGATATGCGGTATTTTGATGATTCTAGCGACATTTTTTTACCGGAATTGTTTCAAAATTAATATTTAAAGTTCGTAATAGATGCTACGGCTTAAGACAGATTAGCGATTTTAGCGATGATGACATTATTTACCAAACTATTTCAAATTTGGTATTTGAAGTTCGTAATGAATACTATAGCCTATGACATAAAATTGTCTGTGCAGGTCCGCGTCTTCGTATAGCCCCTGTATAGCGGTACCTCCCGTTATTTGGTATTTTAATGATTTTAGCGACATTATTTACCGGAATGGTTTCAAATTTCGCATTTGAAGTTCGTAATGGATATTACAGCCTATGACAGAAAATTGTCTGTGCAGATCCACGATTTATAACCACCACGGTATTTTGATGATTTTAGCTACATTATCAACTGATTTTTTTCTTTTGAGTTTCGCATTTGAATATTGTAATAGCTTGTGACGAAAGTTGCCTATGCAGGTCCACGTCGTCTTATAGACTCTAATATACGGCTACATTAGGTATTTTCAAGATATTAACAGAATTTTTAACGGTTTTTTTTTTTGAAAATTGTTAAATTTGTACCAAATGGTGGAGTGTATTCAAAGTTCGACCCGGCCGATCTTACAGATTTTTTACTTGTTTTTTTTTTTTGGTAATTTTGTGAACCTTCGTAGGAAAGGTATATATTCCATCATCACACTCATTAGGATGTGTTGAATTTGTTGAAAGTCGGGTACTGCGTTCACATTTTACGAGACTTTTATTTGAAATGTCGACCCCTTGTAGGAGAGGTAAAAGGAGGACTGGGCCAATATAGTACATTTTTGCACCTAGAAATGTTGAAAACTCACCAAAAATGTCGATGAGTAACATTTTGACTGAACATTTTTATGTTGATACATGTGGTACTTATATTCTGGTACTTATATTCTGGTTCAAGAAATTAAGGCAGTCATAATCAACTTACAAGGACGAAATATTCCACAGCGTTCTGAATACACTGACCAATGTCTTTCATATCTAAAAAGGAGTCCCCGCTAGGTTTTGACTCTCATCTGACGCATTTTTCGTTTCTCTGTGAAAGAGGTTGGGGGCAAACGTAGATCTCCCGACAGCCTTTCCCGTCAAAAAACAGTTACTTGCGGTAAATAATTACTATTTTCTAATGTAAAACTTTTTCTTTAATTTTATCTCGGTATATGTTTATTAATTTTGTAATGTTTAACTTTGTAAACCACATTAACTTAAATTAAAATCTACATGTCGGTAAAAATTTGACAGAACTAATTCCAAACAGCTTGCGGTTACATTGAAAATGAAAATTTCAAATCAAAATTCATTATCTTCCTTTAAACCACATTGACCGCAAAATGACAAAATTTAAATGATTTTCTTACATTTTACAATTTTTTTTCTTCTTTTTTACTGAAACCACCAAAGAATAAATTGCCACATAAGTGACTGGCAGTTTTAGTTCAGTTATGATTTCATAGTAATTTTCACTTGTTCTTTGGCAGCAAAGCAAAAAAATCTTCCCCTTCTCTGCAATTGTAGATGCTTAACCCTATTTCGCCCGGTTTTCCTTGTCAACGTTACTATTTCCGAAAAAAAAAAATAATCTTAAAGAATACAGCAACGACAAATGTAAATAAGTCATGACGAAAGGGGTGGGGGAGAGCAACGAATGGCTCGGCAAAAGCTTTGTTTGGTTGTAATTACCGTAAAACCTCTTAAATGGCATTTTATAAGGGGTATTAAGCAATAGCTTTGCAGAAACAACAACAATAACAAAATCGTATCAACATGAAGAATACGGATGTGCCAACACTTATCCATCTCGGCAAAAAAAACAACAACAACAACAAAATAACAGCAGCGTCAAAAATAAAAACAACAACAACAGCATTAACAATGAGCCAGGCAATTGATGGCAAACAAAACAACAAGCCAAGAGTAAAGAGTGGCAGTAAAATGTGTGTAAAACAGCAACAGAATAAAAAAAACAGCAACAACAACAACACATTTGCACAAAAACAAAATAAACCCCTTTTTGCAAAAAATAAGAAAAAAAGAAAAGCAACAAAACAAACGCTGTATAATGTGGTAGGCGTATGCGTTACATTACTATTCCATCATCTCCATGGGCCAATGTATACGCTCCCACGCTTCCTATGCCAACAGAAGTGCTGTTGTGCGAGCAATTAACAACGAACATCTACCCTTTTGCGTATTTTTAGATTGGCGATACCCTACATCAATTAGTCTAAATAACTTTACGCATGCATCTACAATATAGGAAGTTTACTTAATTCGCTCTACTTTTCAAACATTTTTTAAGCTGTAAAATCGTCAAAATCTTGGAGTTAATTCCAGCAGTCTTCTGCCACAGAATACAGAAGCCATTACAAACTCTATATAACGAATTTAAACGATTCTCCTGAAAAATGTGGCTAAAGTCATCAGAATAACGAATTTTGGGAAGCAATGAAACATGGAGGTCGGTAGAAAAAAAAAATGAACTCATATAGGCAATGATCTGCCACAGGAGGTAGAACCCATTATGAAATCTATGAACCGAATTAAAAAAAAAAATCCATTTAAAATCTGACTTAAATTCCTAAAATGCCGAAGATCGGGAGGGGGGCTATAAAAAACCGTTGGCATATATAGACGATGTTTTATCGCAGCAAGGGCTGTAACTCGTGACAAACTCTAAGTAATTAATCAATTTTGAGCAATTCTGTTAAAAAATGTGGACCGACCATTGGGCCATATACGAACTTTACCTGCCTACCGACAAAGACAATTGTGTGCAAAATTTTAGCAAGATTACAAAAGGGAGACAGACATACGGACATCGCTAAATCGTCTAAAAATTTTACGCTGATAAAGAATATACAGGGTGACATAAAAAACTGCGACAAAGTCAGACGCCATAATTTTTACATTTTTTTTAAATGAAAACAAATAAATGTCGGAAATAGCATCAAATTTTAGAATAAGTTTAGATTTGTTCAAATTGGTCAACTTTGGCACGAATTATGGCCTTCAAACGTCCAATGAAACCGTCACACTCTGCCCTCACGTTGCTCTGCGGTATTTTGGCCCATTCCAGGCGAAGCGCTTACTTGAGGTGATCGACACTTTGGTATTTTTTAGTGCCAATCTTGCCTTCCAAAATGTTCCAGATTGTCGGATTGGTATCCAGAGATTTTGGTGGCCATTGTGTGCTGGAAATGAAGCGAGGAACCGCATTTTGTTTGCTGAGTCCTGATGGAATGTCCAAGGTCTGCGGCCAAAATGTTTGCGTGTCCAAGGCTTTAATACACCCTCCAGAATATTTTCGCGACAATATTCGGCATTTATTCCGATGCCACGGTCGATTAATACGACTGCTGGACAACGAATGCTTCCTCATCGGAGGAAAACCAAATTCGGCAGTTCACCACTTTCGGCCAAGCGAAGTTATTTTGGGTCTATTTTCTTTCTGTTGCGGTGTAAGTTCTTGCACTTTTTGGAATTTCAATGGCTGTACCCAGAGCTCATATTTCAATATTTGCCGAATGGTATATTGCGATATGTTCAGCTCACGAGCTATTTTTCGACCACTGCGACGTGGATTTATTCACATTTAAATGCTGGCGTGCTCTAACGATAGCCACTTGTGATTTTCCAGCCAAATATAAAGAAATCACACCATCACGCTTAATATCCATCACGAATAATTTTTTTTCTGCAAAATTCTCACCAAAATGCTTTTGTACGCTTGTAAACAATATAATGAGCTGGCACTGGGATAATTTTAACAGCTGTCGGACAAGTGGCTTAGAAATGACAGCAGTCTGAAGTTGGTTGCAATTTTTTCATCTCACCCTGTATAGGAAGATTGCTTAATCTGCTCTCTTTTTCAGAAATTTTTTAAGCTTTATCATCCTCATAATCCTGAAAAAATAGTAACCATATTCCAGCCATCTTCTGCCACAGAATACAGAACCCATTGCAAACTCTACAAACCGAATTTTAAATGATTCTCCTGAAAAATGTGGCTAACATCATCAGAGTTAGAATTTCGGAATGTATCAAAACAAGGAAGTCTGTAGCAAAACATGAACCCATATAGACAAATATCTGCCGTTATGAACGCTAAGTACCGGATTTTAATCAATTCTGTTAGAAAATTGGAACCAACCATTGGGCTAGTTACGGATTTTACCTGGCTACTAAGAATATACACATGTGTGCAAGATTTTAGACTCCTATCTCAAATCGTTTGAAAGATAGAGTGATTTTAACAGAGAGACAGGTGCAGAGAAAGAAAGGCGGCCATAGCTAAATTTTCTTAAAATTGTACACTGACAAAAAATATATATATATACTTCGTTGGGTCTATCATGAATATTTCGAGGAGCTACAAACGAAATGACAAATTTAATATACCCTCCATAATAGGGTGGAAAATATAAATACAAAAGGTCGTATGTATTCGTAGTCAGAGTTAGTTTTTGTCGATTTACATAAGTATGTCTGTAATTTTCCTGTCTCTTTAACTTTTGAATTTATAGACCTAAATTACCCAAATATTGGGCATTATGGGACTCTGTCGGAAAATCTACAATTATTTAACGGTCCCACCAAGCTTTAACTAAAGCTTTAACCATGTTTTCAGAAGGATCTGAATAAAATTATCACTCAGCCATATAGCTAGAGAGGGTATATATCATTTGATACTGCCAAAACGTGCCTCATTGAAATAACAGTGTTAGATCCTATGTCTCTTTGGACCAAATCCATATCAGGACATTTGGAGTCGATCTAGCGATGTTTGTCCGTCTGTCTGTCTGGCTGGCTGGTTGGTGCGCACGATAACTTTCGAAGGGAGTATCCGATTTGGTGCAAACTTGGTACATCGTAATATTATTATCAAATTTAGATCAAATTTGAAAATGGGCAATATCGGTCCACACCTTCTGGTACCTCCACCAAAAAAAGTTCAAAATTTCAAAAAAAAAAAAAAATTCAAATGTATCTTGAGGTTCTACCTACAGATGTATACCCTCAACCACTGTTCGTTGATTTAAATATGTTTTGACTAGTGTTATGATTATCCAAAAAATTGAGCCCTTGAAGGTCCCAAAAAGGTGAACCAATGTTTTCCATTTCGTATCAGACCTGAATAAATATGATATAAATATTGTGACATTCCAGGTTTGGACTATATCGACTGCTTGACTATCGTGTGCTTGAGGCACCAGGTATAGTCGACCGAAGTATTCTTTTTTCATACTTCATTCAATACAGATAAAAATATTGGTAGGGGTAAAATTACAAGAAAATCTAAACCTTTTTCAATTTTATGCGAAATCATAAATTCCATATTCAGTTCAGGTTCCTGGTTGAGGGAAATATTTAGATATTACAAGTTGTAAAGTTATGACAGACAAAAGTATTGAAAATGGGGCACAATTTTTTGGGTGAGGTACCGGAAGGTGTTCCATGATATATATCATCTTCACAACAGATCGTTTGTTAGTATGTGTGAAATTTGAAAAGAATTGAATGCTTATTTCGCTTTCTTTGATCGCTATGTTTTTCAACATATTGACCAGAAGAAATGATCCGATCTCTACTATCTTTATAAAAGATGTGCTAATGGAAATATATGTATTGTACCAAGTCTGAATGGAATCGGATCTTAATTTCACGTTTTATGAGCTTCAGGGATATTCAAAATTTTTTCCTATCAGGGGGAGTTACCATAAGGAGTGGAGATAGACGTACTATCTTCACATCAGATCTAATGTTAATAGAAACAAGTAAAAAAGCAGTATGTTCGGCCGGGCCGAACTTTGAATACCCTCCACCATTTGGAACGAATTAGAAAATTTTCAAAAAAAAAAAAAATAAATAAATAAAGTAAAATCCACTAAAAATTCTTTTAAAATCTTTAAAATATCTAATATAAGAAGGTGCCGATATATGGGGATATACGATATTGTGGACCTATAAAGACAAATCTATGTCTGCGTGTAAAGTACTCACAAGGAACTCCTTGTGTGGATTTTCAAAATACCGAATATCGCGACGTATCGTTATATGGGAACCATACGTTATCGTTCTCTGTCGGGGGGTAAAGTGCTCACAAAGAACCCCTTGTGTACAAAGAACCCCTTGTGACCATTCCGTTGAAAAATATGGCTAAAACATCAAAATACCGAATATCGGGGGTACCGTTATATGAGGGCTATACGATATCGTGGACCTTTATAGATAATTCTCTGCCGAGGTATAAAGTACCCACAAGGGACTCCTTTTGTGGAATTTCAGACAATTCCATTGAAAAATGTGGCTAAAATCATCAAAATACCGAATACCGTGGGGGTACCGTTATATGGGGGCTATACGATATTGTGGACCTATATAGAATTCTCTGCCGAGGTATAAAATCATCAAAATACCGAATATCGGGGGTACCGTTATATGAGGGATATAAGATATCGTGGACCTGTATAGACAATTCTCTCTCAGGGGGTAAAGTACTCACAAGGAACTACTTGTGTGGATTTTAAGGCAATTCCATTGGAAAATGTGGCTAACATCATCAAAATACCGAATATCGGGGGGTACAGTTATATGGAGGATATACGATATCGTGGACCTATATAGACAATTCTTTTTGAAGGGGTAAAATGTCCACAAGGGACTCCTTTTGTGAAATTTCAGACAATTCCATTGAAAAATGTGGCTAAAATCATCAAAATACCGAATACCGTGGGGATACCGTTATATGGGGGCTATACGATATTGTGAACCGATATAGCCCATCTTCGAACTTGACCTGCCTGCAGACAAAAGAGAGATCTGTGCAACATTTTAGCTTCCTATCTTAATTCGTTTAGACTGTAGCGTGATTACAACAGACGGACAGACGGACAGATGGACGGACAGGGCTAAATCGTCTTAGAATTTTACGCTGATCAAGAATATATATACTTTGTTAGGTCTAAAATGATTATTTCGACGAGTTACAAACGGAATGACGAAGGTTGCTTCATGTAATGGACCGATATTTTCCATTTTCGCACCTAACCTAGCGTAATTATTAATACTTGAAAAGTTGGAGCAAAATCGGATTATCGTTTCTGTGAAGAAAAAAAATTGTAAAATTTCGATATTTTGTGGGGGAGGTACCAGAAGGAGTGGACCGATATACTCCATAACACCAGACCCTGGGCTTATAGAAATATTGGGATGTGTTTAATTTGAAGACAACAATAATCTAGAGTTTATTAATAATAGTTTTTAAGGTGAGTTCTGATTTTATTGAACATATTTTATAATGTGTGATCGGAAAATTTTTACAAAATTGAAGTTGGTAATAGTTGGGAATCAATTAAAAACGAATTGACTATTTTATTCTATTTTGGTAATACTCTATGAAACATTGGGTAAACACATTGCCTTAATTCCAAATAGATGTCTATCCACATCTTGTGTTCGAAGATCGTGACTTATTTGTCTCTGTAGCTATCGCCCCCTCTTCCATAAATGAAGTCCTTCAATAAAAAGATGATAACATAATGACATTAGACTGCCAAATTTATAAGAATTACCACCTATTTATTAGATTAACCCACGCCATTCCTTTAACAACTAAACATCCATTTTCATATTAGGAATTTCGAAGATGACATGAATCATAAATAAAATAGAAATTCTTGCCACCAATGCAAAAGGCAAAATTCGCCTACATTGTTGTTGACAAGATGGCAAACATCTGTTGTTGTTTACTTTGGCTCAAACTCAAAATAAAGTCAAAACCAAAATATTCACCGTTGTAATGATGGTCTGGCCGGTTGGTTGACTGGATGGATGCTATTTTTGTTTCTTGTAATGTCAACATCTTTGAGAAAAACCCCGAACACGTAACAAGGGTGGGAATAATTTTTGATATTGAATGAAATGTGTTCCAGGAATAGATAAAGTTTTTGTTTTCTTATTTCTAGTCTTGCTAATCCATTTTGCAAAAAAAATGGACGTGACCCCAACATGATCCATATCAATCATGGTCCAAACATTTCCAACCTTGTCAAATACTTGATGCCTTTTCAATGGCCATTATTTTTTATGGCCATCACGTTTTCCTTTAACACATTTCCCGTTCTTTTTTTGTTTTTTTTCTGGGTTATAGTTCATCATTTAAGTCGTTGTCTATCCATATCATAAACAAACCAAACAAAAATGAATGAAACGCAAACCTACCATTCTTCCATGCCATGCTCACCCCTCACTCTCCTGCCTTAATGCCACAATTGTATTTCACATGTTAATACTGAATGGCCAGGCATTTTAACTTTTTTACGCCTTTTCATGAACTTGCCTCGTTTGTTTCAAATAAAATTTCATCATTTTGTTTTGTTTTTGGTGTTGTTTTTGGTTTGCCTGCTTTGAGGCATCCACAAAAGGTAGGGGAATGAATAAATGAATTGAATGAACATTCCTTCATTGTTCTTCCTCGTATTATGACAGAGGTGGTAACGAAAGAAAGAAAACTTTTCTTTTGTTGTCAAAGGCAGATGAATACTTTTTGATGGTGCGTGTTATTCATGGGTCTTTTGATTAGATCAAAAATAAAAATTTATTTGAAAATTGATACGAAGGGCCAGTGAAAAGAGAAAAATGCTTCAGTTGGGTATATAATTTAATAAAAATAATCGTAAGGAGGAACACAATTTTTGAAACGGAGTTGAAAATGAAATTAATAAAAGGGCTCGAAGTTTGGCGAGTCTATTTATAAGATACCAAGTAAATTTTATCAAGCTCAGAAGCATTATCATATCTTGTGTAGTAGCGTAGATTGCAGTATTTATACAGATATTTTGGAATATACATTGGCTACAAGTACCTATACGGGGAAACCTAATCATTTTGTTTGAAATATTACAAACAATTCGCCGTTTTTTTGTACATTTGCTTACTTTTGAGGATCTTCATAGAATCTCTTTCTGGTCCGGGTCAGGAGATGAATTAATAGCCTTTATTTTTATACCCTACACCCCATAGTGGTAAGGGTATTATGACTTTGTGCATTTGTCGGTAATATGGAGACAGGAGCGAGTTTGACCCTTAGTTACTTTTGAGCATCTTCATAGAATCTCTTTCTGAGTCGATTTATGCATGTCAGTCCTTCCGTCCGTCCGTCCGTCCATGTATTCTTGTGAACAAAATGCAGGTGGCATTTATTTTCGGATTGAGATGAACTTTTGCAATGGGACGAACCCTATTAAAATTGGTGATAATCGGATCAGATTCAATCAATCTAGAAGCAAGTAAACCAAATTATATACAGGGTTGCCCATATTCGACGGAGCCATATGGCAACGCCATAACTTTTGACAGAGATGTCACATCGCTTAATGACATACCGCGTTTGAAGCGTCAGTCCAAGCAGATTTTTACCATGAACCAATACACGCCACGCAAGCGCTCTGAAATAGTTGAAATTTACATTCAACAGAAGAAGTCAATTGTGAAAACTCAACGTGCTTTTAAAACATTAAAAAATGTGAGAAGTGCGCCTTCTAAGAACACCATTTTCGACTGGTAAGGCTCTTTCTAATCCGAAGAGGCCATATAAAAGTCGACCAAGGCGATCGGCCGAGAATATCGCTGCCGTACGAGCCAGTGTTGAGAGGTCCCCAAGAACATCCCAAAAACGCCGTTCTCAGCAGTTGGGCATGGCTCGGTTGACTTTATAACGGATTATTCTCATTGATTTGCATTTGTTCCCGTACAAAATTCAATTGAAGCAAAGAATGTTGCCTGCGGACAAGCCTCGAAGAAGAATGATATTTTGTACCGGACATCAGATACTGCTAGAAAATTCCTGTGCAATATTATCGAGATCGGTTCAGATTAGGATATAGCTCACATATATATCTTTATCCGATATCAGGTTTATTCTGCAAAAAATGGCTAATATCAGTCCATATAGACTGAATTTTGACAATTTCTACTGAATTCATCCTAAAAAGTAAGTACCTAAAATTTGGTGTAAATGGGTTCAGATATAGCTATAGCTCCCATATATAAGTTTTATCCGACTTGGAGTTTATGGTCCGTCATAAGCGGCAAGCGAATTCTGGCAAAATCTACCGATTTCAGTCAAGAAGCAAGTACATTAAATTTGGTGAAAATCGGTATAGGTATATAGCTCCCACATATTATTTTTAACCGATTTCGGGTTAATTGTGCACCAAATTTTCAATATAGTCCAAATTACATAAATTTTGGCACATCCAACTGAACTCAGTCTAGAAGCAAATACATCAAATCGGTTCAGGTTTAGCTTTAGTTTCCATTCGATTTGGTGTTTAAGTCCCTCAAGATTGGTTCCGTTAACCGATTTCGGATTAATTGTGCACCAAATCATTCCAAATGACCTGAGACCGAATTCAGTCTAGAAGCAAGTGCACGAAATTAGGTGAAAATCGGTTCAGATAAAGCTATATCTCTCATATATATGTTTCATCCGATTTGGTTTTAAGTCATTCACATTCGTAATATGCATTCGACAACAATGATATTTGGTACCAGATGTCTTATAGAGCTCGGAAATATATTTGCCAAATTTTGTCGAGAACGGCTAAGATTTGGATATACCATCCATATATATCCTTAATCCGATTTCAGGTTTAATGTGAAAATAGTGGCTTATATCAGTCCAAATGGAGGGAATTTCGGGACGTACGTTTCCATTTTGTGGAACTCGGCTCCGATATATATTTTTTATAATAATCCTTATATTATGCACTCTGTAGCAATGTTATTTGGTATAAAAGATTAAAATGTCTCCGTCAAATTTAGTGAAAATCGATTTAGAATTGGATATGTCTCCCATATATTAGTTCCCTCTGAATACAAACTATAACTGCTCTAAAGCCACTTCACTTTTCCTTACTGGTTTATATGTATAAAAATGTGGAAATATCGAACTTTGATCATTATGGCGACATTCGAACCTAACTGAATGATTATTCGTACAATTTTAAATGTCTGGATTTTTGTGATGATTTTTAAATCGATTTGTTCGCAAGAAACCGTAACAAACATTGCTTATAGCACTGTGCTCTAAAAAAATGTAATAAGAACAAGTAAAAAAAGCTGTAAGATCGGCCGGGCCGAACTTTGAATACCCTCCATCATTTGGTACAAATTTGGCCATAAAATCTGTTAAAAATTCTATGAAAATCTTAAAAATACCAAATGTAGACGTATATTAGGGTCTATGCGAAACTTGAAAAATATCTGTTTATAATGTCGCTAAAATCATCAAAATACCAAATATAGGGAGGTACCGTTATATAGGGGCTATATGAAGACGTGGACCTGCACAGTAAATTTTCTGTCATAGGCTGTAGTATCCATTACGAACTTCAAATGCGAAATTTAAAACAATTCCGGTAAATAATGTTCCTAAAACATCAAAATACCGAATATCAGGGGGTGCCGTTTTATGGGGGCTATACGATGACGTAGACTTGCACATACAATTTTCTGTCATAGGCTGCAGTATCCACTACGAACATCAAATACCAAATTTGAAATAGTTTCGGCAAATAATGTGTCTAAAATCATCAAATTACCGAATGTCGGTAGATAACAGTAATAGCTATATGAAGAGGTGGACCTACATGGCTCATTTTCTGTCTTAGACTGCAGTATCCATTACGAACTTCAAATATTAAATTTGAAACAATTCCGGTAAATAATGTCGCTAAAATCATCAAAACACCAAATATAGGGAGGTACCGTTATATAGGGGCTATATGAAGACGTGAACCTGCACAGTAAATTTTCTGTCTTAGGCCGTAGTATCCCTCTCGAACTTCAAATACCAAATCTGAAACAATTCCGGTGAAGGATGTCGCTAAAATTATTAAAATACCGAATATCGGGAAGAACCGTTATATGGGGGCTATACGAAGACGTGGACCTTCATGGTCAATACCAAAAGTCCTGCAGACATAATACACATTCGGGTAAATGTTTATCAACTTACTTCATTTCGTTCGTAAGCTAGAGAGATTTCAAAATAAAAAAAAAAATTACGCTGATCAAGAATATATATTCTTTGTAAGGTCTGAAATGTATATTTCCAGGTGTTACAAACGGAATGACAAACTTAATATACCCTCCATACTAATACCATATAAAATTCCAGCAGATTATGAGAGCAGAGCAAAAAATAGAAACCACTTGTATTGGGGTTTTTAGAATTTACATCGCAACGTAACCTAAATAGACGGGATTAGATCGCCTCTCTTAATTTATTTTTTTTTTTTTTAATTTTCAGATTTTGATATCGTAATGTCCGCCAAATTAAGGTATATATTGTAGATAAAAATGAGTAAAAAGTATCAATCGGATTTGCCGACCGATGTATAGCCTCAGCCAATGTTCGATTATTTAAATATATTTTGACTTCTGTTATGATTATTCAAACTGTTAGCCCTCTATGGAGTAGATTCCAATGGAAATGGGAAAATATCGTTCATTTCTTATAGGACCTAAATAAATATGATATAAATATTGTGACGTGCCAGGTTTGGACTATATGAGTTACAAGAAAATCGAACATTTATATCTAGTTTTATGCGAAATCGTAAATTCCATATTCATCGCAGGTTTCTGGTTGAGAGAAATATATCGATATAGCAAGTTATAAAGATTCGCTAACTTGTTTCGTAAGTTAAAACAGATAAAAGTATTGAAAAGGTTGAACCTTTCTTGGTGAGATACCAGAAAGGGTCAGCAGATATATATCATCAATAGATCTTGTGCTAACAAAAATATTTCTATGAGTGTTTGTATGAAAATCGCTTTCTTTGAGCGATTTGGTTTTCAATATCTTGAATCCTATATGGGGGAGGTACCACAAGAAATGGTCCAATCTGTATCATCTTTATAACAAATCTTGTGTCGATGGAAATATTGAGATATATCAAGTCTGAGTGGAATTGGATGTTAATTTCGCTTTTTATGTGCTTCATATTCAAAATTTTTAACCTTTGTGGGGAAGTTACCAGAGGTAGGAGGCGGATATATTCCATCTTCACACCATATTGTGATGTGTACAATTTGAAGACAATCGGATTTTTACATCACATTTTATAAAAATTAAAATTATTCAAAATTTTGACCCTTTTTGGCGGAGGTTCTTCATGGAGTGCACCGACATTGTCCATTTTCACTCTTGATTTAGAACTGATGCTAAGATTAGGATTTACAAAGTTGGAACAAAATCGGTTTATTCTTCCTCTTTCTGTGCAGTAAAACATTTTTTGGGAATTTCGACTTTTGTGGGGGAGGTAAGAGAAGGAGTGGGCCGATATTATCCATCTCCGAACTCGATCTAAGTTTGACAATAATATTACGATGCACAAGGTTTAAATCAAATCCGATACTCCTTTCGAGAGTTGTCGTGCCCACCAGCCAGACAGACAAACGAACGGAAATATCTAGATCGACTTCAAATGTTCTGAAAGAGACCTAGGGGTTAAAACCACTATTTTTATGAGGCACGCTTTGGCCGTATTAAATGATATATACCTTCCCTAGCCATATGAGTATAATTAAAGCTGGGAATATGTGGGGACTATACCAAAATTTGGACCGGGATGACCCATATTATTCTGCATTTTACTCAAACGGCTGCATTTAATTTCATACTTCTATCTTACATTTTGCCAAGTATAGAGCAACATATTAGAGAGCCTTTGTGTGGTTAAGGGTTTACATAATGGGCCTTAAAAAGGTTTGGTCCGAGAACCCAAAACCCTTTTGGGATCCGTTAAACGAATACTACTAACTTCACTTAGAATATCCCAATCCAAGACCGGAATATTGTCGCACAATGTTGTAGATGGTAAACGTTGCAGCCCCTCAAAATTTTTAAAAGGTATGGCGTATAAGTTAGATATCTTGTGGTTCATTAAATTATAATTCACCCTATAATCTGTAGTAGATATTTGAATTTGTAATAATTTCTTATATTATTCTTTTTTATTTCAGATAACGCCGTAACAATTTAAGCTAGAGGGCCGTTGACGTACTCAGTTAACATTTTAATTCTGAGGTAAGTTAGATCATATTTTGCAATGGTTTACATATTTTTGTAATATTGGAAAATGTATTGTTCTATAAAATCAAGATGAGAAATTTACCAGGACATAAAACTGTAAAGATTAGCAATAGATGTCCGACGACATGACAATAATGCTTTAGAAAATTGACAGAAATATGTTATACCGAAATCGCGAAAAATGGCATAAGCCGCGGAGAACACCCAACAGATATTTTAGATTTGGACTCAGAAATCTATTCCAGAGCATTTCTGTATACATTTAATGGATAAAAATCAGAGAAATCCTTAAAAAAACTTTAGGTCTGCCAAATTATAATATAAAGCAGAGTCATGATATATATCATGAACATATTTTTTCACATTCACCTTCATCTATTGAATCAAAGAAACAATTAAATGTCCTATCTTATATTTTATATCTTCTGTAATTATCAATAGACCACCTGTGCGTATGACACATATTTTAGAAATACTTTTGTAAATCATACGCCCCATGTGCCGTTTTCTTCTTTAGGTTTAAACTTCATAGAAGTGCAAGCACAATTTCATGTAACATAAAATTTACAATTTCTCTCTTTTACAAATTACAACATCAAAAGCGTGCTTCTATTACCCGGACAATAGAATCTGTAATTCAATGGCCTTTTCTCGGAAGTATTTAATGGAAACCTTTCGTGCCTTAAACAATTTAAATGTTACCCCTTGAAAAGACATACAATCAGTCTTATGCAGCTGAAGTCATACCATCAAGAAGCCAAGAAAATAAAAAATAAAAACTGCACAATAAAATGGTCATTTTAATTTGTGGTCATATATATTTTAAAAAATGAAGCTGAGCATGTAACTGGTAACACGAATGTTACATGGCATACGCCAATGCTTGGTCTTTACTCTTCTGTTGTTGATTACTAGAAGAAACGTTGCATGGGTACAGGGTAGCCGTTAAAAAAAAAAAAATTGCCGCTTATTTAGGTCTCGTACTTAATAAATCTAATCTAATCCAATTATTTGGCTGCTTTTAAAACGCTGCTGTTTTACTTGGTCCATACATCAATTCTAATGAGTTATTCTATGAGAGTTCTGATTTTTGATTTTTGTCAGATTTGAAGGAGTTTCCAAGATTTACTCGTTATTCCCAATGGATCTAGTATTTAAGAGCTTTAGTTTTTCAAATTACTAACCCGCTATGGGTGAGGTATCAGAAGTAGTGGAGTTTTCATACCTAACTTAAGTTTGATATAACATTGGAATATGTTGAGTAAGGACTTAAAGTGAATTTTTTTAGGGCATGTTTCAGAAGTATGGATTTGTATCGAAAAGTATCGGCCCCATTTTTAAACCAGATAGAATATTTACGACATTGTGGGATGTGCAAACAAATCACTTACTAATTTTCCATTTTATGAGTGTTGCTACTGAAAATGTTGATATTTTCTGGTAGGAAGGAAGAAGATTTTCCATTTTCTAACCTAATTAAGGCATGCCAAATCTAGTCAATATCGGATACTACCTTCACAATTTATGAGAATATACTTTCTGAAGAGGGAGGCACAAAATAAATGATCTAATATACTCATCTTTACACCTGATCAAAAATTCACAAAAATAGCAAGTAAGCAAAGGCGTCCAATCCATTTTGAAAGGTTTCACCTTTGAAATTATATAACGGAGCACTGTCCAGATATTACCCTTAGCATTTTGACCAGGGACATTTGCCTAATATTTACGCACACCTTCGTGCTGTTAGTTGTTGTGGTCCATATAAAGCCAAAATATAAACCAATGGTCATCCAGCTAAATATAATCTAATGGTCATCTTTAACTCTCTTTTTAGGCGTGTCGATTGGCTTCAATTGTGTGATCAGGACATTTCTTCTGTTTTTTGGTTCATTTGAACCCCTAAATATTTTGTGATCATGTTTCTCCAAATTCAGACTAATATATATGGTTTGTTTATTTTTATTACATATAAACATGGACAGACGGACATACATAGCTAGATCGACTCAGCTCGGCGAGATAGGAAGATCCATCCAAGAAGAAGAAATACTGAAATTCAACATAATTCAACACTCACATTGTTCCCGCGAAATGTTTGATTTTTTTTTAATTTAAACTTTGGTGTGTTGGAGGGCGACAGCAAGGGGGTATCAGTATAACCCATCTCATATTTTTGCGATAATAAGTTTCTACCCAGCGCAGTAGCCAGGTTGACGGACAGAGATCTATTTTAATCTTGGGCATCATAAACCCAATTTTTGGTTCCTAGTAGTTTATTCTTTGAAAACCATCTAAATTTTTAAAAGAGTGGTGAAATAACTGACTACCTCAGAATCAAATCGCCCAAACAAAGCGGCTGAGGCTGAAATTTTGAAAAATTGCAAGAGCGTCACTCTTGGTGTGTAATAAGGCTGGATTTGAGAGTCACAGATGGAGTGCAGGATAGACGAGCCGAAGGGTTTTTGGAAATTCGAATATTAAGAATTGAAAGGATCTAAACGAAATAAAGAATATAAACTAGTGAAGGGATGGGTATGTGAAGGGGTAGAGCTAGAATCTAGAAATTTTGCACCCGGGTCAGCCTTGGTGCGTAGATGTGCGATAAGGCTGTGAAATTCGTACTAAAAGGGTGCGAAAAATATAAAAATTCACTAAAAACTGGAAACTATGTCATGGACAAAATTAATGAGTTAGAGTTTGAAATTTCGAATGAGATTCACGAATGGAGTACCAAAGGGTAGTTGGAAGTTCGAACTTTAAGGTTATTAAAAGTTAAAGAGACATAAACCTAAAATATGGTATGAAAATCAAGATTGGAAAGTTGGTTTGATATATGAACGTGGTTTTGGCAAAGTGTACCAGATGATACTAACTGTCCCAACTGGTACTAAATTTGGTACAATTCCGTTTTGTGTGAACGGATGAAGCTCAAATTGTGAAATTTTGGTATTGGATTCTGTTGGTGTTAGGTTAGTAATAAAGAGGTGGTTTTGGAAATCTGTACTACAAGTTCACGAAGGGTACTAAATAGTACTGTATTTAGTAGAATTTAAAATTAGATGAACGGAAAAAGCTTGAAATCCAAAATTTGGCATTAGGGTCTCTGTTTATGTGTGGCCTGGATATATGGATGTTTTCTTGTACTATGACTACTGAATGGTACTATATTTGGTATTGGATAAAGGCATATAGGTAAAATTGTGAATCCTTTGGCAATGCATCCAATATTTGGTTTTTATGATTGAGAGAAAGAGCTAGTTTTATATGTGTGTACTATATGTGTACTAAATGGTACTAAATTTGGTATTGGGGGCAAAATAAAATAATAAAGTTACTCTTGATATCTGGAATTGGACATGGAGGTGGTATTAAAAATGTGTACTATAGTTGTTCGAAAAGTAAAGGCATAGAGCTGGAATCCCAAAATTTGATCTTGAGGTTCTGTTGGTATTTGGAATTGAGATTTGGGGGGTGGTACAAAATATTACTAAATTTGGTATTGGGTGAAGAGAAAGAGCTGGAATTCTGAAATTTTCGACTCCGTGGTTGAGAGCAAGATTTGTTTTTAAATATGCGTACTATAATTGTACTAAATGTTACTAAATTTGGTAATTGAGAAAATTACAGATCTGAAATTTGATCTTAAGGTCACTGTTAGTATCTGAATTTGAGATATGGGGATTGCTTTGAAAATGCGTACTTTAACTGTACAAAACATGCTAAATGTTACTATATTTGGAATTGGGTGAAGGAATCGAGATAAAATTCTAAATTTTGATATTTACATAGCTGACGGTATCTGTGTTTGAGATTTGGCACTGGTTTGGAAATACGTCCTATATTTGTACGAAAAGTACTAAATTTGGAATAAGGCCGAATTCCTGAAATTGGATATGAATATCATAGGTAGGTAGGTATGGAGGTAGTTTTGGAAATGTGTCCTGCATTTGTACGAAAAGTACTAAATTGTACTAAATTTGGTATTGGGTAAAGGAATAAGGCTGTTATCTTCAAATTTGATATTGCTTTCTGTGTCTGAGATTTGGCGGTATATTTGTACGAAAAGTACTAAATGATACTAACCTCTAATTTGATATGTATATATATCACTGTTGTTGCCTGCTGTTGAAAAAAGGAGTTAAATATGCGTATTATAATTGTACTAAATTTAGTAAAGGGAAAAATTATAGAACTGAAATCCTCAAATTAGATAATGGTTAATCTGTTGGTATCTGGAATTGAGATGTGGTTCTGAAAATGTGTAATATAATTGTAAAAATTGTATAAAAAGTACCAAATATTACTAAATTTGGTATTTGGTGAAGATATATATCTGGAATACCAAAATTTCATGTTGAAGTCTCTGTTGGTATCAGGTGCGTACTTTAATTGTTGGAAAAGTACTAAATGGTACTAATGTTGAATCACTGGTGTCTAGGATGGAGAGATGTACATTGTAGTAGATACGCGTACTATTTTTTAGTATATTTGGATTTGGGTGAAGGGAGGTCACTCTTGGTTTGTAGACGTTTCATGAAGACATTGAAATAGTTTTGAACAGAAAAATTAGAAGTGGTTCCATTGTGCAATGTTTTTACGAATATCCACTTCGGTAAACATAAAAAGGAGAGATTTTGTAGACTTTAAGGTGTAAAAGTTTTCCTGTTATTCTCTCCAAAATATATAATTTATTATTCTTTAAATGTCGGAAAATCGGAAGTTATTTTAAGAAATTAAAAAAAAATTTATCAAATTTAACAAATTGCGAATTTTTAGTACTACTGTCTCCATTTTAGTCATTACCATTTGACCTCAAAAACTTCAGCGTGGCAACTCTGGCCTCGCTGCCACATAAAGTTGTTAAATTAAAAACAAAACCGAAGCAAAAGTCAGCCAACTAAACAACATACACACAACATAATGGCGCCCAACTAGCAAGTATTTTATGTCACTTGAGAGAGTTATGTGCTGCCACCGTTCTACAATGGTTATATCAACGTCAAAGATGTCAAAACGTCAAATCGAGGTGTAATAACTAAGAAAATAATAAACCTCGCCCCAACTTTGCTGTTATTGAGAACCCAGAACAAACTACGGCAATAGAAAAAAAAAAAACGGAAAGGGTAAATAAAGCAAAAAAAAAAAAAAAACAATAATGAAACAACAACAACGTCAACGGCAGGAAAGGAGAGAAATGGGAAAAAAATAAAAACAAACAGAAAATCCCCCCGTGGCGCTAGACCAGCCACACTAACTAAGCCAACCATTCGCCATTGCGGAATTATCCATTCATTCGGCGATAAAAAAAATAAGCAAATAAAGCACAGCCCAAAGCAAGCTGAGGAGAAAAACCAGAGAATCGTGTACTCTTTAAACCAATGGATAGGTGGATAGGTTACCAAGATGTTTTGGCTGTTGGCATTATAAATCAACAACAACAGCAGCAGCATAAAACAACTACAACGACCAACACCCAATTACAGCCAGGTAGCAAGCTGTCACTAACTATATAGCATATTTTCTTACGTTACATCCGAAATGTTAAAAGACTCATGCACAGAATTCGTTGAGGGAGGAAGGTATGGAATGTAAGATTTTCGCTTCTTGTCATTGCCCCAAGGAAATGTGAAAAAAACGACGACAGCAACAACAACTAAAGATAGACGGAGGCCAAGTATGACTATCGCGTTATGCTTCCATACAGCCAGCCGCTGAATCAACTTAAAGTGGGCAAAAAGAAAGAATTGCAGTTGAAGAGAATTTGTGAATGAATAGTTGCTTCTGGTGGTGTTGTTGTTGTAGTTGTTAGTGTTATTGTGAATATGCAACTCTTGTAAATGCAATTAGTTTTATTTTCTTTTGACTTACATCAATGGCTTCTTTTGTGGCTGGTAGTTATGGTGGTGGCTACAAGCAAGACGTCAAATCTAATAATTACTTCAGATATATATATATGCTATTGGGTGTCCATGCCAGTATGGAAATTGAAGCCGAAACAAATAAAAAGACCGAATGTAACCGTTATATTAGGGTCTATAGGACGACGTGGGCCTGCATCATGAAAATCATCAAAGTACCGAATATAGGGAGTGCTATCATTTGGGGCTATACCAACACATGGACCTGCACAGACAAATTTTTGTCATAGGCTGCATTATCCATTACGAACTTCAAATACAAAATTTAAAACAAATCCGGTGAATAATGTCGATAAAATCATTAAAATACCGAATATCGGGAGGTACAGTTATATGGGGGCTATATGAAGACGTGGACCTGCACAGACAATTTTCTGTCATAGGCTTTATTTATATTATGGTGGACATTATTTACCGGAACTATTTCAAATTTGGTATTTAAAGGCCGTAAAGAATACTACAGCCTATGACAGAATATTGACTATGCAGGTCCACGTCTTTGTATAGCTCTCATAAAACGGTATCTCCCCATACTCGATATTTTGATGATTTTAGCGACATTATTCACCGGAATTGTTTCAAATCTGGTATTTGAAGTTCCTAATGGATGCTGTCTGTGCGGGTCCACGTCTTCGTATAGCCCCCATATAACGGTACCTCCCGATATTCGCTATTTAGATAATTTTAGCTACACTATTCACCGATTTTTTTTAAGTTTCGCATTTGAATAATGTAACGGCTTATGACAGAAGTTGTCTATGCAGGCCCACGTCGTCGTATAGACCCTAATATACGGCTACATTCGGAATTTTTAAGATTTTAACAGCATTTTTAACGGATTTCATTTTTTTGAAAATTGCCATATTTGTACCAAATGGTGGAGGTAGAGGTAGTTTGTCTCGGCCGAACTTACAGCTTTTTTACTTTTTTTTTAATTTTAATGAGTGAAAGCAAAAAAGTCGGAAATAACATCAAATTTTAGAATAAATTTAGATTTGTTCGGATTGGCCACCTTTGGCACAAATTATGGCCTTCAAACGGCCAATGAAACCCGTCACACGCTGCCCGAATGTTGCTCTGCGGTATTTTGGTCCAACGGATTGGTATCCGGAGATTTTGGTGGCTACTGTGCACTGGAAATAAAGCGAGGAACCTCATTTGTAAACCATTCTTGGGTGGCACTTGTTATGTGCGATGGTGCTGAGTCCTGTTCGAATGTTCAAGGTCTACGGTCAAAATATTTGGGTGCCCAAGGCTTTAATATACCCTCCAAAATATTTTCGCAATAATATTCGGCATTTATTCTGGTTGATTAATACGAGCTGAGAGCGACCATGGGTTGTTAAGGCTGCCCACAGCATCACCTTGAGTTCTGGTGGCCAACCGAAGGAGCACATTTTCAGCTGACCTCTTTGGCAAGTGAACACGGTCATTTTGTTTGTTTGCAAACTGCTGGACAACGAATGTTTTCTCATCGGAGAAAACCAAATTCGGCAATTCACCACTGAAAATCCATACAAGGAGTGTGAATACTTTATGAACTAGGAGAGAACTTTCTATGTAGGTCTACGTTTTAGTACAGCGCCCATATAACGCTACGCCGAGGTATTCGATATTTCCAGGATTTTCGCAACATTATTCACCTGAACTGCGTCAAAATTCGTAAATTGTCCATATAGGTCCACGTGTTAGTATATATCCCATACAACGGTACCACCATTTACTCGGTATTTTGATGATTTTTTACACATTTTTCAAGAATTACTCTGAAAATTGGTAGTTGTAGATCAAAATGGTCTAAAATTTTTTGGTCAAATTTTGAAATCGGTTCAGATTTGTATTTGGCTCCCATATATATATTGTCGACCGATATAATGTATTTGATGCACCAATCACGATATGTACACTGGTGGCCAAAACTAAAGCAACTTAAATCGCAAAGACAATAAATGTCCTGTAACTTTTACAAAAATAAACAAATCCTAATTATTTTTCCAGTTTTAAATGAGGGGTTTAATTCACTTTCAAGAAACTAAAAATAAAAATACAAAAATAAGTTTGAACGAAAAATAATATGTGGAAAACTAAAGTGACCCAATTTTTGCTTGGTCAAAACTAAAGCAACTTTTGATTTTTTATTTTAAAATAATTAAATTTTGGCTAGTAGTCGATAGCATAACCATTATTTTTGATAGCAGCTGCACACCTACGGCGCATTGAATCTATAACACGCTCAATTTGATCCTTGGGTGTGCTTTCCCAGGCACCCCGAATTCTTTAGAAAATGTTGTGCTTATTTATTTCCGAATCTCTCTTGATCTTCCTATCTACGATACTCCAAAGGTTTTCTAAGGAGTTTAGGTCAGGTGATTGTGCCGGCCATAACAAAACATGAATTTTTGACTCCTGCAACCAATATTTGACAAGTTTTGATACAAGTTTGGGATCATTGTCATGCTGAAACACACAAATCAGCCCAATATTTTACTCAGCGTAAGGGAACAACGTGATGTCCAACACATCTTTGTAAACAAACGGATCCACAACTTCCTTTATTTTATGGATAGACCCAAGTCCATAGAAAGAAAAATAGCGCCACGCCATTTTTGACCCTCCCCCATGCTTCACTGTACTTTTGCAACACTGCGGCTTGAGTCCTTCATTTTTTTGGTCTTCTCACCGTAAAATTTTTCACGTCTGAGCCTTTAATGTTAAACGTAGACTCATCCCAGAAATAATGTTTTTTCCATTGAGCTTGATTCCACTTAATATTATCGTTTCCGAAAGCCTTTTTGATTTTTTCAGATATAAATGGTTTTTTGATGTCTTACGGGCACGCAGACCAGCTGCCACTACTCGTCTACGCACTGATCTCGAGCTTATATCCAATGATTGCTCTCTCACCAATCCTGTTGAACTCTTAAATAGATGTTTTTTATTTCTCTCACAATTTGTGGATCAGTATGGGCTGAAGTTCTTCACGGCCTTCATCCGTTATGGACTGTTACTACTGATCCAGTTTCAAAAACCGACTTAGTGCACAGACATAATTATGAAATCACATAAATATTTATGAAATATTTCTCGGAAATCATTTTCTGTGATATGTTGTTTTGATAGTCACTGATAATTTGCTGTTTTATTCAGGTACTGTATTTGCTTCTAGCCATTTTTTAATTTTTTTTGGGCAGTACTTAAAAAACGAAAAGAAAAACACATACTGTTGTAAAAAACTTCTCAAAAAGGATTTATGACAAGCGAAATTGTCGAAGGAAGCAAAAAGCGATAAATATCACAGTAAAAACCACTGAAATTGCAGCGGTTATATGAATGTACAACAGAGTTGCTTTTGTTTTGTCCAAGCCAAAATCGGGTTAATTGACTTTACCAAACATAATTTTTTATATAAAAATGAATTTTGGTTTTATGTTTTAGGTTTTTAAAAAGTGAATAAAGTACCTAATTTAAAACAAGAAAAACTTTCTCATTTTCTTAATTTTTGAAAAAGTTACAGGGCATTCATTCTCCTTGTAATTTCAGTTGCTTTAGTTTTGGCCACCAGTGTATCTCCAATTTCAATGAAATTTTGGAATTTTGGTACGAAATAAATTCGCCAAGTTATCTATATTTACGGCCGATTTCATGTATCTGATGCATAAAACATGCTGCGTATGTCAAATTTTAATGAAATTCGGGATATGTGATAAAATACTTTCTATTTTTTTTTTTTTTTTGAATATTATTTTTAGGGAACATAGGCCTACGACGCATGTTTGTTACTCTGAACTAACTGTGTAATATTAGCCCAAATAGCACAAACTTGGCACATGCCAGCAGATTGAGCATAGAAACAAGTATGTCGTATTTGATGAAAATCAATTCAGATATAGCTATAGGCCCCATATATATGTTTTATCCCATTTGTCAGGAATTTATTTTCCAAATTCAAATTTATAATATCAGCCCAAATGAAGTGAATTGTGGCACATACTACCTATTTCAGCCTTAAAGCAAGTACTTCAAATTTGGGAAAATCGGTTCAGATATAGATATGGCTTATCCAGTGTAAATCACTCATTTTCGTAATATGCACTCTACAACAATCATATTTGGTAGATGATATCTCATAAAGCTCCGAAATACCTCTGTCAAATTTTATCCTGAACTTTTCAGATTTGGATATGACTCCCATGTATGTTTTTATCCGATTTCTCGATTATTGTACAGCAAATATATAATGTCAGCTTAAATTGCATGGATTTTTGAACATTCAACTGAATTATTCCATTTGGTGAGACTCGGTTCTCATTTATTTATTGCTGCCAAATATATTTTCTTAATATAATCCTTTTTGAAATGATATCATGCACTCTATGAAAATTTTATTTGGTATAAGAGGTAAAAATGCCACCATCAAACTTGTTTGAAATCCATTTCGATGTACGTCCCATATATTGGTTTATGGTTAGTATGATCTAATTCACATAAATTCCCAATAAAACTTTTATTGGCAGAGGGCAGCTCTACTAAATAAGCATAGTGGTGGAGGGTATCATATAGTCGACCCACCCGACCTTTAACCTTTCTTCACTGGATTGCTTTTGAAATTATCTATAAAAATGTTACTCGTCGGTTTGTACGGACAAGAAAATGCTAGTTTGATATTTTCGTAGTCTTTATTTACTTTTACCCTACAATTATCAAAATTTTATCTCTGGTAGCCTAGTAATACATACAAAAAAAAAATCACATTTTCTTCGTATTTTGGTTGTGTATTGTTAAATTGTTGTCGAATTCTGTTCCGCTTTTTTAAATGTATGCAGCATCTTGCGTTATTCTCCGATCTCCAATACTATATTTTGGCGTCACAGAATCCATCACGCCTTTACACGAAAGTTAAGTTTTGCACAGATCTGTCTTTTATCTGCAGGCAGGTCAAGTTCGTTATGATTTTAGCCACATTTTGCAATAGACTTGTTTGAAAATCCACGCAAGGGGTTCCTTGTGAGTACTTAATCCCCTGGAATAGAATTATCTTTACGGGCCCACGATAGCGTATAGCACCCATATAACGGTACACCCCGGTATTCGGGATTTTGATGATTTTAGCCAATTTTTTTTAAATTGAATAGTCTAAAAATCCACACAAAGAGTTCTCTCTGAGTACTTGACCCCCTGGAAGAGAATTGTCTATACAGGTCTACGTTTTAGTATAGCACCCATATAACGCTGCCACAAGATATTCCGTATTTCCAGGATTTTCGCAACATTATTCCATGCAATTGGGTCAAATTTCGTAATAGGTACTACAACCTGTGACGGAAAATTGTCTATGTAGGTCCACCTCTTAGTATATCCCCATACAACGGTAAATCCCTTTATTCGGTATTTTGATGGCATTATTCACTGGAATTGTTTCGAATTTCGTATTTTAAGTTCGGAATCGGTACTATGACCTATGAGAGAAGATTACCAATCCAGCACCACGTCTTCGTATAGCCCACATATAAAGGTTTTTATTTGAGCGGTATGTTTCGACGGATGTTTATACCCTCCGCCATAGTATGGAGGGTATATTAAGTTTCTCATTCCGTTTATAACCCCTCGAAATATACATTTTAGACCCCACAAAGGATATATATTCTTGATCAGCATAAAATTCTATGCCGATTTAGCGATGTCCGTCCTTCTGTCCGTCTATCCGTCTATGGAAATCACTCTAGCTTCCGAACGAAATGAAGTAGATTGATGAAATTTTACTCAAATGTATATTATATCTGCAGGTCTTTTGGTATTGGAAATAGGCCATATAGGTCTACGTTTTGGTATAGCCCCCATAAAACGGTACCTCCCGATATTTGGTACTTTGTTGATTTTAGCTTCATTATTCACCGATTTTTTTAAGTTTCGCATTTGAATATTGTGATGGGTTATGACAAAAAATACCTATGCATGTCCACGTCTTCGTATAGCCCCCATATAACAGCTACATTTGGTATCTTTAAGATTTTAACAGAATTTGTAAGGGATTTTATTGTTTCTGAGAATTGCAAAATTCGTTCCAAATGGTGAAGGGAATTCAAAGTTCGCTCCGGCCGAACTTACAAATTTAGCATTTTGTTTTTTTTTTTTCTTTGAAATTTTTCAATTTCCTTCCGTATGGTGGAGGGCATAAAAATATCGGCCCAGCCGAACTTTGTTGCTTTTTACTTTTTGTTGTTGGACAATGTAAATTACAGAAAATGCTAAATTGGCTATCTTTCTTTGAAATACGCAAATAAATTCATTTTGGGGGGAGTTGAGCTGCACATTTATCTGTTTAATAATTTGTGTAGAAAAAACTAAATACCATTGGAGCCCGAAACAAAATACCAAATTACAGCCAATTCGGTTGAAACTAATAGCTGAAACATTACAAATGATGAAATGCCTGTATGGGAAATCTGTTTTGAAATTGTTAGAAAAATCCAAGCTTCCATTACGTCAACCGCTTGCCTCATATCATTTTCAAAGAGATAACACTATAGGTCTTCTAAAAAATTCTAATTGATCCTCTGAAGTAGAACAGTACCTACCCTCCTCTCTCTTGATTACCCCCATATATTCATTTTATCTCAAAGAGATATGCAACAATTTCACTTTTGTGAAAACTTCCAACCTTCTGCTATTTTCATGCCATTCACATTCACTACAAAGGCCGTTGTTTCAATTATAAAATTCTCTTGAATGCTACACCCTAGGGATATGAACATCTTGAGGTGGCTAAATTAAAAGCATCTTTCTTGGCATGTGAACATATAGCAATGTTTTTGTATCTGTTGAAAATAAAACAACAAAACAATGAAGACACTCAACACTTTTCACCGGCTAATGATGATATTTTAAGCCTTTTTAAGTACTGCTATCAAATATTATTTACACAGAATGTTTATAAGACGATTTTAATAAAGTCAACAATGTTCAATTATTGCTAATGGATTTAAATCAATTGCTGAGGAAATAGTTTACCATTATGAACACCGGAAAGTGCATATGTCTATGCTTAGTTATTATGATATTTAAATATGTATGTATGTATGCATAGTAGAATCTGCCACAAATAGTGTTTAAATTTATTCGGGCATTTATTTAAGCATAGAAGAATTATGTAACAAGTTGAACAAGTTAAAAAGCTGTAAGTTCGGCCGGGCTGAACTTTGAATATCCTCCACCATTCGGAACGAATTTGGCAATTCTCAAAAACAATAAAATCCGTTAAAAATTCTGTTAAAATCTTAAAAATGTCAACTGTAGCTGTTATATTAGGGTCTATACGACGCCATAGACCTGCATAGGTAACATTTGTCATAAGGCATTACAATATTCAAATGCGAAACTTAAAAAAATCGGTAACAATGTAGCTAAAATCATGAAAATACCGAATATCAGGGGGTACCATTATATGGGAGCTATACGGAGACGTGGACCTGCATAGACAATTTACTATTTGGCTGTAGCATCCATTACGAACATCAAATACCAAATTTGAAACAATTCCGGTGAATAATGTCGCTAAAATCATCAAAATACCGAATCTCGGGAGGTAAAGTTACATGGGGGATATACGAAGTCGTGGACCGGCACAGACAATTTTCTGTCTTACGCTGTAGTGTTCATTATGAACTTCAAATACCAAATTTGAAACAATTCCGGTTAATAATGTCGCTAAAATCAATAAAGTACCGAATATCGGAAGGTACCGTTATGTGGGGGCGAAGACATGAACCTGCACAGACAATTTTTTGTCTTAGGCTTTAGTATTTATTGCGAACTTCAAATACCAAATTTGAAACAATTCCGGTGAATAATGTCCCTAAAATCATCAAAATACCGAATATCGGGAGGTACCGTTATATGAGGGCTATACGAAGACGTGGGCCGGCACAGAAAATTTTCTGTCTTAGGTCGTAGTATCCATTACGAACCCTAAATACCAAATTTGAAAGAATTCCGGTGAATAATGTCGCTAAAATCATGAAAATATCGAATATCGGGAGGTACCGTTATATGGAGCTATACGAACGCGTGGACCTTCACAGATAATCTCCTGTCTTAGGCTGTAGTATTCATTACGAGCCTCAAATACCAAATTTGAAACCATTCCGGTGAATAATGTCGCTAAAATCATCAAAATACCGAATATCGGGAGGTACTGGTATATGGGTCTATACGAAGACGTGGACCGGCACAGACAATTTTCTGTCTTATGCTGTAGTATCTATTACGAACTTCACATACCAAATTTGAAACCATTCCGGTGAATATTGTCGCTAAAATCATCAAAATACCGAATATCGGGAGGTACTGGTATATGGGTCTATACGAAGACAATTTTCTGTCTTATGCTGTAGTATCTATTACGAACTTCACATACCAAATTTGAAACGATTCCGATAATAATACCGCTAAAATCATCTAAATACCGGACATCGGGGGGTATGGTTATATGGGGGCTATACGAAGACGTGGACCGGCACAGACAATTTTCTGTCTTAGGCTGTAGCATCCCTTACGAACTTCAAATACCAAATTTGAAACGATTTCGGTGAATAATGTCGCTAAAATCATCTAAATACCGGATATCGGGAGGTACCGTTATATGGGGCTATACGAAGAAGTGGACCGGCACAGACAATTTTCTGTCTTAGGCTATAGTATCCATTACGATTTTCAAATACCAAATTTGAAACTATTCCGGTGAATAATGTCGCTAAAATCATCAAAATACCGAATATCGGGAGGTACTGTTATATGGGGGCTATACGAAGTCGTGACCCTGCACAGACAATTTTCTGTCTTATGCTGTAGTATCCATCACGAACATCAAATGCCAAATTTGAAAGAATTCTGGTGAATAATGTCGCTAAAATCATCAAAGTACCGAATATCGGGAGGTACTGTTATATGGGGGCTATACCAAAACGTGGACCTACATGGCCCATTTTTAATGCCAAAAGTCCTGCAGATATAATATATATTTGAGTAAAATTTTATCTATCTACTTCAATTCGTTCGGAAGCTAGAGTGATTTCCACAGACGGATAGAGGGACGGACATCGCTAAATCGACATTGAATTTAATGCTGATCAAAAATATGTATACTTTGTGGGTCTAAAATATATATTTCGAGGTGTTACAAACAGAATGACAGACTTAATATACCCTCCATACTATGATGGAGGGTATAAAAACAAGAAATTAATAATGAATTCTTTCAATTCTTCCAAAAAGTTAAATGTGAATTATTGACTCCAAATACAAAGTGTTCTCTGTATTTCTCCTACAACATCTTTCCTCAGGTTCTCCTTAATCGACTATGGGTTGCTGATTTTCTCCCCCCTCCAAAACACAAACACTAGACTTAAGCGAGTCATAACATTTTCATCTGTATTGTCATTAAGGGACATTTGATTTCACTTAATTTAATTCAATTCAATTTAGGTTATTCCATTCTGGCCAAACACCTCTAATCTTGTTCTGTTGTTTATGGCCATTAAAGAGTAGCACATAACCCTAAAGCACTACCTAAATGGCAAACAATGAAATTGAACGTTTCGACTAATCTACTGGCAATACTATATGTAATTATGAGCACTTAAATAAATTCCATTTTGTCTAGTCATTTTGGTAGAAGAATTCGGGCTAATTATATGGAAAGGTAGATTGCATGTGAATGAGTAGTAATTTTGATGAAAGTATTAAGGCGAACAGTTCGATATGGAGTTTTGGAACTGAAATAAATTATATTTTTCACTAATAATTAAAACTAAGGAAATAAAATGAATGCGAAAGAAAAACAGCAATTTAAGATTTTTTTCAAAATTTAGGGGTTTTGAATAAATAAAATAAATAATTTAAATAAAATAGAAAAACAAAAACTTTTTCATATTCACTTCTTTTTGACATAAATGAGCAGGACCTGTAAATTATAGTTACAATAAGAACGGTATCTACCAATTTTAAGAATTTATATGGCTTAAAACACATTTCCACGAAATTATTTCAAATGCTTAAGTTTTTATACCATCAGTCGAAACGGGACACATCGGTTTTAGACGCTAGCTAACTTTTTGGCCAAATCCTTTTCAGGAATGTTGAACTCGATCTAGTCATAAATATTCTAAGACGCAAATGGAATATTTCTATAAAAATTTCAACATTTTCTAAATATACGTGGAGAACTCAAAAAATAGAGGAAGTAGTCGATATAGTCCAAGTCTTCAACCTCGTGTTATTTATATTAAAATTAGGTACACTGATGCAAAGTTGGTCCACTTCTTCTGTATCTCAATCATAAAGATTAATAACACAAGTCAAACTATATTTTAACCAGCAATTTCCCACAAACTCGTCAGAGAGAAATCCATTTTACAATATAATTCATTTCAGTACTCAAAATTCACAATTTGTTCCTTATTTCTTGGACAACATCATTCAGCTGTACCAGTTCGATAACACATCATCCATACTCAATTTTTTATACCCTACACCACAAGGTGGTCAGGGTATTATGTCTTTGTGCATTTGTTCGTAACATCTAGAAGGAAGCGAGATAGATCTATAGTTACTTTTGAGGATCTCCATAGAATCACTTTCTGATCAGTCCGTCTGTCCATGTATTATTGTGAACAAAATGCAGGTCGCATTTATTATCCAATTAAGATGAAATTTTAAAAACAACATTTGTTTGCCCCAAAGACGAACCCTATTGAAGTTGGAGATAATCGGTAAATATTTATATGTAGCTCCCATATATATCTTCGTCCGATTTGCCTTTTATTGTGCACCAAACGTGTAATATCAGCCCGAATAGTAGGAATTTTGCACATACAACCAAATAAGTATGCCAAATTTTATCGAAATCGGTTCAGATATAGCTCTCATATTTATTTTTCATCCGATTTTTTATTTCTGTCCTCCACAGCCGCAATATACACTCTGTAACAACAATATTTGGGGAAATATATTAAATACAACTCAGAAATACCTTTGCTAAATTTTATCGAGATCGGTTCAGATTTAGATATAGCTCCCATATATAAAATTCGTCCGATTTACTTTTTATTGTGCACCAAATGTATAATATTTACCCAAATAGGATGGAATTTGGCACATGCGACCGAATTGAGTCTAGAACCTAGTATGTTAAATTTGGTGAAGATCGGTTCAGATATAGCTATAGCTATATCTTTGTTACCCATAATATGCACCCCGTAACAACGATATACAGAGAAATATGTCAAATACAGCTCAGAAATATCTTTGCCAAATGTTATTAAGATCGGTTCAAATTTGGATATAGCTTCCATATATATCTTTATATGATTTCAAATTAATTTTGCACCAAATGGGCAATACAAGTGCGATTTTAAAAGATACAAATGCTTCGGCACATTTAGTCCTTTAAACTTTAAATTAATTATAATCATGGCGTGTATGATTGAATTCTCCCATAAAAACTTTTAATTGTTATGTGGAGCTCTACTAAATTAGCAAAGTGGTGTAGGGTACCATGAAGTCGGCCCGCCCGACTTTAGGACTTTCTTTACTGGTTTTCTTTATCGAAAAGTATATTTGAGTTATGATTATTTTTTGCACCGAAAAATCGTTCGATTTGATGTTTACCCAACAGCATATTAGTTAAACCCTTACACAATGGTTCCAATCCAATTTTTCTGGCCAAAACTATTTCAACATCTTTTCATAAAAACTTGGTCAACACCATATCTAAATCCAAGAAATCAGCACTGACCTCAGCATCAAAATTCATGATTCAAGCTCTATCCATGCACTCAACGTCAAATTAAGAACTATTTTGTATTTTTTACGCATTCCCAAACCCACCCCCTTTTCTCAAAACTATATACCAACAGTGACCTCCATATAAAATTTCAGAAATCCATCTCTTCCCAAAATTTGGAACTTTTCGTAGGCTCATAGTACACTCATCCAAAACTATATCCTTCCCTCAACCGCAGACAGTACAGCAATATTAAATTTCAGGATTTCAGCTCCATATTTTCACCTAATACTATATATAGTACCATGTAGCATTTTTATATTCTCCACCATCCCACGGATGGTATATAAACATTGTCATTTCGTTTGTAACTACTCGAAACATTCATAATATATATATTCTGGATCACTGTAAAAGACGATCTAGTGATACGCTATCTTTTCAACGAATAGAAATAGAAGGCTAAAATTTTGCATTTATGCATAATTTACCAGAAGGCAGGTTAAGTTCGTAAATGGGCCATTTCGGTCCTCTTTTTCGTATAGACCCCATACAACGGTATCTCCCGATATTCGGTATTTTCCTGATTTTAGCGACATTATTTACCGGAATTATTTTGAATTTCGTATTTCATATTCGTAACGGGTACTACAGCCTATGACAAGCAGTTTTAAATGCAGGCCAACGTCTTCGTATAGCCCCCATATGACGGTACCTCCTGATAGTCGGTATTTTGACGATTTCAGCAACATTATTTACCGGAATCGTTTCAAATTTCGTATTGAAAAATCTTAATGGGTACTACAATTTATGGCAAACAATTTCGTATGCAGGTTCACGTCTTCGTATAGCCCCCATATGACGGACCTCCCGATATTCCGTATTTTCTTGATTTTTGCGACAGTATTCACCGTAATTATAACAAAGTTTCTATTCGAAGTTCGTAATGGGCACTACAGCCTATGACAAAAAATTTCGTAGGTCCACGTCTTCGTATAGTCCCCATACAACGGTTTTCATTTAAGTGGAAGTTTTCGGATTTTTTTTTTTTTTTTTTTTTTTTGAAAATTTTCAAATTCCTTCGAAATGGTAAAGGGTATTTGTTACTTGTTCTTAAGAATATAGTACACATTTCCAAAACCACCTTCATATCTCAATCAAATTTACCAGCAGAGACCTTAATATAAAGTTTCGGGATTTCTACCAAATTTACCACTTAGTACTTTTCGAACAGTTATTTCCAATGCCATCTCAATATCTTTACCAAAGACTCCAACAGTGACATCTGTAACAAATTTCAAGATTCTTTCACCCAATAACAAATTTTGTACTATATAGAACTTTTTGTACAGTTATAGCATACATTTCCAAAATCACCTCTATATTTCAATTCCAGATACCAACAGAGACCTCTATATCAAACTTTAGAATTTCAGCTCTATCCCTTCATTCAATACCAATTTAAGTACTGTTTGGTACTTTTCGTACAATTGTCGTTAAGATTTCCAAAACCACCCCCATATCAAAATCAAAAATTCCAACAGATGCCTTTATATCAAATTGCAGGACTTTAGCTCTAATATCTTAACCCACTACCAAATTTAGTACCTTTTAGTACTTTTCGTACAAATATAGGACTCATTTCTAAATCATCGCCAAATCTCAAACACCGATACAATCAGTATTCTAAATATCAATCTTCAGAATTTGATTCCCTCAAATGTAGCACTATTCAGTACTTTTCGAGCAGAAGAACAGCGACCTTGATACCAAATTTCAGATTTCAAACACTATCTGTTCATGAAGAACCAAATTGTAACAAATATACTACTATTTAGTACTTTTCGTGAAACTGAAGTGCCAATTTTTTCAAAACTACCTCTGTTTCAAAAACTGACCACCATCAAGGACCCGAAATTTCAAAATTTCACCCTAAACCAAACTGTTCCAAATTAAGTACCATTTAGTACAGTTAGTTACTTCATATTTCCAAAAGCACCTTAATATATCAAACTTACCTTGATTTTTATAAATAACCTCAAGTTTCTACCTCTATCGAATACAATATATTTCCATTTTAGAAGAATTTTATTTCAATCTCTCCACCCTATACCAAATATAGTACCATCCAGTACTTTTCGTACCATTATAGTACACATTTCTGGAACCAACTCTATATATCCAGGCTACACATGAACCATGACGTAAATACTAAATATCAGATTTCAAGCACTATATATTCACCCAATACCAAACTGTACCAAATATAGTACTGTTTAGTACTTTTCTGTTTACTTTTCGTGTACTTGTAGTACACATTATAAAATTTACCTATTTATCACAAACCAACCACCAATTCAGAATTTAATTACAGCTTAATCCGTTCACCCTAAACCAAACTGTTCGAATATCAGTACTATTTAGTACAGTTCGTACGCTTAATAGAACTAGTACTCAGTAGAACACTAAGTTAGTACGCATTTCCAAAACAACCTTCATATATCAAACTTACCTTCCTACCTTGATTCTCATGCCAAATTTCATACCCGCCTACGCTTGACATTCGAGCCAGTGCAAATTTTCACTATTCCAGCTATAGTTGGTTTTTACGTCTTTCATTCGGATTGTTTTTTTCGGGTCAGTTTTGGCCCGGATATAATCTAAGATTCCCCCACTTATTTGGTAATATCAGACTATTCCCTAATTTGATCCTTTCGAAATGTAGAAAAATGCTTGTACCACCATCCCCCCTCCCCCTACACAATTTTTCCTTTATTGAGTTCATTAACCAATAAAGGAATACTCAAATATTACTCTTCTCCTTCAACGGAGTTTAAAAATAGTTTTCGATTCCGTTCGTTATTCCTCTCAAAATTATGAACGTACGCACTAATTACTATACCATACTATCAAGGGTTGTTTTCCAAGAAAATCCAAATGCTTTGAAGATAATTATTTTTCGCATTCAAGCGTAACAGAGCACTAATTTTGGAAACGGTTTTCTACCTTAACAGAATTATGAAATAACACATCTATTATTAGATAAAACTTATGTAATATGAACTTTTGTAGGGAGGATTATATTGCCCATTAAAACACGTTCTACGAGTATTTATTTCGTGGTAATTTTGTTTCTAATGTTTGGAAATAGCAATTATAAGTGGAGAATTTATATGATTGGATAAGCCAATACCTAAAACATTGAAGTTGTTATAAATGAAAATATTTGGTGGAAGGGATTTAATTTTCATGGGGAAAAAAATATGCAATATATGGTAAATATAGGAGAACTTCTATAATCCTTGTATTGAGAAACAAAAACGAGAGGTGTTTGGGGGATAAATCTCAATTTTGAGCAAATTGAAATGTGTATGTCTAAATTAAATGTATATTCCATGCGATTTAAATTTGAAAACAAGCTAAAGCTCTAGATGAAAAATTGATCCTTCAGTCGACCCCGTTTCACATTTGTTCTGTTTTGTCCTGCTTTTATTTTAGCTCCACATTGAAAGAAAAATATTTGTTAAAAGAAGTCTAGTAAAGTTTTCGGGATTCGGAGACTAAGCAATAGCCCTACAAACTATCGAAAACACTCATAGCAGTTAGTACACAAATAAAACCAGTAAAGTCATTACATTTTTCGCAGAACCTGCATCTTAGGACATGATTTATGTGTGACGATACGTAAGTGACTTTTAAATTTGTTAGATTGAAATCCAAAATTCCATAAAAAAATAAACATTTGGAATTGTGTTTATAAAACTGGAATTTAAAACATGTTAAAAACCCCGAAATTTCAATATATTAGGAGTTATGGCCATTTTAAGCTACACCACATAGTAGTAAGGGTATTATGTCTTTGTCCATTTGTTTGTAACATGGAGAAGAAGGGAAAAAGACACATAGTTACTTCTGAGGAACTTCATACATTCACTTTCTGAGTCGATTTATGCATGTCAGTCCATTTCTCCGTCCATATGTTCATGCATTTTTGTGAACAAAATGCAGGTCGCATTTACTATCCTATTGAAATGAAAAATTTCAAAAAAACATTAGTTTGGTGCAAGGACGAACCCTGTTGAAATTGATGAGAATCGGTTCAAATTTAGATATAGCTCCCATATATATCTTCAACCGATTTCGGTTTAGTTGTGCACCAAATGGCAAATATCAGTCCAAATCACCTGATTTTGGACACATCCTACCGGGCCCAGAAATACCTCTGCAAAATTTTATCAAGATCGGTTCAGATTTGGATGTAGCTCCATACATATCTTTATCCGATTTCAGGTTTTTTGTGCATCAGACGGCCAAATGACCCGCATTTTGGCACAACCGACCGAATTCAGTCTAGAAGAAAGTACAAAAAAGTGGTAAAAATCGGTTCAAATATTGCTATAGCTCCCATATATATGTTTCGTCCGTTTTGGGGGTTTAAGTCCTCACATCCGCAATATGCACCAGATATCAGATACAGCCCAGAAATACCTCTGTCAAATTTTATCGAGATCGAATCAGATTCATATAGCTCCCATATATATCTTTATCCGCTATCAGGTTTATTGTGCATCAAATGGCTAATATCAGCCAATATGGAATTAATTTTGGCACTTCCGACGGAATTCAGCCTAGAAGCAATTACTTCAAATTTTTGTGAAAATCGGCCAAAATTTATCGAGATCGGTTACTATAAACATTCGATATACATCATCATAGGATTTTCCGGTTATTGTCCCCCATATATTGGATATATTTTTATACCCTCACCATACTATGGAGGGTATATTACCTCCCGATATTCGGTATTTTGATGATTTTAGCGACATTATTTACCGGTATTGTTTCAAATTTAGTATTTGAAGTTCGAAATGGATACTACAACCTAAGATAGAAAATTATTTGTGCCCCCATATAACAGTACTTCCCAATATTCGGTATTTTGATGATTTTAGCGACATTATTCACCGGGATCGTTTCAAATTTGGTATTTGAAGTTCGTAATGGATACTGCAGCCTAAGACAGAAAATTGTCTGTGCAGGTTCACGTCTTCGTATAGCCCCATATAACGGTGCCTCCCTATATACGATTTTTTATGATTTTAGCTATATTGTTCACCGTTTTTTTTTTTTCAAGTTTCGAATTTGAATATGGTAATGGCTTATGACAAACAATGCCTATGTATGTTGGGGTCCACGTCGTATAGACCCCAATATAACGGCTATATTCGGTATTTTTAAAATTTTAACAGAATTTTTTTAAGGATTTTATTTTTTGAAAATTTCCAAATTCGTTACAAATGGTGGAGGGTATTCAAAGTTCGGCCCGGCTTTTTAACTTGTTTCATATTCAACCGGATTTCCTAGTCATATCATGAACAATAGAGCAATTTTATTTGGTACTAGAGGTAAAAAAGCCTTTCCTTACTGGTTTTATCTATCGGAAAAATAAAATAACCGGCTTTAATGGCTTTTGCAAAACCTGCATCTAAGGGCCTGCTTTCTGTATGACGATACGAAAGTGAATGCAAAACAAAAGCCATTTCAATTTTTTTTTCATATTTTTAATATTTTAAAATCTTGATAAATATTTAGAATTATGTTTTCAAAAAACTAGATTTTTTTTTTTTAAACGAAAACATCCCAGTAAAAATTTTTGGTTATTTCATGATCTGGAACAGAGCAATTGTGTCCCAATTTAAACTTCATAACTCCCATAAAATTCTAAAGCATATGTTTCAAGCTGAACTTTTTTTGTTTGCAAGTTCAAACACACAAAAACTGAACAACAAAATTCCATTCGTATAAGTCTTTATCTTTTGTCGAATACATATGTATATATAGCAAACCAACAAAAACAACCCAAACAAAAACACATATATTGTAAATAAAGACAAATGTTTATTATTTTACCAAACACATTGAGGGAGCAAATGTAAAAAGATGCCAAACCGAAACGAACAAAAAAAAAAAAAAAAATGAAAATTGTTTTCATTCTGAAATGTATACAATAAAAATTGAATAGCCATTGGCCGTCCAATTTTTTTCACAGATAATGTCTATGACCACATGCAGAAAAAAAATAGAAACATAAATAACCCATAGCAACAATAATGGATTTTTCAACAACAGCAATAAAGAGCGGAGGGAGGAATAAATGAAATTTTCGAAACATATATTTTTGTTAATCAACACGTACATATCCTAAAATAACAGCGCAAACAGAAATAACAACAAGTGTGAGGAGGATATCTTTCGTTAAAAGCCAAAATATATAAAATTGACTTTTAAAATGCATTTTATCGACTCAAAACTGGAGAAATTGGGAAGAAGAGGTTAATGATGGGTTGCTGTGAATGTCAAAATTGAATCTAAATGAATGTAAAATTCTTCATATGAACTCATATTGCAATACATTGACAAGCTTCGAAAAGCTACCGGCATGCTATCGACTAAAGGCTTTTGAAAACCCCAGACGAACTATCGTTGAGTTCTGGAAGAACTATAGGTAAGCCATAAATCACGTATAGATGAGCCATCGACAAAGTAATCAATGGTCTATCGAAAAGCTATAAATTAGTGAAGAGTTTTTTTTTTTTTTTTTTTTTTTTTTTTTTTTGACTATCTATGGACATGCCCTCGACGAGATATAGATGAGCTACTGTCAAACTGTTTGCGAATCATCGACCATCTCTTAATGAGCCATGTATGAACTTTCGGTAATCTATATATAGGCTAAGGATCAGCTATCGATAGGCAATTGACGACTTATCGTTGAGCAATCGCTTAATCCTTGCTTAGTCCTCAATAAATTAGCAATGCTATTATCTATTTTTGAACCATCGATAAGTAATAGAGTTATAAAATGTTACGACTTATATTAGTAATAAAGAGTGACGGGCGATGTGAACATATTTTAGAGCTAAAATCAAATTATTTATCTTTATAATTTTACTATCAAATCCACCTTCAAAAAATATTTCAAATAGATATTCGTTTGAATAAATTTATTGCAATCCATTTCTGCTGCTACACCTTGATCTGATACCCTTCTTTTTATAACATTTTGAAAATTAACATTCAAATAAAATATCCTAATAATAACGAGTTTTTGATGAGCTGAGAAAACCGATCGTTGGGCAATCTACGTATTTTTTATAAATTATCGACAAGCTTTCGGCGAACAGTTAATTAATAAGCTATCGACGTACTATTGATAAATGGGTTGTGAGCTTTTATTGATGAGGTACCGACGTAGCAACAAGTACTTTCGTTCAAGTATCGAAAAGTTATCGGTGATCTATGAACTCTCGATAAGTAATCCACAAGCTACCGTTTATGTATGTACAAGTTTTCTATCTATAACAACGAGCTCTTGACCAGCCTGGATTTTGGATTTTTAATGGGATATCGATGAGCTATAGACGAGTTATTAACGAGATATTGATGAGCAATTGATGAAGTATTGTCAAGCTATTGATTGTATATTCGGTCAAGGCTCAAGAACAATTTTTGAAGTCCTGGTCATAAAATTCTATTTCGATTTGTCTGTCTATCCGTCAACCAAATAAAATAGAAATTGAGAATACATTAGAAATTTGAACAAAACTATGTTCTATATTAAAAGGCTAGTGTGGTCAACGTTCAGATGGAGCCTTCATATAAGGGAGCTTCTCAATTTTTTAGTAGCTGGAAATTTCAGCCTCAGTTTCTAACTGTAACTGTTGACCCTAAATGGGGGAGGTTCTGAGTTTCCGAAGCAGTTGGCCAATATTGACCAATTCGTATCTGACCTAAGACTGATATAAATATTAAAATGCGTCAGATTTCGACTATATCGACTACTTCCTATACTTTATAGGAGATACATGCAATTTTTTTTGGAAATGTGGAAATATGCGTGAGGTAATGGATATAGCGGACCGAAATATTCAATTTTCATACTTCATCTAACACAGAGAAAAAAATTTTCGTATGTGCAAAATTTGAAGGAAATCGAATCTTGTGCGAAATCATAATTGTGACTCTTTGTGGGTTATATACCAAAAGAGATTCGCAGATATACAGAGTGAGATAAAAAAAAACTGCAACTAAGTCAAACGCCATAATTTTTACATTTCTTTTTAATTTTATTGAACGAAAGCAAAAAATGTCGGAAATAGCATCAAATTTTAGAATAAGTTTAGATTTGTTCGAATTGGTCACCTTTGGCACGAATTATGGCCTTCAAACGGGTAATGAAACCACCACACACTGCCCGAATGTTGATCTGCGTTATTTTGGCCCATTACCGGCGAAGCGCTTGCTTGAGATGATCGACACTTGGGTATTTTTTAGTGCCAAACTTTCTTTCCAAAATACTCCAGACACAATAGTCCAACGAATTGGTGTTCGGGGATTTTGGCGGCCATTGTGTGCTGGAAATGAAGCGAGGAACCTCATTTTGTAACCATTCTTGGGTGGCGCTGCCAAAATGTCTGCATGCCAGAATATTTTTGCGATAATATTCGGCATTTATTTTGATGCCACGAGCGACCATCAGCTTTTATGGCGGCCCACACCATCACCATGGCCGGCGCTTGAGTTCTGGTGGCCAATCGAAGGTTCACATTTTCAGCTGATCTCTTTGGCCAGTAAACACGATCAATTTGTTTGTATACAAACTGCAGGACAACGATGGTTTTCTCATTGGAGTAAACCAAATTCGGCAGTTCACCACTTTCGGCCAAGCGAAGCAACTCTTTAGCTCTTTTGAGTCTATTTTCTTTCTGCTGCGGTGTAAGTTCTTGCACTTTTTAGAATTTCAATGGCTTTTCCCCGAGCCCACTTTTTATATATGCCGAATGGAATAATGCGATATGTTCAGCTCACTAGCCATTTTTCGGCCACTGCGACGTGGTTTTCGATAAAAGTCACTTCTTTATTTCTTTTCTGGAAAAATTCTCACCAAAATGTTTTTGTTCGATTGTAAACAATATAATCATCTGTCACTGGAATAATTTTAACAGCTGTCAAACGAGTGGCTTAGAACTGACAGCAGTCTGAAATTGGTTGCAGTTTTTCATCTCACCTTGTATATTCTTGATTAGCATAAAATTGTCCGGCCATCTGTCCATCCGTCTGTGGAAATCACTCTAGCTTTCAATCGAAATGATAAAATTTTACCCAAGTGTATATAGTATATAGCTCCCATATAACGATACCTCCCGATATTCGGCATTTTGATGATTTTAGCAACATTATTCACCGGAATTGTTTTAAATTTGGTATTTGAAGTTCGTTATGAATGCTTCAGTCTATGACAGAAATTGTCTGTGCTGGTCCTTGTTTTGGTACAGCCCCCATGTAATGGTACCTCTCTATATTCGGGAGTTTGATGATTTTAGTAACATTATTCACCGAATTTTTGACATCGTCGTATAGACCCTAATATATCGATATTTTTAAGATTTTAACAGAATTCTTAACGGAATTATTATACCCTCAGCCATATGGCTACAGAGGGTATATATCATTTGATACGGCCAAAACGTGCCTAGTCGAAATAACGGTTTTAGACCATAGGTCTCTTTGGACCAAATCCGTTTCAGAACATTTGGATTCTATCTACCGATGTCCGTCCGTCTGTCTGTCTGTCTGGCTGGTTGGTGAGCACGATAACTCTCGAAGGGAGTATCCGATTTGATCCAAACTTGGTACATCGTAATATTTTTGTCAAACTTAGATCGAGTTCGGAGATGGGCAATATCGGTCCACTCCTTCTGGTACCTCCTACACAAAATGTCAAAATTTTCAAAGAAAATAATTTATTGCATAGCAAGAGAAATAATAATCCGATTTTGCTCTAACTTTGCAAATACTAATATTTGCATCAGTGCTAGGTCAGGTGCGAAAATGGACAATATCGGTCCACTCCTTCTGGTACCTCCCCCACAAAGTGTCGAAATTTTGCATACCCATAAAGCTCATAAAACGCCAAATTAGCATCCGATTCCATTTAGACCCTCTATATTTCTATCATGGTATAGATCGAACTATTTCTTCTCCACCAAACATAGAGTTCAAGATTTTGAAAAACAAAACGCTCAAATAAAGCGAAATAAACATCCAACTCTCTTCAAATTTCAAATATTATTGCTAAAACAAGATCTGTTGTGAAGTTGATATATATCTGCCAACCTCTTCTGGGGTCACAATTTTCAATAATTTTATCTGGCATAACTTTCGAAACAATTTAGCAATTCTTTACTACTTGCTATGATCAAATATTTCTCCCAATAAGAAGTCTGATATGAATATGAAATTTATCGGAATTTACGATTTCGAATAAAATTGGACATAAATATCCTTTCTTGTAATGTTGCCCAATATTTCGCTCAATATTTTTTATTTGTATCAGATGAAGTATAACAGTGGAATATTTCGGTAGATTCTATCTTGTACATCACGCACATTTTAACATTTTCAAAAATTATTACATATCTCATATAAAGTGAAGGAGTTAGTCGATATAATCCATACCAGGAACGTCGGAATATTTATATCATATTTTTGGGTCCGATACTAAATATACAATATTGGCCCATTCTTTCGGAACCTGCTCCATAGAGGGCCAAAGGTTTGAATAATTGTAACACTAGTCAAATTATATTTAAATAATCGAACACAGGCTGAGGGTATATATCTGTCGGCAATACCGACTGATACTTTTTAACTTGTTTTTTTTTTTGTAAATTGCCAAATTCGTTCAAATGGTGGAGGGTATTCAAAGTTCGGTCCGGCTAAACTTACAACTTTTTAATTGTTTTTTTTTTTTTTCTATATTCAGTAGTCCATGAGGGCCATTTTAACCCTCTTAAAAGATGGTGCGTATGGTATAGACAAGGTAAGCAAATGGTCAGAATTGGGATACCACAGAGCAGCGGTATAATCTCGAGTTACGATCTGGGGGTTGGTTATTTTCCACTAGGAGAAAGGCTATTTCTTTTGAAATTATAAGAAAATAGTAGATGGAATGTAAGCAAATTTGGAAGTTCTGTTCTGATTTAGTTCTATTCCGTTTTTTACTTTCTTAATAACACAAATTATGAAATTTTTCGTTTTTCTAAAACACGGTTGCTATAAAATTAATAAAAAAAATTCTTTGTCTCTTAACAGATTAGGTTAAGGTGGCACCTCTAATCCTTCCTCCTGTAGTTTTGCTAGCTGCTTTTCTAAACATCTTCGGGAAGGTGCTGTTTCAATACATAAATTTTAGTTTATATTTAATCAAATTTACTGTTTGTTTTTATAATTTCGATCAAAGCTGAAGAGAATTTTCCTATTTGATCTAAGTTACCTTATCTCCAAATTGTGTAATTATCCTTCTATTTTGACAGTTTTTCAGCAAATGCAATCTCGATAAGTATTATTGCTAATTCTGCACAATGTCTTTTTAAATATACATCTTCATAATATTTTAAATCGTAAAACATTTCGAAACCACCTAAACCTCAATATCCCTTTCCCAAAACTAAAGCTTATTTCGCACTTTAATTTCGTACAAATTTCAATTTATTAAATTGACTACATAATTCCAATTTTACACAGAGAAATTTACTTTAAGGATATACTTAAAAACATTATTTATGTAAATTACAATTGATGGCGTACTCTAGGATTCTCTAGGAGTCTGGTTGCCTGGATATTCCCTCAACTGGGGTACCAGCACCACTGACACCACCGACAACAACCAACAACAACCCAACAAAAATGTCGATGCTGATATCAACTGAGCATCCGGTTTTAACACTTTCGGTTGCAATTTATTGCTCCGCTACACTCCAGTGGTTCATTGCATATCTCAATGTTGCTAAGTGGGTGTGGATGTTTGCAAAATGAAGAAATGGAAGCTGTTCCTGTGTGTATCTCGGTTCGGTTGACTACTGCCAGAAGTAAATATTGCAACACAAAAACCATTTAAATAATTTATTATGAGACATTTTATGCATTCAAATTGCATCATCGTTTGCATTTGATGCATTTTTATGTCAGTATCCTGTCAAGGGGGGGGAGGATTGAATCTGAGTGAGGAACCATGTTGTGTGTGTGTTTGTGCGTTAAAATGTGTGTGTGTGTGCGTGTTTGTATGCGTTAGTATTTTACTCTTATAGTTGTAATGCAATAATTACACTTTCATTTCTTCTTTTATCCTTTCTCTCTCCCCTCTCCCTCTCCCTCTCACACACACATATCCACTTTTTTGTGCTGTCGTACCCTGTGCTATGGCTATTTTTTGCATCTTTGCAAAATTTAATTTCTGCAACGGATGTACTTTGTCAATTTATGTACGCTTCATGCAAAAAATAACAAGCGTACATTGGATGAACCTGGCCGACCATATTGTACCCTAAACCAGTCGTATTTTGGATGTATGTGTCGTATTTTGCATATATCCCAGTGTCAGGTTTGGACTATATTGATAACTTCCATCACTTTACATGATATATGTGATAATTTTTAGGAAATGTTAACATGTGCATGAGTTACCAGTTGTAGTCGATCGAAGTATTCCATTTTTATGCTTCATCTAATGCAGACCAAAATTATATGAAAATCGAACATTTACATCCAATTTATGGGGAATCAAAAATTCCATATTCATCTCAGGATTCTGGTTGAGAGACATATATTTTGATATAGCAAGTTGTAAAGAATGGGTGAGTTATTCCGACATTTATGTCAGATAAAAGTATTGAAAAATGTGACCCTTTGTGGGTAAGGTACCAGAAGGGGTTCGCAGATATATAGCATCTTCAAGACAGATCATGTGTTAGTAAAAATGTTTGTATGTGTGAAATTTGAAGAGATTTGGATGCTCATTTCACTTTCTTTGGGCGTTTTGTTTTTCAAAATCCTGAACCCTATGTGGGGCAGGTAGCAATAGAAATGGGCCGATCTATACCATCTTTATAACAGATCTTGTGTTGATGGAAATATTGAGATGTACCAAGTCTGGAATGGAATCCGATGTTTATTTTGCTTTTTTGAGCTTTGGGAGGGGGAGGTATCAGAAGGAGAGGACCGATACATCGTATCTTTACAACAGATTTTGCGTTAGCAAAAATGTTTTGTATGTGTGAAATATAAAAAAGAACCAGATGCTTATTTCGAATTTTATAAACGGTTTGGTTATTCAAAACTTTGACTCTTTGTGGGAGAGGTACCACATGGAATTTTCCGATCTCTACCGTTTTTATAACATATCCTGTGTTAATAGAAATATTCGGATGTGCCAAGTCTAAATGGAATCGAATGTTAATTTTGCGTTTTAATGGATATTCAGAATTTCGACCTTTTGTGGGGGAGGTTCCAGAAGGAGTGGACCGATATATTCCATCTTAACACCAGATCTTGATCTTTAATAAAATTATGGAGAATGTGTGAAATTTGAAGACAATTGGACTCTTACATCACATTTTATATGGGTTATAATTATTCAATATTTTTATCCTTTTGTGGGAGAGGTACTTGTTGGAGTGGACCGATATTGCAATTTTCGTACCTGACGTAGCACTGATGCAAAAATTAGCACTTGCAAAATTGGAATAAAATCGGATTTTTGCTTCCCTTTCTGTACAGAAAATATTTTTTTTTTTTTTTTTTGAAAATTTCGACCTTTCGTGTGGAAGGTACCAGAAGGAATGAGCTAATGTATTCCATCTTGGCACCAGACCTTGGAAATATAAAATTATTGGGAGGTGTGAAATTTGAAGACAATCAGACTCTTATATCACATTTTATAAGAGTTGTAATTTTTGCAAAATGTTGACCCTTTGTGCGGGAGGTACTTGATGGAGTGGACCGATATTGCCAATTTTAGTACATGGCGTAGCACTGTCGCAAATATTAGCAATTCCAAAGTTGGAACAAAATCGGATTATTGCTTCTCTTTCGGTGCAGAAAATAGTTTTTTTGTTGAAAATATCGACCTTTCGTGGGGGAGGCACCAGAAGGAATGGACTAATGTATTCCTTCTTGGCACCAGACATTGGGTTAATCAAATTATTGGGATGTGTGAAATGTGGACTCTTACATCACATTTTATATGAATTGTAATTATTCAAAATGTTGAGCCTTTGTGGGGTGGACCGATATTGTCCATTTTCGCACCTGATCTAGCACTGATGAAAATATTAGGATTCGCAAAGTTGGAGCAAAATCGGATTACCCTTTATCTTTCTTCAATGAATTATTTTCTTTAAAATTTTTGACATTTTGTGTGGGAGGTACCAGAAGTAGTGGACCGATAGTGCCCATCTCCGAAATCGCTCTAAGTTTGACAATAATATTACGATGTACCAACTTCGGATCAAATCGGATACTCCCTTCGAGAGTTATCGTGCGCACCAGACAGACGGACGGACGGACGGACATCGCTAGATCTATTCCAAGTCTAAAACCGTTATTTCGACAAGGCAGGTTTTGGTCGTATCAAATGATATATACCCTCTGCAGCCATATGGGTGAGGGTATAAATACTCATTGGTACCATATTAAGCACTAGGTGAAGGGATAGATATAAAATTCTGAAATTTGTAATCTAAAACTGATGGTATCTGTGTTTGAGATTTGGCAGTGGCTTGGAAATCAGTCCTATACTTGTACGAAAAGTACAAAATGGTACTGAATTTAGTATTGGGTGAAGGAGTAGGGAATCCTCAAATTTGATATTGAGGTCTCTGATGGCATCGGATTTGAGATATGGATGTGGTTTTGGAAATTGGTACTAAAATTATAAAAAAGTACTAATTAGTAGTAAATTTAAAGAAAAGTATCTGAAATCCTTAAATATGACATTGAGTTATCTGTTGGTATTAGGATTTGAGAAATGGAGGTGGTTTTGAAAATGTCTCCTATAGTTGTACGAAAAGTTCAAAATAGTACTAAATTTTGTATTGCGTGAAGGAATAGAGCTGAAATCCCTATATTTGATAATGAGGTCTCTATTGGTATCTGAATTTCAGATATGGCGGTGGTTTTGGAAATGTGTACTATGAGAACTAAATAGTACTAAATTTGGTAGAGGCGAACTACTGAAATTTGATATGGATGTTATTGTTGGCATCTGTTGTTAAACTATGGATGTAGTTTTGGAAATGTGTACTATCATAGTTTGAAATGTACTGATAAAGCTGATATTCCGAAATTTGATATATGCCTCACTGTTGGTGTCAGGACTTAAGATATTGGTATCTGGGATTACAATGTGGAGGTGGTTTTTGAAATGTGTACTATAATTGTACGCAAAGTACAAAATAGTACTTATTTTGGTATTGGGTGAAGGAATAGAAATAATATTCTGAAATTTGAGATTTAGACTACTGATGGTATGTGTGTTTGGAAATTCGTCATATAATGGGACTAAATTTAACGGAAAGTACTAAATAGTACTAAATTTGGTATTGGGCAAAAGGATAGGGCTGACATCCTGCAACTTGATATAGATGGCGCTGTTGGTGTCTGTAGTTAAGATATGGAGATGGCTTTGGCAATGTGTACTACATTTTTTCAAAAAGTACTAAGTGGTACTAAATTGGACATTATGCGAAGGTATAGAGCTGGAATCGCGAAATTTAATATTGAGGCCACTATTGGTATCTGGGATTAAAAGTTCGAGGTGGTTTTGGAAATGTAATTGTACGGAAAGTACTAAATAGTAATTATTTTGGTATTGGGTGAAGGAATAGGAATAATATTTTGAAATTTTAGATTTAGATTACTGATAGTTGCTGTATTTTTCAGTTGCACGAAAAGTTGTTTTAAATAGGTGAAACCATGAAATTTTATATTGGACTAACACATGGTGTCTAGGAATGAGATGTGGAACGTTTTTGTAAATGGGTACTAAAAATATAGGAAAAGTACTAAATGTTATTAAATGTGCCATTGAGCTAATGTATTGAGCTGGAATTCTGAATTTTGATATTGTGGTCTTCTGGTGGTTTTTTAGGAGTAAGTTTAAAGAAAAAGATCTGAAATCCTTAAATTTGATATGTAGTTATCTGTTGGTATTAGGATTTGGAACTGGAATTCTGAAATTTGATACGGAGGCCACTGTTGGTATATATACATAATTTTGATATAAAGTTATGGATTTGGGAATGTGGACTATAGTTGTCTGAGGAGTACTAAATGCTTCTAAATTTGGTATGGGGTAAAGGGATAGGGGTGGAATCCTCATTTTGATATTAAGGGTGCTGTTGTGATCTTAATTTGAGATATGGAGGTGTTTTTGGAAACGTATACTGTGTTTGTACGAAAGGTACTAAATAGTACTAAAATTGGTAGTTGGTAAAATAATAGAGCTGAAATCCTGGAATTTGATATTGAGGTGTGTCTGTTGGTATCTGGGATTAAAAGTAGGAGGTGGTTTTGGAAATGTGTATTATAAGTATACGGATAGTACTAAATTTGGTATTTAGTGAAGGAAAAGAGCTGAAATCCGGAAATTTTCTATTAGACATTTGCTAAAGGAATAGAGCTGAAATCCTGAAAAGGGAGACGTTAAAATATTTTTGAGCAGGGACATGGAATGTGAGTCCATTGTGCAAGGGCTTAACTAATATTCTCCGATAAACTTCAAAATAAAAGATTTTAAAGACATTTTTCGAATATCCTTTCCGATAAAGGACGGACTGGAATATCAAATTGGTGCGGCTAAAAAGTTAGTATGAGTAGTGAAGCATTGTTTGGATATTTTTAACAAGAAATAATGAAAAAAAATTTTTAATTTATGAAACGAATCCGAAATTTTAAGGTGGACGTTTTGTTGACGAACTGGCGGGCACTTGCAAATTTTCACATAAAACTCAATTAAAATGGTGTCAAGGTTGGCCAGTATCAGGAAAATATTAATAAAATTTTCCTGTTCCCGAAACTGCAAGAATCTACTTATGTTGAAATCTCTTTTCGATATCTTAAAGGGAAAACCAGTTATCGTAGTAAAAACTTTCGCATTCTTGCCTTCTGTAACGAAGCAAATACGAATTCCGTCAGAACACTGTAGCTTACTTTATAAAGAACAAATACTACCAGAATTTTTATTAAAAAATTTTGGTAAAAAAATTTTGCTTTGAAAAGAAAGAATCGCAAATAAATAGCTGCAGGGTACCTTCTATTCGTTTATACCACAACAATCTCTTTCACATTTCCAGCACTGCATATTGTGCCTTTTCGTTTCTTGAAATGCATTAACCATAACTCCTCATCTTCTTTGTATACACACACACACACACACACACAAAATGGTTATAACGTTTTTTTATGATTCTTTTGGCGCAAAAAGAATTTCGCCAAAACAAAAAGACTAAAAGAATGTCTTCCACAAACAACCGCCTTTCAAGCAAACAACTCGGAATAGCCTCTTACTCGAAATCCTCCATTTATTTGGTTGGCTAAGAAATTATCTCAAGTTTTATGTTTCCATTTTGGAAGACAATAAATTGCAACGTATGTACGCTCAGCGAAGAACATTAGTCCTGTCTAAATACTCGGTATTGTAAATGGGAAATTGAGTTCCATTTCGCAGAGAATTTTCTGCGAACAAAAGACAGCAGCAGGAATTCACTGCGAATAATTCGTTTGACACATTCTTTAACATTTAATGTTGTAAAATGTTACTCAGGAATTTTCTTTTTTTTTTTTTGGCTACTGTAATTTGACATAAAAATTATATGACATTGTGATTCTTCTTTTGTTATCGCCGTTGTCTTTTGTGGAAGGCCTACAAAGTGTGCTCTTTGATTTGGGGAAGGGATTTTTTTTCTTTTGTCAGTTTGAAGTAATGGAGGGAATTTTGTTGGAATTTCCTTAAACAAATTGCATGTAATTTTTCGTAATGGCATAATTTTAAATGTTTTTTGTATTTTACTGAAAAGTCATTTTAAAATTTAAGGGTATTTTGGACACACGATTCTAAAGACTAGTTTATTAATTTTCCAAGTATCCGGACACATGGAACTTAGTTTAATGACGGCCTTAAATAATACCTTTATTTTTGGCAAATACCTATCCGGAAGACCTCCTCCATATTATGGAGGGTATTTTAACTTTGTCATTCGGCTTAAAAGTCCTTAAAATACCATATAACTGTATCTCCCGATATTCGAATTCTGATGATTTTAGCTACATTTTTCCAAGGAAATCGTGTAAAATTCAGTACCTAGAGTTTATAATGGGTTATGTCGATTGCGACAGAAGACTGCTGGCGTAGACCTATTAAATATTTTTTATACCCTACACCACATAGTGGTAAGGGTATTATGTCTTTGTGCATTTGTTTGTAACATGGAGAAGGAAACGAGATAGACCCATAGTTACTTTTGAGAACCTTCATAGAATCACTTTCTGAGTCGATTTATGCATGTCAGTCCGTCTGTCCGTCCGTCCGTCCGTCCGTCCGTCCGTCCGTCTGTCCGTCTGTCCATGTATTCTTGTGAACAAAATGCAGGTCGCATTTATTATCCGATTGAGATGAAATTTTCCAAACAATATGTTTTTGGCCCAAGGAAATTGGTGAGAATCGGATCAAATTTAGATATAGCTCCCATATATATCTTCATCCGATTTCGGGTTAAATGTGCACCAAATGTCCACTATCAGTCCAAATTACCTGAATTTTGGCACACCCAACCGAGTTCGGCCTAGAAGCAAGTATATCAAATTTGGAGAAAATCGGTTCAGATATAACTATAGCTCCCATATATATCTTTCATCCGATTTGGTGTTTAAGCCTCTCACATTCGTAATATGCACTCCACAAGAATGATATTTGGTAGCAGATATAAGATATAGCCCAGAAATAGCTGTTTGTAATTTTATCGAAATCGGTTCAGATTTGGATATAGCTCCCATATATATCTTCATCCGATTTCGGGTTAATTGTGCACCAAATGGCCGATATAAGTCCAAATGGACTGAATTTTAGTACATAGGACCAAATTCAGCCTAGAAGCAAGTATATCAAATTTAGTGAAAATCGGTTCAGATATAGATATAGCAACCATATAAATGTTTCATCCGATTTAGTGTTTTAGTCCCTTACATTCGTAATATTCACTCCACAAGAATGATATTTGGTACCAGGTATTAGATGGAGCACAGGAATAGCTGTTTTAAATTTTATCGAAATCGGTTCAGATTTGGATATAGCTCCCATATATATCTTCATCCGATTTTGGGTGATTGACCACCAAATGGCCGTAATAGCATCAATTTTGGCAAATCCGACCGAAACCAGCTTAGAAGCAAATACACCAATTTTAGTAATAATCGGTTCAGATATAGCTATAGCTCCCATATATATCTTTCATCCGATTTGGTCTTCCTCACATTCGTAAATGCACTCCACAGGAATGATATTTGGTACCAGATATCAGATAAACCCCAAAAATAGTTGATTTTAATTTTATTAAAATCTGTTCCGATTTGGATATAGCACCCATATGTATCTTCATCCGATTTCGTATTAATTGTGCAACAAATGGCCAATATCAGCCTAAATCACCTTAATTTTCGTACATAAGACCGAATTCAGTCTAGAAGCTAATACGTCAAATTTGGAGAAACCCGGTTCAGAGATAGCTATAGTTCATAAAATGCACGATAGGATTAGATAGATTTTGATTTTGTACCAAATATCTCATAGAGCTCTGAAATGCCCTGTATAAACCTTTTTACGAGAGCTCTACTAAATATGCATAGTGGTGTAGGGTATCATATAGTCGGCCCCGCCCGACTTTTGAGCTTTCCTTACTGGTTTTTTTTTTAAATTTGGTTTTTAAAACTCCTAACAGATAACAACCACTTTAACAGGAAATCGGTACCATCGACTTTACGGCATTTTTATACTATTCGGGATGATATTACACGTTTGGTGCACAATAAAATGCAAATCGGACAAAGATATATAAGGGAGCTATATCTAAATTTTTACCGATTATCTCCAATTTCAATAGGGTTCGTCCTTTGGCCAAACATATAATTTGAGACGGACCGACGGACGGACGGACATGCATAAATCGACTCAGAATGTGATTCTATGCAGATCATCAAAAGGAACTATGGGTCTATCTCGTTTCCTTTTGCCAGTTACAAACAAATGCACAAAGACATAATACCCTTACCACCTTGTGGCGTAGGGTATAAAAAGCGCCAAAGTTCGACCGGACCGAACTTTTAATACATTCCACCATTTGGAAGAAACATGAAAATTTAAATGAAACAATTTCGTAGAAATATACCCTTTAAATAAAACCGTTATATGTGGGCTATACGAAGGCGAAAACCTGCATAAATAATTTTTTGTTAAAGGCTGTGGTACCCATTACGAACTTCGAATACGAAATTTAAAACAATTTCTGCAATTTTAAAACAATCTTCTGGAACTGCATGCGCAATTTTTTCTCACAAGCAATTCAGGTCTATGATGTCTCTAAAATCATATAAATATCGAATATCGGAAGGTACCGTTATAAAGGGGCTATATCAAGACGTGGGCTTGCAAAAGCAATTTTTTATACCCTCAGCCATATGGGTAGAGAAGGTATATATCATTTGTTACGGCCAAAACATGCCTCATCGAAATAAAGATTTTAGATCCTTGGTCCTCCTTGGACCAAATCCGCTTCAGGACATTTGGAGTCGACCTAGCGATGTCCGTCTGCCTGTCTGGCTGGTGCTCTCGATAACTCTCGAAGGAAGAAAACTGCAACCAACTTGTATTAATCGACCGTGGCATAAGAATAAATGCCGAGTATTATCGCGAAAATATTCTAGAGGGTGTATTAAAGTCTTGCGCACGCCTTGGACATACCAACAGGACTCAGCACCATCGCACTCAACACGCGCCATCCAGGAATGGTTACAAAATGAGGTTCCTCGCTTCATTTCCATCGCACAATGGCTACCAAAATCTCCGGATACCAATGCGTTGGACTATGGTGTCTGGAGTATTTTGGATAGCAAGGTTGGCACTATTCTATTCTAAAATTTGATGCTATTTCCGATAATTTTGCTTTTATTCAATAAAATTAAAAAAAAAAAAATAATAAAATTATGGTTTTTGACTTTGTTGCAGTTTTTTATCTCATCCTGTATGTCCACGTAATGGTACTTCCCGATATTCGGTATTTTGTTTTTAGCGACATTATTCACCGGAATTGTGTCAAACTTGGTATTTGAAGTTCGTAATACCCTATGACTGAAAATTGGCTGTGCAGGTCCACGTCTTCGTATAGCCCCCATATAACAGTACCTTCCAATATTCGGTATTTTGATGATTTTAGCTACATTATTCACCGGAATTTTTTAAGTTCGGCTATTTTTAAAATTTCAACAGAATTTTTTCTATTCTATTTTTTTAATTTCCAAATTCGGAAGGGAGGGAATTAAAAATTCGGCCCGGCCGAACTTAATGCTTACTTAAATTACTTTTGCACGGGGGAGGGACTTTAAAGTGCGGGCCGGCTGAATTTGCTGCTTTTTTACTTTTTTGTTTTAAATTTATTATAGCTCTTTCAAAATCACCACTTAATACTCTTCGTCCCGTCATTTCACTCTTGAGGTGTTCGGCAATTTCACGTTTAAGTTAACAGTGACTGGGATCCCATCCTATCGAACAGCTGTTATATGATATGATTTTACGTTAAAATGTAAGTTTTAAATTTTATCATTTAAGCCATTTCAAAATTTATTATTTAAGTTAGAAAGCATATGTCGGTTTGTCGACTAATATATATCCTCAGCAATGGTTGACCATTTTTAGATATCTATTAACTGTCTAATATCGAAAAAATACCGAATATTGAAAGGTAAGGTGGGGGTTAAATATCATTGTGAACCACATTTGACAAAAATATTAGGTTATACAAAGAATGGATCAAATTGGATATTCCCTTTGAGAATTACTGGACACAGCCGCCAGACAGGCAGACATTTTAGCTATATTGTACGGCTGAGGGTATAAAACTCTTAGGTAATATTTATTTATTCGAATGTAACGGACAAATAGCCTAGTTAATATATAGCGTGAAAAAAAGAAACTCGCAACTACATTCTTGTGGAATAACACCAGATTTAAACAGCAGATACCCGCAAATACCTCAATACCACATTTAAGGATTCTAGCCTTATACTTTCAACCACTACCAAATCTAGTACCATTTAGTACTTATCGTATAATTTTAGTACTCATTTGGAAAACCATCACCATATCGTAACCACAGACACCAACATTATAACATCTATATCGAATTTCAGGATTTCAGCTCTATTCCTTCACCCAATACCAATTATAGTACTTTTCGTACAATACATTTATAAGACCATCTCCATTCGCGGTACCAACAATTATAAAATTTCACTGTTTCAGACACCATAGAAATCTAAATGTCAAATTTCAGAATTTTATATCTACTATTGGATACTCCATTTGAGAAATATTGAACACAGCAGCCAGCCAAGCAGACATTTAAGCTGTATTGTACGGCTGAGGGTATAAACATCCTCGGAAATATTTATTTACTCGAATGTAAAGGACAAATAGCCTAGTTAATATATGGCATGAAAAAAGACTCTCTCAGCTACCTTCTTGTGGAATAACTTCTTGGACTAAGACAGTTCTAACCAACAAACCAGTAAAGAAAGTCCTAAAGTCGGCGGGGCCGACTTTATGATACCCTACACCACTTTGCTAATTTTGTAGAGTTCCACATTACAATTAAAAGATTTTATTGGAGAATTTAATTATACACGCTATGATTATAATTGCAATTTAAAGTTCAAAGGGCTAAATATGCCGAAGCATTTCTATCTTTTAAATTCGGACTTGTATTGCCCATTTGGCGCAAAATTAATTTGAAATCAGATAAAGATATATATGGGAGCTATATCCAAATCTGAACCGATTTCGATAAAATTTGGCATAGATATTTCTGAGCTGTATTTGATATATATCCCTGAATATCGTTGTTACTGTGGGTAGCAAATACAACAAATCGGATGAACAATATATATGGGAGCTATAGCTATATCTGAACCGATCTTCACCAAATTTGACATACTAGCTTCTAGACTCAATTCGTTCGTATGTGCCAAATTCCATCTCATTTGGGCAAATATTAAATGTCTGGTGTACAAAAAAAGGTAAATCGGACGAAGTTATATATGGGAGCTATATCCAAATCTGAACCGATCTCGATAAAATTTAGTAAATATATTTCTGAGCAGTATTTAATAAATTTCCCCAAATATTGTTGTTACAAAGTGCATATTACGGCTGCGGAGGACAAAAATAACTAATCGGATGAACAATATATATGGGAGCTATAGCTTTATCTGAACTGATAAACACAATAAAAGGCAAATCGGACGAAGATATATATGGGAGCTATATCTAATTTTTGACCGATTATCTCCAATTTCAATAGGGTTCGTCCTTGGGCCAAACAATTGTTGTTTGGAAAATTTCATCTCAATCGGATAATAAATGCGACCTGCATTTTGTTCACAAGAATACATGGACAGACGGACGGACGGACGGACAGACGGACTGACATGCATAAATCAACTCTGAAAGTGATTCTATGGAGATCCTCAAAAGTAACTATTGGTCTATCTCGCTTCCTTCTCAAATGCACAAAGACATAATACCCTTACCACTATGTGGTGTAGGGTATAAAAATCGAAACAAGTAAACATTTGGATGTAAAATGCCGGATTATAATTTTTGGCTTTTCTTCTCCTTTATGGACTACCCTTGCGTTATTATTAACTGTGGTGACAAACAGTTTTCGGTTTGACCATAAACTTTGCAATTAAAAACACCCAGGACAGCGGTCATTTCCCCTTTCTGAAATGATTGGGTCTAACTTGTATTTCGTTTTCTTTTGCTTTCGGCAAATGTGTCTTCTTTCGATACAATCATTACATTACACCTAACACCCCGCCCAAACATCTTATCTGTCATTGCGATTATTATATCAGCTGGAAAATCCCCTGTCAAGCAATTAGCATTGCTAAATATTAAAGATAGCTCACGTTTATATTGTAACATCCGGTACGTTCGTACATACAGCTATTTCTCTAGACTTAAAACAATTCCACAATTCTCCCCCAATGTCGGCACCCAATGTTTGATACCATTTCATTCAGTTGGAACAATCCGCAGAGCAGCACAAACTTTGTACAAATTTGCACATTTATCATTTCACAAATAGGCGATTATCCGCCACAGTGAAGTGTGCCAATGCGTACGTTGGTTGGGGGGAAGGAAATGCCAGGATATCCTCATACTATTTACCATTATTTCGGTATTTTTGCCAATTGAGCGTTATCAATTGTTAAGCAAATTGGTTGTGTTTTAGACGAGGAATTAAAGAGAATGGAAACTGTTTTTTAACTTTTTCTCATGGAACGCCGGTTTTCAGTGGTTAATTGAACGTAAACATTTGTTATGTTCTGCAAAACCTATCAGAGGGGATGGATGCCTTTAATGTTGTATTTCAAATGAATTTATTCGCTTTTCTCAAAAGGGAAATTAGCTATTATTTCTAGTCAATTAACAACAACCTTGACAGTTATAAACAACAACAACAACAACAACAACAGCTCCATGTAGTCAGTTTAATTAATGAGTTTTTAATTTACTTTATGGCAATAGACGCCATATGTAGTCAATGAGGGAGGATAAGGTTTGGACAATACTTTCAAATCAATTTTGTGAGTTTTTTTTCGCCTAAAATGAAAATAGAAATGACAAGTAAAAAAGCTGTAAGTTCGGCGGGCCGAACTTTGAATACCTTCCACCATTTGGTACATAATTGACAATTTTAAAAAAAATAAAAACGTTGCTGTGAAAAAGATCTGCCAATAGAACTTGAATCGAACCTGGAGAGTTTCTAGTGTATAATTCGCATGTGCTAATTTGCAATAAGTTCGAAATATATACTACTTTCCAGAGAACGGCCCTTGTAAGCCATCATCCACATCAAATATGCCTGATGAGCCGCTTAACCAACGGCGAAACGCGTCGCATAGTGGTGAGTGTGTGATAGTGTCTATCTGGCTTTCCTTTTCACTGCAAATTTCAGATCATTAAGCTCGTCTCGAAAGAGAAAATAAACACTTAAATCATAAAACATATGATCTTCGCCTTAACAAGGCAAAACTCTAAAATCCGTTAAAATTCAGTTAAAATCTTAAAAATACCGAATGTAGCCGTATATTAGGGTCTGTACGACGACGTGGACATGTATAGGCAACTTTTGTCACAAGCTATTACAATATTCAAATGCGAAACTTAAAAAAAAAAATAAAACTGAAATCATCAAAATTCCGAATAAAGGGAGGAACCACGGGAGTTGTAAAACGTGGACCTGCACAGACAATTTTTGTCATCAAATGCGAAATTTGAAACAATTCTGGTAAATAATATCGCTAAAATCACCAGAATACCGAATATCGAGGGGTACCGTTATATGGGGGCTATACGAAGAAGTTGACCTACATGGCCCATTTTCTGTTTTATGCTGTGGTATCTGTTACGAACTTTAAATACCAAATTTGAAACAATTCTGGTAAATAATGTCACTAAAATCATCAGAAAACCGAATATAGGGAGGTACAGTTATATGGAGGCTATACGATTTTCCATTTTCTGTTTTATGCAGTAGTATCTATAACGAACTTCAAATACAATTCCGGTAAATAATGTCGCTAAAATCATCATGGGGGCTATACGAAGACGTGGACCTACATGGCCCATTTTCAATACTAAAAGTCCTGCAGACATAATAAACATTTGAGTGATTTGCACAGACGGATAGACGGACAGATGGACGGACATTGCTAAATCGGCATAGAATTTTATGCTGATCAAGAATACATATACTTTGTGTGGTCTAAATTGTATATTTCGAGGTGTTACAAACGGAATGACAAACTTAACATACCTTCCATACTATGGTGGAGGGTATAAAAATGAAGAATTTTTTCTAATAAAAGGCCATTAAATTTTAAAAATATTCTAGGAAATTTAAGATTTTCAATAGTTGGGATTAATGGGTGAAATCTTTAGGATCTAGGATAGTACCAAAATTTCTAACTCTATGTGAGGCAGCAGATTTATATCACATTTTTTTAGCGAATGTCCCAATGTCGGTATTAAATTGTATGGTAACCTGGAATATATATAACTACTTCGTCGGCGAAAAGTTCACCTTAAATTGTTGGACACGTTCCAAAAGTACGTTGTAGACCTTTTTGTACCCTACACCACTATGTGGGTATTATGGCTTTGTGCATTTGTTTGAAGCATGGAAATGGAAGCGAGATTAGTTACTTTTGAGGATATTCGTAGAATCACTTTCTGGGTCATGTCAGTCCGTCCGTCCGTCCATGTATTCTTGTGAACAAAATGCAGGTTGCATTTCTTATCCGATTGAGATGAAATTTTGCAAACAATATTTTGCAAACAAGGACGAACCCTGTTGAAACTGGTGATAATCGGATCAGATTTAGGTATAGATCCCATATATCTTCAACAGTTCCCATATATCTTAATTGTGAACCAAATGGCTAATATAAGTCCAAATAACATGTATTTTGGTACATCCCACAGAGTTCAGTCTAGAAGCAAGTAAATCAAAGTTGGAAAATCGTTTAAGTCCCTCACATTCGTAACATGCATTCGACAACAATGATATTTGATACCAGTTATCTGATACAGACCCTGCCAAATTTTATCAAGATCGGTTTAGATTTGGATATAGGTCCCATATATATCTTCAACCAATTTCGTGTTAATTGTGCACCAAATGGCCAACATTAGTCCAAAAGTCCTACATTTTGGCACATCCGACCGAATTCAGTCTAAAAGTAAGTACATCGAAATCGGCTAAGATTTGGATATAGCTCCCATATATACCCAAAATTCGATTTCAGGTTTATTGTGCAAATAATGCACCATATCAGCCCAAATGGAGTGAATTTCGGGACGTACGTTTCCATTTGGTACAACTCGGCTCCCTTATCCAGGGTGGGATAAAAAACTGCAACAAAGTCAAACGCCATAATTTTTACATTTTTTTTTTAAATTTTATTGAATGAAAGTAAAAACTATCGGAAATAGCATCAAATTTTAGATTAAGTTTAAATTTGTTCGAATCGGCCATCTTTGGCACGAAACGGCCAATGAATCCGTCACACGCTGCCGGAATGTTGTTGTGCGGTATTTTAGTCCATTCCCGGCGAAACGCTTGCTTGAGGTGATCGACACTTTGGTATTTTTTAGTGCCAACCTTGCTTTCCAAAATACTCTAGACACAATAATCCAACGGATTGGTATCCGGAGATTTTGGTGGTCATTGTGCGCTAGAAATGAAGCGAGAAACCTCATTTTGTAACCATTCTTGGGTGGCGCGTGCTGAGTCCATTTGGAATGTCCAAAGTCTGCGGCCAAAATGTTTGTGTGCTTTAATAAACGCCTCCAGAGTATTTTCGCTATAATATTCGGCATTTATTCTGATGTCACAGTCGATTAATACGAGCGGAGAGCGACCATCGGCTGTTATGACGGCCCACACCATTACCAAGGCCGGCGCTTGAGTTCTGATGGTCAACCGAAGGTGCACATTTCCAGCTGACCTCTTTCACAAGTAAACACGATCATTTTGTTTGTTTACAAACTGCTGGACAACGAATGTTTTCGGAGAATCGAAGAAAACCAAATTCGGCAGTTCACTTTCGGCCAAGCGAAGCTAATCTTAAGCTCTCTTGAGTCTATTTTCTTTCTATTGCGGTATGTAAGAGGACTAATTTTAGCATATTCCTGCTTTTCGCATAGTCAGCTGTACCTGGCGCTTTGGTAGACCTAGCTATAAGTTTGTTTACGCTCCTGGAGGAAAAAAACACGTTTTATATTCTAAAGCATTATAATAAAAATTATTTTTAAAGTTCTTGAAATTGTTTTTTTTTTTTATTTAAAAACCACAAATCATTCGTATACAAACTTTTGAATGCACGTAAAATCGAAAATTTTCCCATTTTTCCCGGAGCGAATATGAGTACCCTACAAACAGATAGATTTTTTTTTAATAAAATGAATTAATCTCCTCCCCGGAATCGTAGTTAGTATTTTTCTTTTAGTCTGACATTCAAATTTAAATCTGCCTACACTGCCAAAATGTTTTTTGCTAAAAAAAAACCCGAACTTTTAGTTAAATCAAAATCTTTTATCGTCCTTAGCTATAAGTCGCATTTCATACCTTGAATAATAATGATAATTATCTCCTCTTGTGGTTATATGCAAATATCAGGTAGTTAGTATTTAATTGGGAAGAATAGCAGTCACTACGTTTCTCAAATCCCAGTCAAGCATGATGGTGAAATCTTCCTTAAATTTCTCCCCAAAACTGCAGCACTCAAATTTCGTGGTTGCCTGAATATTCAGCTTGTTTGCAACTTTTAATTTCTTATTGCAAAACTTTTGGGTTGCAGAACAACCAAACAGTGATATTTTCATTAAGAATGCCCTCATTGTCACTGCAAGTCATATCTATGTACATACTCGTGCAGTTAGTCTGTCAGACAACAATTATTGTTAGACTCGAATGGGGGGAGGGGGTACATTACACTCTGAATGACAGAGGTGAAAGCCTTTTGACATTCAGATGTCAGTTGGAAAAAAAAGGCAAAACCATTTTAACTATAGAAAATTCAATCATTTGATGGAAGCGAGACATTTGTGGTTTAGTGTTGCATAGAATGGACAAGTTAATGTGAAACCGATTCCAGAGGAAGAAAATTGTTTTACAATTTGGAATAATTTCAAAATGTCAAAAAAAAAAAAATACTTATACCGAATTTTGTATTTGTTACAGTAAACCAGTACCCAATATAATATATAGATATCCAATATTTGTAAAGCTAACTAACTTTGTAAAGCAAACAAGGTGAGATAAAAAAACTGCAACATATTCAAACGCCATAATTTTTGCATTTTTATACCCTCCACCATACATAGTATGGAGCGTATATAAAGTTCGTCATTCCGTTTTTAACTCATCGAAATAATCATTTTAGAACCAACAAAGTATATATATTCTAGATCAGCGTAAAATTCTAAGACGATATAGCTCTGTCCGTCCGTCCGTCTATTATAATCAAGCTACAGTCAAAACCAATTAAGATAGGAAGCTAAAGTTTTGCACAGATCTGTATTTTGTCAGCAGGCAGGTCAAGTTCGAAGATAGGCTAAATCGATCCACGATATCATATAGCCCACATTTAACGGTACCTCCCGGTATTCGGTATTTTACTGATTTAGCCACAGTTTTCAATGGAATTGTATACAATTCCACACAAAGAGTCCCTCATGAGTACCTTACCCCCTGAGAGAAACTTGTCCACGATATCGTATAGACCCTATATAACGGTACTTCCCGATATTCCGCATTTTGACGATTTTAGCCACATTTTTCAACGGAATTGTCTGAAATTCTACACAAAGAGTTCTTTGTGAGTATTTTACGCCCAGACATAGATTTGTCTATATAGGTCTACAATATCGTATATCCCCCCACATATCCCGATATTAGTTATTTTAAAGATTTTAACAGATTTTTTATTTTGTTTTTTTTTTTTTTTTTTGAAATTTTCTAATTCGTTCCAAATGGTGGAGGTTATTCAAAGTTCTGCCCGGCCGAATTTACTGCTTTTTTATTTGTTTTTTTTTTTTAAGTTTTATTGAATGAAAGCAAAAAATGTCAAAAATAGCATCAAATTTAAAAATAAGTTTAGATTTGTTTGAATTGGTAACCTTTGGCATGAATTATGGCTTCAAACGACCAATAAAACCGTCACACGCTGCCCGAATGTTGCTCTGCTGCTGCGGCCCATACCCGGCGAAGCGCTTGTTTAAGGTAATCGACACTTTTGTATTTTTAAGTGCCAACCTTGCTTTCCAAAATACTCGAGACACAATAATCCAACGGATTGGTATCTGGAGATTTTGGTGGCCGTTGAACGCTGAAAATAAAGCGAGGAACCTCATTTTGTAACCATTCTTGGGTGGTGCTGAGTCCTGTTATAATGTCCAAAGTCTGCGGTCAAAATGTTTGCGTAGCCAAGGCTTAAACACACCCTCCAGAATATTTTCGCGATAATATTTGAGTAATACGAGCGGAGTGCGAACATCGGCTGTTATGACGGCCCACACCACCACCATGGCCGTCGCTCGAATTTTGGTGGCCAACCGAAGGTGCACATTTCCAGCTGACCTCTTTGGCAAGTAACCACGATCATTTTGTTTGTTTACCAACTGCTGGACAACGAATGTTTTCTCATCGGACAAAACCAAATTCGTCAGTTCACCACTTTAAACCAAGCGAAGCAACTCTTTAGCCCTTTTGAGTCTATTTTCTTTCTGTTGCGGTGTAAGTTCTTGCACTTTTTGGAATTTTAATGGTTTTAGCCCGAGCTCATTTTTCAATATTTGCCGAATTGAATATTGCCACACGTTCAGCTCACGAGCCATTTTTCGGCCACTACGACGCGGTTTTCGATCAAATCGCTTTTTTACTTTTCGAATCATTTCTTCTGATGTTGCTGTATTCTTCCGTCCACTTCCTTGACGTCGGGCTACGCTACCAGTATCACGGAAACGAGCAATGGTTCGAGACACAAAAGATTTATTCACATTTAAATCCTGGAGTGCTCTAACGATAGCCACTTGTGGTTTTCCAGCCAAATATAAAGAAATCACACTATCACGCTCCAGTTCCATCACCGATAACTTTTTTTCTGGAAAATTCTCACCGAAATGCTTTTATACGCTTGTAAACAATATAATGAGCTGTCACTGAAATAATTTTAACAGCTTTTAGACGAGTTATTTAGAAAGGACAGCAGTCTGAAATTTGTTGCAGTTTTATCATCTAGCCCTGTATGTATAAATGCATATAAGTGGTGGGCCAATACCCTTGTATGTATGTATATGTGTTCACAACTTTCCCCGCTTTCAAAGGCAAGTAAACATATATAAATAAATTTATATACATAGACATGATTTTCTGCTCAGATTATACATAGCTTTACAAATGAATATGTTTGTCTGCCACAGCGACAAAATAATTAGATTAGCGGCATTGGGTGACGAGAAAAAAGTGACAAAATCGTTATGGCAACTAGCAACATCTAATGAGACAATCATACCCGCGATTGTACGAAAATAGTCTGTCATCACATTCGGTTGATATGATAATTCAAAAATTGTTGTCTAAATGAAAATATTGTTTTGACGAATCTTTGTTATTGAAGTGTTTTGTTTGAGGTCTTTATTTGTTTCACAGGTGGCATGGGGGCCGTCCGAATAGATTAACCTTAGAAAGGTTTCGAGTATATTAAATACAATTTCATTATTCTTTGCAAATGACTGTGACTGTGACACATTTTACATGCTCATTGAAACAATTGAAATTGTAAAAAAAAAACATTTTCCCCTCACAGTGAAACACATCACGAGAGTGAAGGGGTATTATTCGCCTACCAATAACAGATTTTGGCAGATGGGAAATTATTTGCAGGTTTATGGTGTGATAAACTCTTTGACTATCATAATATTATATTGTTATTGCAGTTAATTTCGAATATGAAATATTTTCAGTCAAAATTAATAAGGAATCTGCTAATAACCTCAGCCACATGGCTACAGAGTGTTTATATCATTTGCCGTGTCTTATCAAAATAACGGTTTTAGAGCCTAGGTCGCTTTGTACTAAATCCGTTTCCGGACGTCGTCGTATGGACCTTAATATACGGATACCTTGGGTGTTTTTAAGATTTTAACAGAATTTTTAACGGATTTTATTTTTTTGAAAATTGCCAAATTTGTACCAAATGGTGGAGGGTATTCAAAGTTCGGCCCGGCCGAACTTACAGCTTTTTTACTTGTTTTAACTTTAACTGCATATTCCATCCGATTTCACTGGTAATTGTAGTTCGAAATGGAACACGTTTGAATCTAGATACTTTTATATAAAAATACTTTTCTTTAGCTAATGATGAAG